>NC_089750.1:46436526-46514026 GCF_040412425.1 Macrobrachium rosenbergii | reverse complement strand
AAAAAGAAATGAGAGAGAACCATTAATAGACAAATGATAGACAGAGAAAGAGAGAGAGAGAGAGAGAGAGAGAGAAAGAGAGAGAGAGAGAGAGAGAGAGAGAGAGAATAACGATCAGGAATGTTGTGAGTATATAGCCAAAACATTGGCGCGAGAGTAATCTGAGTGCAATCATTAAAGAATGCCTACCAGTCTCACCTGTGGGCTGACCTTTCAACTTTCGCCAGAACCTGAAGACTTCCAGTGACGTCATTAGTCCCACCCTCAAAGGAGGACTTAAAGTCAGTTAATTACACCCAAAGGGACATCGTTAGATAATCTCCAACCACTAAGGACGTCTACAAGGCAGAACAGAAGAACCTTCAAGAAAGCAAGCTTGAAGGAAGAGAGAAGCAGATAGAGAGGAGAGAGAGAAGAGCCAAGAGCCTTAGCAGAGTGAGGTGGAGAGCCTCACCAGTTGTGGGCTAACAACATTCAAGAAAGGCTCATACTTCGATTCTTAGTCATACTACTTAACTTGTATATGTATTTAACTTGTATATATACAGTGCTATTTTGCTAGTGTGTTAATGAAGTAAGAAAACTGCACTGTGTCTTCCTAAGCCTCCTGGGACTCTAACGACTAACAACAAACAAAGCTAGAAACAATAAAGCAACTATAAAGGAAATATCAAGCTAATTCAAATAAGAAGAAGCAACAAAAACAATAAAAGAAAAGACCACATGACAGGAAGGCTATAGTGAATTCATTTAAACAATCAGACGAAGTATGACTTCATAAATATAATAAACTATGCATATATTTGAAAATAAGGCAATGATACGAATAACACAATAGCATTTGTGTATAAGTTAAAACAAGATATTTGGGAAACATGCTAACAGAAAATAACCACCCTGAAGATAAATGTATCTTTTGTTACTGATTGCAATCGATCCACTCTGACCACGTGCTAAGATTAAGATTCAAGAAGTACGAATGAAATGAAAGGGAAACACGAAAGTGAAGAAAAAGTAAATGCGATTGAGATAATTTTCCTTATCAGAGGCTATCTAAGCACTTTCTATAAGTTTAATCAATATAGTTCAGAGAAGCAGCCCTTTGTTAGCCGAACCGGTTGAGCTTCAGACTGTCGCTCGATGGACCGGAGTTCAATTCCCGCGGCCGGCAGATGAAGAGTTAGAGGAATGTATTTCTGGTGATAGAAATTAATTTCTCGCTATAATGTGGTTCGGATTCCACAATAAGCTGTAGGTCCCGTTGCTAAGTAACCAATTGGTTCTTAGCCACGTAAAATAAGTCTAATCCTTCGGGCCAGCCCTAGGAGAGCTGTTAATCAGCTCAGTGGTCTGGTAAAACTAAGGTATACTTACTTTTTACTTAGTTCAGAGAAGCAGCAGGAAAATTAACGTTGTTTTAAACAATCACTAAGCAGTAAAATGTTCCTGGCTGCATCTTCACAAAAGGAATCGAGATGTCCGGAGACATGAATGGTTGGGTCATAATATGAATGAAAACGGCCGAAAAATAACACAACACCATATGCATCAACTTCAAGCGTATTTTTCTGAAGATGTATGAAATTTAAAAAAATTAAAATAATACACACTTCTATACGGTAGATACAATTAATCAACACAAGATAATTAAGAGACTATGTTTTAACGCTATTCCTATAGGATCTTTATGTTAATAGATTTATTGATATCATTTATTATTAAGCAAGTTGTGCTTAGAGATTTAAATTTGCAAGTTTCTGAAAAAAAGTGTTAACATTGTTCTTACAGGAGCTTTATATTAATAGATTTATTGATGTCAATTATTACTAAGCAAGTTGTGCTTGGAGATTTATATTTGCAAGTTTCGGAAAAAAAGCTATGTGATGTCGACAACTTGCACGAGGATTATTGCTTATTCGAAATATTTGGATAGGTTGAAGACAAAATTATCTATTTTCATTTATGTAAGCTGAATTCAGGGTTCTCTGTTAATCTATATCAAAATTATGGAACTGGAATTCATGCAACCAGAGATGTTGAACGTTATTCTGTTTTTGGTCATGATAATGCTCTTTGTATGAAAGGAACAAATTCCTTCAGCAGAGATGATCACAAAGCTCGACTGTTATCACCTCACGACCGAGACCTTTGAATTCTGGCGTTAAACATTATTTGAGTGTGAGGCAACAGGAAGGAAAAGTGACTTATGATATTCGTCTTTGGAATTATATACCGGATATTATCTAGATTAAATATTGGAGTACAAACCGTTCAAGTACTGAGCGTCAGTAAAATATTTCAAACACTGAACATGAGAAGATTGATTGAATAGGCTTTACTGGGTTACCTTAGTTTAGATGTGTGCTTCATAGATATAAGCCACAGCGTAAAAAAAAATGCTGTTTCCTCATTATATTAAAGTTGAAGATTTAAGAACAATACCCTTCAACATACGGGAAAACGTGAAAGGTTATGTAAATTACGCAGTGAATGAGTTTATTTTGTACAACAATGGAACTGGAACTACATGGAATTAACAGTTACTATGGAAATCGTCAGCTTATTTCGTGAGCTTGCCAGTATTCTCATACCACCGAGCAGAAAAGGTTGGTTTCAAGTAACATACTGTTATTTCTCACTGTACTATGGAACCAGCTGTTACTTGACCATGGAGAGTTTAGGAAGCAAAATTCTGTGAAAATCAGAGTTAGGTGACTGTTTAATTACAACAAAGTCACTGAAAGGAAAAAACTGCTTGTATTAAGCCGTACTTGCGTTATTTCACTGTTCCGATAGTTTTATTTTCAAAATATTCCCGTTGCATGTTAGATCAGTCAATTTTGACTATGAACAGTCGTGCTTTTATATTAGATACCTTTCCTGTTGTAATCATTCGTAATTTTAGGCAATTAAAGGCAATTGAATGCATGTTAGGAAAATGTGAATTGCTTTCGGCAGAATCAGTGATATAAGAGCTAGATCGTAATTAAGTCAGCTGGATAACAGCTGTTTGGAAATAATCATTTGTAAGGCACTGGAAAGTGGTAGCATTGCAGTTTGGATGTAAGAAACTGAGAGCATTAATGCCAGAATCGATCGTGTGGACACGAAATTTCATCAGGTTAACTTTTAATGGGAAATTATGTATTTTAATTTATTACATGTATTTCAGACTATATGAGCTAAGTATAGAGTGGATGAAAATGTTTTGTATTTCATTGATTCGTCTTTGAAATAGTATCAGTTGTCTCTTAAAAGAATTTTTCATTAATACATCGAATCAGTATCAGTTTTCATTTCCGACAGAATTGCGTTAGCTGGAGTGTCGGTAACAAGGAATGATCCAATATATAGACTCGGGAAGAAAAAACAGCCAATACGTGCCCAAAGCACTAAACTGCGTAGCCAACGAAATCCTGCTTATAAACAAGCGTCATACTGAAAGATACATCCACCTGAAATACGTACGTTGCAAACATTGAGGAAGGCACATATTAAAAAAAAAAAAGCATCCAGTGAGGAAAGAAGCTGATAGATACTTCTACCACCTTCAAGCATATGAATTTGGATCATCTACAACAAAAAAAAGCCAAGTGAAACATCATAGCTACATTTTCTTATTGGCAGTGACAAAATGAAGGAGTTATAATTTAGGCTTCTTGGAATTTAACTGTCCAACCAGGAGTTTCACGATAAGTTGAAGGCTCATTTAGCCCATAGATTGGTAACTCTCTTCTCATCTTGTGTATAGACGAAATGCTTCGTATCAGATAATATCATCAGTTAAAAAACTTTTTTTATTACAGGTCGTAGTAGAGAAACAAATAAAGTTAGTTTAGAATTTCTAATACCATTTAATGGCAGAATTTTACTAGTGTCACTTGAAGAGATTCGTTGACATGTTTATTTCCATTTGGGAACAAAAAATCTGCTAATGATGATTCTGTTAATGACACATGTAGATGTGAAGAAAGATAAGTAATTACTTCACATACAAGTATGCTGTACTTCATTAGTATTTATAATAATACTGACATAAAAGCATATTGCTCTCTAAACACTGACAATTTTTTTTTTTTAGCTTCAGGAGGTAAAACGTGGGAAGATACTAAAACATGGTAGGATATATAAGACAAGGTTTGGTGCAAATCTTTGGTTATCTTCAGCTGTAAGTATCACTGATGATTGTTTTCAATTATTCCTTCTCTGTCGTGTTTGTTACTTAATATGTTCGCATTTTTAAAAGTAAATTCGGAGTCTCCATTATTTGATGTGACTGAGATATGCTGTAAAAATTTCAAAACATATACGCTATAGCATTAACATGAGTATATGGTCATATCACAACTGCATGCTCTTCAAGTCAGGGCTGCGTGTTCCAAACGTACCAATGAACTAGCATGGCGGAGGTGGGTTAATGCCGAGGCTAAGTACAATTTCCCCGCTCGCGACGGGTAAAATGAGTACAGAAAACTCGGCATTAACTTATACCTCTATTGGTAGCTCAGTGGTAGAACGTCGACTGGAGTTGCTAGATATGTTCTGTGTCATGGGATCGCGACCCGGCAGTACCAATCCATTTATCACTTATAAATTCCCCTTCGGTGATAATTCCATACCGGGATATTCCCGAGGTAGCGTGAATTTGATATTAAGCTACATTTGTAGCTTCATGATTGTATATAAATCACGGTCCGATAAAAAATTTCATAATAAGAAGCTGCATGTTCCAAACGTACCAGTGAACTAGCATGGCAGAGGTGGGTTAATGCCAAGGCTAAGTACAATTTCCCTGCTCACAACGGGTAAAATAAGTACAGAAAACTCGGCATTAACTTATACCTCTCTTGGTAGCTCAGTGGTAGAACGTCGACTAAAGTTACTGAATATGTTCTGTGTTGTGGGATCGCTACCCAGTAGTACCAATCCATTTATCACTTATAAATTCCCCTTCGGTGATAATTCCCTATCGGGATACTCCCGAGGTAGCGTGAATTTGATATAAAGCGACATTTGTAGCTTCATGATTGTATATAAATCATGGTGTGATAAAAATTTCATAATAAGAGCTGCGTGTTCCAAACGTACCAATGAACTAGCATGGCGGAGGTGGGTTAATGCCGAGGCCAAGTACAATTTCCCCACTCACGACGTGTAAAATAAGTACACAAAACTCGGCATTAACTTATACCTCTCTTGGTAGCTCCGTGGTAGAACGTCGACTGGAGTTGCTGGATATGTTCTGTGTCGTGGGATCACGACCCAGCAGTACCAATCTATTTATCACTTATAAATTCCCTTTCAGTGATAATTCCCTATTGGGAGACTCCCGAGGTAGCGTGAATTTGATATTAAGTGACATTCGTAGCTTCATGATTTTATATGTATATATATATATATATATATATATATATATATATATATATATATATATATATATTATATATATATATATATACATATATATATATATATATATATATATATATATATATATATATATATATATATATATATATATATATATATATATATATATATATATATATATATATATATATATATATATATATATATATATATATATATATACATATATATATATATATATATATATATATATATATATATATATATATATATATATATATATATATATATATATATATATATATATATATATATATATATATATATATATATATATATATATATATATATATATATATATATATATATATATATATATATATATATATATATATATATATATATATATATATATATATATATATATATATATATATATATATATATATATATATATATATATATATATATATATATATATATATATATATATATATATATATATATATATATATATATATATATATATATATATATATATATATATATATATATATATATATATATATATATATATATATATATATATATATATATATATATATATATATATATATATATATATATATATATATATATATATATATATATATATATATATATATATATATATATATATATATATATATATATATATATATATATATATATATATATATATATATATATATATATATATATATATATATATATATATATATATATATATATATATATATATATATATATATATATATATATATATATATATATATATATATATATATATATATATATATTCATATATATATATATATATATATATATATATATATATATATATATATATATATATATATATATATATATATATATATATATATATATATATATATATATATATATATATATATATATATATATATATATATATATATAAGCATTAAGCTACAAACGTCCTCTAATATCCAATTCGCTCTACCTCCAGAAATAATATATTTTCATATATGTTACCGAAGGGGAATTTTTTTATTGGTTGATAATAAGTACGCCGTCCCGTGGGCTCGAACCAACGACGGACAGGAACTCAGGACTACAGGGACGCATTAACCCGCGGGTTAATGCGTCCCTATAGTCTTGAGTTCCTGTCCTTCGTTGGTTCGAGCCCACGGGACGGCGTTTTATTATCAACTAAAAAAAATTTCCCTTCGGTAACATTTATGAAAATATATTATTTCCGAGTAGAGCGAATTGGATATTAAAGATACGTTTGTAGCTTAAATCTTGTATATGAATCCCGGTGATGTGATAAAAACTTCATATATATATATATATATATATATATATATATATATATATATATATATATATATATATATATATATATATATATATATATATATATATATATATATATATATATATATATATATATATATATATATATATATATATATATATATATATATATATATATATATATATATATATATATATATATATATATATATATATATATATATACTGTATATATAATATATATATATATATATATATATATATATATATATATATATATATGTATGTATGTATGTATACTGTATATTGCTACATCTTCCCAAGCATCCAAGCCACCAACTTAATTTAAAGCTGAAATATAAAACAACGCATTTTAGCACTGCCTGACAAGCAAGGGCAAAAGGAATATTGGCCCTTCCCTTAATCTCTTAATTGCACACTGTATATCTCTCCCACTTTCTCTTGACACTTTGACTTTGCTGAGCCCTTTTGTGTCCAGACACGAGGTTGTGAGGAGATTAAGTAAGGCTGGAGGCAGAATAGATTCAGCAATGCAGATTTAGAGAAAGAACACCTGGCATGAACACCTGATACTGATTCATAAATGAGGTGCGGTGATAGGGAAACAACTCCAACCCCATCTACCTATAGATGGCTTCCTAACCACTGACCGAAGCCGTATAAGAGCCCCACAGAAAGGAACAAGATTGAGAGACAAAGCTGGATGCGAGCAAGACACATCTCCTCCCTTTCATTCCTGCCTCCTTTAGAGAACCATGCCCCTACAACGTGGTCCTATCTTGTAGGGGGCCTTAGTATTCTTACCAGTCAATCCCTTAGCCCTCCTATGCTGACATTATCCCCACTGAAAGCAACCTCTGCTATAAGGTAAAGTGATCTGTTGCAAAGGGTTTTCCATTCAGTCACACTGTTTTAATTCTCGTGCCAAACTTCCTCTTTTCATTTCTAAGTGCCAGTATTTCGATATCAACCTTGCCTTGTTAGGCAGTGTTACGTAAATGCTTGTGTTTGAATAATTACATAAAGTCATTTGTTCACGGCTTCTTTGGCACCCTCTGTGCTCGCCTTGTTCTATGCATATTTTGCTGTATGTTTACTGGCTTTTAATTCGTTAATCTCTCTATTTACAGAGGGTTTACTAGCTGTGGAAAGCTCTCTTGACTGTGTCTTGTATCAGCATCATCACACCAACAAATATACATTCAAGTGTTCCCAGTTACAATTAACCTCTCAGGCCTTGCCTGTCTGATTAACCTTGGGAAATGTTTATCACGAGCCAATTATAGACTCTAAATTAATTATTTCATTACTAACCTCAATATTCGTATAAAATCTGACTGTTGTTGATTCAGGAAATCGTGAAAAAAGGGAAAGGGTGCAATTTAACTGAGCTGAGGGCTCTACTCACAGGGTAGTTGCAAGTGAACACCTCAGCTCAGTTAAATTCCCCATTTTTCCTTGTTTTTTTATGATTTCCTGAATCAACAAGCAGTCAGATTTTATACAAATATTGATTTAAGTAATGAAATAATTCATTTAGAGTCTATAAATGGCTCATGATAAGCATTTCCCCAGGTTAAATCACAAAAATGGAGATCGAGCCTTAGATCTTGCAAGCAATGTTGCAGAATTGAACCTTTTAACCCCTGCAACTTACAGTGTCAGTGACTAGCGAAGCTAGGCTGAATGCAAGACAAAGAAATGAACCTTTGGCACCAATTCCGCAAGCACACAGTCAAGGAGTTCCACACAGTATTTTTATTTTATGTTAGGATAGGAAGTGAAATTGTGACTGAAAATAGCAATAGGGGAACATTAGGCACGTGCATGCAATCCAGTCATCGAGAAGAGAGAGTTAGCATCCATTACACGAGTTTTGATAGCCCCTGCATGAGGGCTTTGGACGTTTTCACATAAGCGAGCTGGGGAATTAAGAAGCATTGTAAAAAGGAAATAGTGCATGTATTTCCTCCTTGTGTTATACAGACAATTTGTCATCTTGGAATTCTAGTTAGGCACATGTTAGATCCCACGTGGGTCAGCCAGCAAATTTCTGTATTGCTGGAGCTCGAGTTTATTCTCTCTCTCTCTCTCTCTCTCTCTCTCTCTCTCTCTCTCTCTCTCTCTCTCTCTCTCTCTCTCTCTCTCTCTCTCTCGTAGAGGTTAGGAATCTGTTAGGCAAATGTATAATTCCTCATTATAGAGTAAAATTTTCAGAAAAGGTGTAAAATTTGTTCAGGCCATGTGACCAAATAAACGTGCTTCATATTTGTATTTGTACACATTCCTCCATACAGCACCGCACACGAAAAATTCTATTTTATTTAACAGTGTTTCCATTCAATAACTGCCTGCTATTTCATTCATAAGCATAAGGAACCTTTTTTTTCTTTTGTTTATTTGTGTTTATCTTTTAAGGTTCGCTGTGACTATGTGGCCTTCACGTCGTTCCCAGTGTAATTTTCGTTAAACCTAAGAGAACTTTTTATATTTGCGTTCCTCTAAATTAGCCTAAGCGGGATAATATGTTTGTATAAGTGCAGTCTCAGAAAAATTCTCACTTTGGTCATTGTCCTTCAGGCCAGGTGCGTACCAGACGAACTTGAGCTGTCACTGAGCCAGACATAAACCCAAGTGGTTATCCACCTGAGCAAACATACCCCTCTTCAAGTCACGTGCAAGGTAGGCTAAAATAGGGAAATGTAATTTCGTACACACGTGAATTTAGGGAAACAGCGCCCGTGCATGGTAGAATTAAATCTTGTACTCATATTAGGTTGGAGGAAAAGGCTCTTATTATTGTTGGCAAAATATGCACATTTATCAGTGTAACTTACAAATAATATAACTTTGTAACTTATCCTCCTCTAGGCATTGAAATTATCACTCCTATAAAAGTAAGTAGAAGCGTACTGCTAAAAGGGCTGGTTTCTAACCGTCAGTTTGTATCAGTACATAAATCTTACCTCCTCTGCGCCAGTATCCCAGTGTCTCTCAAAACTTTTTCCTTTATTTAAGATTTATGCTACGTCTTTTTTTATTTATTGTTGAGGTTATTATTCTAAGAATGTTACAACGCTCACTGAGTTACCGAACCAAACACGTATCGGGGCTCCCCTAAAAGGAAATTTTTTTTTCTTATCACAAGAAAACTAAATTCTCGGGAATGGGTAAACGCTCCCAGAACCAAACCCAAATTCACGCCATCTTGCTCCAGCCAGTCTTGTCCATGTGTGAAATAAAACCAAAATTCCTACATCCTACGACACAAAAATTCAAAGTCAGCTCCTTGCAGACGCATCACGTCCTACGAGGCGAACCAAAAAACCCGAACCTTCACTCTATAGCCGACCAAGTCCATGCATTAAATAAAATCCAATTTACGTCTTTCAAGACATATTAAAATTCATTCTTCACGAACAGCTGAGTCTTTTAGACATATTGAAACCAGTCCTTAACGAACAAACTTGAATCTTTCGAGACACCCTGAAATTTGAATCTTTTCAGACATATTGATTATCTAAAGGGTCATGCCCATATAAGCATTATCTCAAGATGTCTACGACATCCAGAAACCAGCAAAATGAGGACTTCAAGTTCTATATGTCCGCTGGAAAGGACATGGGACTGTCAGGACAAGCCCTGAGGGAATGGGTCCAAGAGAGAATAGAATAGACAATGCCAAGGTGGAGAGAGAGGCAGAAAGAAAAGAAAAGAAGGAAGAACAAGAAAGAAAGACAAATAAGGAAGAGCAAGATAGGCTGGATAAACTTGCAAAGGAAGAGCAAGATAGGCTTGATAAACATGCGAAGGAGGAACAAGAAAGAAAGGCAAAGAAGGAAGAGCAAGATAGGCTAGATAAACTCTCAAGGGAAGAGCAAGATTAGCTGGATAGACTTGCAAGGGAAGAACAAGAAAGAAAGGATATGCTCAAAAGGGAGGAAAAGCAGCAGGCCCATGAGCTCCAGATGGCCCAAATTGGCATTACCAGCTCCTCTCCCGCCCCAGGTGCATCTGCCCTCACTCAGGTTCATACCTTTATGCCCAAGTGGACTGAGGCCGAGCCCGAGGTGTGGTTCTATCGGGCAGAAAGGGTCCTCAGCACATACCTACTCGCTCCTGCCAAAGTCTCCCTAGTCTTGGGAAAATTGCTTTCAACACCCTCCCTGAGGCGGACCAAGGGAAGTGGGTGGAAGTGCGCCAGGCAATCACAGAGGTGTATGAGATTACCCCCCTGAACGCTGGAGAGGCCAGATAAAAGAAGCAGGACAGACCTGGTCTGGGTGGCCTTACCAATCAGATAGGGCCCTCTCTAAATGGCTAGAGTCCCTGGGAGTCTCCACCACCGAGAACATCCTTGAGCGGTTCAAGATTGTAATCTTTTGATATTACGCACCTTCTCCCCTAGCAACCCATGCCTGCAAAAAAGCACCCATGACTCTAGCAGAGTGCTGTCGCCACCCTGACAGTGGGACACCCATCACTCCCATGCAAGCTCATTGGGACGTAAAATGTGTCCTCCTTCTTTCATCTCTGGCACCCCTTCGCCCAAGAATGGGCACTCGCAGAAGGCCGTTGTATGTGGGTTCTGCAAGAAAGCCGGACATTCTACAGACCAGGGCCGAAACAAACCCTAGGCACCGCCCACAGCGCCTTAGAAACCCTCTCCCAGGAATCCACCAACTATCAAACCTCCACCCCACACCCCCCACAGGGACAGTGACACAAAGAGATTACAGCCAGAGCTATTGCACGGCTTGCAAAGTTTATGACCACTCCCCGCATGAGGAAACTGCCCTAATAATAAATTAAGTACTCCCGCCATGGCCCTGGCAGTTACAAACCCAAAGTCCTTAGGCCCTCCAGCTGACGGTCCTATATATGTGGCACCTCCTTGAGGTAGCTACCCCACACACCTGGTCAAGGAATTTGATGACTCCAGTGCACAAATTTCCCTCATAATGAAGGACAAAGTTCCCTATGGAGCTACGATTAACCGACGTAAACTTATTACAATTGAGGGTATCAATCAATTTAAAATGATACTCCTTACTGTTCAGTTGAGAGTCACAAGATCTCATAGATCCAAAATCTGCAACCTTGCAGTAGCAACCTATATTCCTGGAGGTTATGACATCCTCCTGGGACAGGACTTCCAGTCCCCTTCTAAGTTACAGCAATCCAGGGGTCCAATTCCCTCAAATCATTCATTAGGCACAAGTAAGCATCAAACGCCTGCATTCATTCCACTGCCAGTGCCACCTGAGTACGATGTGCAGTGGCCACTTCCATCAAAATCAACTCTAGACCCCATTCCGGTGCCAGGCCCTGCCCCTATGCCAGTGCCAAGGCCCCAAATAGATCTCCTTCCAGGAGATCCCAAACTTGATTCACAATCTCTGCCAGTGCCACTTGAGTGCACTGAGCAGTGGCAAGCTCCATCTGTCCAGATCGACGAGCAAATTCCAAATCAAATACTATTGCTTGACCCTTCCTTAGTGCCAGCGCCAGAGCGTGCCCCTGATCTCCATTCAAGAGACCGCAATCAGGATCCCCTCTCTTCTCCCGGCTTGGCTCCGCTACCAGTGCCAGTAAGAGAGACGGATTCTTCCGACCACAGCAAAAGCTCAACCGAAGGTGCGGCTTCTCAACCTGTGCCTGAGCTGGTCATGGTAACCTGTGAGCCTATCACACCCACTGCAACCTCTTCCTCTCTTTCTTAGTCCCCTGCGGACACGACCATGAGTAAGGATTCTGCCATGTCTCGAAGACCAATGAACTCATGGAACTGCGGTGACTTGGGGTAGAGCCTGAAATGAATGCCCCTGCCTTGGCCGCCGAAGAAACCGACACAAGTGGCACTCTAATGTCCTCCTCGGGCTCGGTTCTACCAATCCCCCGCTAAGGAGAACAATCAACCTACAGAAATCTGCGGCAGAAATCACGGGCATAGGTAACGTTAGGTAGCTTAAAGAGAGCTGCTAAGCTCTCCTGGCACTAGTGCAAATCTGACACAGTGCCACCCTTATATCCCATGAAGTTCTTTGGCCCCTCTATTCAGAAAGAGATTACCCGAGTCTTTGCCTGTTTCCTTTCCTTACAATCCTGTACATTATTCTCTTCCTTTAAACATTTTGCTTTGTTTTCTTACTCTTTTTTTTTCTTCCCCTTTGAGTACCCTCGCATTTATTTCCTGCCTTACCAAGGCACAAATTTTACTTTACTTCCCACTCTGCCAATGCACAGTGCAAATTGACAGACATTTCAAATTCATAAATCTCATGACTTCCCTCTCATGCCTATAAATGCATGATACCTTTAAAATCATATATGCCCAAAACCATTAAGTATTATCATATAAGTGCCTCCTTGGCACAGTGCCTTTATCTTATATGTTGGTAGATAACCATGTCGGAGGAGTCGTGCCCTTTGACTGTTTTGAAGCCCCTTGGGCAAAAGTGTAAACCTAAGCCATTTTTCATAGGCTAAAAAGTATAATTTCGGCATATTGATCATCAATTTTCTTTAATAATCATTTGTTTTCTTAGTTATTCCCTTGTGATTTAAGTCTCGAGTCCATGACTCGGAAAGACCGTGTACATTACATATTTGTCTCTCCTTCTTTGTGCTTAGCTTCTTGCCCATAAGCACCATTGGCCTCAGTGCCACGTCTGGCACTGTACCGTCGACTTAAGTAACATGGCGACACCTAACGAAGACCATGTATACTTCATTGTAATGACTCATCAAGGCAAACTAACTGCATGTCTTTGACTGTTGCAACTACTAAAAGTTAAGTGCATGATTATTATAAGATTTACCTGAAGGAAATCACTTACAGTTATTGTGTTTAATATTTACAGTAACTTTCTTATATTTGTAGCTGTTCCTGTTTCAAAATAAACAGTAGCTTATGATTTATCGCATTTTAATACTTATGATAATTTACTCATATTTCTTTTGAGATTTACCTTAAGGGGGTCGATTAAAGTTAGTGTATTTTAATACTTACAGTAACTTTCTTATAGTTGTAAATGTTCCTGTTTTAAAGTAACAGTAATCTAAGTTTAAAATCTTTTTTTTTACTCTGCAATTAACGTAAAATGTTGAATTCTTTATCAAGTAAGTTTTTCAAATATCTCATATGACAGAGAGAGATTTAGGTTAATAAATATAAATGAGTGCCGTTAACGAGGAAATTAGAGTAATATAAAGCATTTTTCAACTGAATCATTGGTTTGGTAGACAATCGCACCCGATTGAAGGTGCGAGATGTTAACTTTGACGGGAGTTGCTACATCTTCCCAAGCATCCAAGCCACCAAATGCTTAATTTAAAGCTGAAAAATAAACCACAGTGCATTTTAACACTGCCTAGCAAGGAAGGGCGAAAGGAATATTGAGCCCTCCCTTAATCCGTTAATTGCACTTTGCATATCTCTCCCACTTTCTCTCTGCACTGTGACTTTGTGGAGCCCTTTGTGTCCAGACACGAGGTTGTGAGGAGATTAAGTAAGGCCGGAGGCAGAATAGAGCCAGCAATGCAGATTAAGAGAAAGAACACCTGTCATGAACACCTGACACTGATTCATGGATGATGCGCGCCGATAGGGAAACGACAGCAAACCCATCTACCTGTGGATGGCCTCCTAACCCCTTAATGAAGTCAAATAAGGCCCTCACTGAAGGGACAAGATTGAGAGGCATAGCTGGACGCGAGCGAGACATGTCCTCCCTTTCATTCCTGCCTCCTTCAGAGAACCATGCCCTTACCGTGTGGTCCTATCTTGTAGGGCGCCTTAGTATTCTTACCAGTGAAGCCCCTAGCCCTCCTCTGCCGCCATTATCCTCACTGAAAGCAACCTCTGCTATAAGGTAAAGTGATCTGTTGCAAAGGTTCTTCCATTCAGTCACACTGTTTTAATTCTCGTATTAAACTATTTTCATTTCTAAGTGCCAGTATTTCCATATCAACCTTGTTAGAGTAATGTTACGTAAAAATTTGTGTTTGAATAATTACATAAACTCACGTGTTCACGGCTTCTTTGGCACCCTCTGTGCTCTCCTTGTCCTGTGCATATTTCATTGTGTCCTTACTGGCTTTTGATTCGTAAATTTCTCTGTTTACAGAGGGTTTGCTAGCCGAGGAAAGCTCTCTTGACTGTGCCTTGTTTCAGCATCATCACACCGACAGATATACCTTAAGTGTTCCCAGTTATAATTAATCTCTCAGGCTTTGCCTGCCTGAATAGTCCATTTCAACTCCTGATAGTTCATTTAATGTAAATACACGCAATCTTAAACTTATCAAAACGTGTTTACTTACAATTACCTTGTGAGTAAAGCCCTCAGCGCAGTTAAATTTCCCCTTTTCCCTTTTTTTACGATTTCCTGAATCAACAGCAATAAGCTTTTATACAATTATTGAGGTAAGTAACGAAATCATTCATTTAAAGTCTATAACTAGCTCATGATAAGCATTTTCCCAGGTGAAATCGTAATATATGTATATATATATATATATATATATATATATATATATATATATATATATATATATATATATATATATATATATATATATCTCTCTCTCTCTCTCAAAAGTCGAAGGCAGTTGCTTTAAACCTGATGAACAGCATCGAGTTAGGGGAGAAGGAGAATTCCTTGTATTTCCTTTCAATGTACTTTATTGTGCTGACGTTTCAGGACCATGTGTCCCATTTTCAAAGCTATAAATTAAAAAGACAACAGAATTAAAAATAGACTCAGATTTTAAAACGAGAAAAAAAAAATTTTACATAAAAGTATAAAAGAAACATAACAGAAAGGAACAATGAATACCAAATAGTGCTGAAGGCAAAGCTGAGTGACATTCAGGGTCCGTTTTGGTTCCAACGGAAACTCACGAGAAGTATAGAGGTGTTGACGTGGACTGAGTATTTAATTGGGGAACTAGTTGTTTAATAAAAGAGATTCTAGTATTGACAGTTGGTGGTCATTCAGAGCTTTGCCTATTATTTTGAAATCCTTGTAATTGATATTATATTTGCATTTTTTCCCATGGTCTCTTATGCATGAAAATTCCCATTTGTTTGATAATTTAGCACCCGTTCGGTAACTTACGCCACGATGAGAGTCTAATCTCTCCTTCAACAACCTACGAGTGGAGCCCACGTACTTCCCCAGATCACATCTGGGGCAATTAAACAGGTATATGACTCCCGAGGTCATCAAAGGGTGCAGACTTTCTTTATATTTAAACATAGACTTGATCGTCATTGGATTATTTGGTACAAAGTTTCAGTTCGACAGCCGGTAAATATTTGTTTATTATCTGTCTTAAATCTTGGTAAAAATGTTTATCGTAGATAAGCGGGACACTTGCATAGAAAGGTAGTTTAGGTATTGTTGGTATTCTGAATTTTGGTTGGAAAATATTATTTAAAAATTTGCGCAAATGTTTGTAAAATAGCTTAGATGAAACAGTTATTAATAAAATATTGGTGGAGATATAGAATTTCCTCGTGAAAACCATTCAATCAGATGTTAAACTAAAGGCCCTGTGGAAGAGGTAGATAAAGAGTTTAACAAAATTAAAGAAACAATGGCTATAAAAATTAGAACCCAGACCGGTAAAAGTTTTTTCTAAAAATCGTGGTATTAAAATGATCATCGTGTCTTGAAACCATTATATCTAAGAAAGGCAATTTATTTTCACTTTCATATTCGACTGTAAACTTTATGTTTGGATGCATTTGGTTGGCATACTCAAGAAATAGAGCAGATGAATTTCTTGGTATGCCAACCAAATATCCAAACATAAAGTTTACAGTCAATATGAAAGTGAAAATAAATTGCTGTTTCTTAGATATAATGGTTTCAGAAGACACGATGATCATTTTAATACTACGTTTTTAAAAAAACCTTTGGTCTGCTGGATTCTATTTTATAGCCATTGTTTCTTTAATTTTAAGTTAAACTCTTTATCTACCCTCTTCCACGACACTTTAGTTTAACATCTGATTGATGATGGATAAGAAAATGAGGAAAGAAATTGAAAATCTATATTTTGTATTAATAACTGTTTCCATCTAAGCTATTTTACAAACATTTGCGCAAATTTTTAAAGAATATTTTCCAACCAAAATTCAGAATACCAACAGTACCTAAACTACCTAATATGAAAGATATCCCGCAGTTTTCTATCTTAAACATTTTTACCAAGATTTAAGACAGATAAAAACAAATATTTACCGGCTGTCGAACTGAAACTAGTACCAAATAACTCCAATGACGATAAAGTCTATGTTTAAATATAAAGAAAGTCTTTGACCCTTGATGACCTGGGAGTCATATACCTGGAAAGTTGCCCCAGATGTGACAAAGGGAAGTAATGGGCTTGAAGGCTGTAATTCCATGTTGAAGGTGAGATTAGACCACCATGTTATGGCAGTAAGCAAATGAACGTCACTGGCTAAATTATCAAACCCTCTTTTCATGCATAAGGACCATGGAAAAAATGCAAATATAATATCATAACAAGGGATTTAAAATAATAGGCAAAGCAGTCTGAATGACCACCAACTTGTCAATTAATGATCAGAATTTTGTAAATTAAACAACTCCCAGTTCCCAATTAAATACTAGATTAGTCCACGTCAAACACAGTATACCTCTCGTGAATTTAATTGGTTTTAAAAAAACGGACCCGTGAATGTCATCTGAGCTTTTGCCTTCAGCAATGTCTTGGTATTCATTGTTCACGAACCTTTAAATGAGTTTTTTTAAGGCCAAGGGAGGTAAAATTTTTTTTCTGTTTCTGCAATCTTGAGTCTATTTTTAAGTACTGTTGGGTTAATTTATAGCTTTCTTACTTTGATCTATGGTCCTGAAATAAGTTTCAAAATAAAGGATTGAAAGGAAATACAAGGAATTCAGGACTTCTCCCTAACAATACTATATATATATATATATATATATATATATATATATATATATATATATATATATATTATATATATATATATATATATGTATATATATATATATATATATATATATATATATATATATATATATATATATATATAAGAAGATATATGTATATATATATATATATATGTGTGTGTGTGTGTGTGTGTGTGTGTATATAAGGATTCACAGTAGATGCAGGTGACTTCAGTGTATAAGTAAATCCCACAGAAAAATGACAGGCAGAAGTTCAGTAGTACCAAGCGCTTTCACGCGTATTAACGCATCGTCTGGGCACAAATGAGACACAGATGAAAACAAGGTTACAAAGTAAACAAAGAACAAGAATACCAGATGGTGAATTGTCAAAGGGTAATAAACAGAAAGACAATCCACGATAATCCGGGACCAAGCAGTCACAAACTAAAACATAGACGTAACTACAAGAGATACGGAAGTTTAGCCACACAAAATCCAAAAACATGAATAAAATTGAATACCAAATGGTTAATTGCCAAGGGGTAATAAACAAAAGTGTAATCCAGGAAAATCTGGGATCACACGGTCACAAGCTAGAACCAAATACTTAACCATGAGAGATGTGGAATCTTACCCCGTTCAAATTGCAGAAACATGTATAAAACTGAATACTAATTTTGCTTATATTTATCAACAACTTTTTTAATTATGAAGGCATCAAGTTTAAACAAACTAAGACTTAAATTTAGAACACTTTCATTACTTGACTTGATAAAATAGGATTCAATTATATTCTTTTTAGGTGTGTCGTTGCACAGGACTAAAGATCTTACTTCACTCCAGTTAATAGGATGATCTAAATCTCTCATATGTACGAATAATCCATTCGATATTTGGCCAGTTCTCACAGAATATTGGTATTGCTTGATTCGTTGTGAAAGGTATTTTCCAGTTTGTCCATAATATATTTATCACATTTTTTACAAGGAATTTTATAGATGCAACCAGAAACATCTCTAGTAGAATTTTTTATTACTAAACTCTTAACATTAAAATTACTGAAAAGAACATTTATGGTGAAAAGCTTTAAAATTCTAGGAATTTATAAAAACCTTTCATCATATGGTAATTTGGAAATATTAAGCTTGCTGAATTCAAGTTTGTTATTAGTTAAATAAAATGTTTTCCTGAATCTTTACCATACTACATCTACAAAGGTCCTTGGGTATTTAAGTTTCAAAGCAATATCATGAATAGCTTTGATCTCAGCATCAATGAGCTGCGGGTTACAAACACGTAAAGCCCTTAAGAACATTACAGGAGAATTTAACATTTTGATGATAATTGGAATAATAATGAACAAAAGAGGCAATGTTAGTTGATTTTCGAAAGACTGAAAAGGTGAAATTTCTGTCATGTTTATGGACAGCTACATCAAAAAAATTCTAATTACGATTTCTTTCTTCCTCTACGGTAAATTTTATACAAGGGACTAAATTATTTAGCTTAACGAGAAATTCCTGGAGATTTTCGTGAACTGGCCAGATACAGAAAATATCATCTACATACCTATGTCATATAACTTTTCGGGGCAAAATTCTTGGTAAGATTTTTATCTCAAAAACTTCCATGCAAATATTACTAAGGACAGGAGATAAGGGATTAACCATAGCCATGCCGAACTTTTATACAAAAAAATACCCCATTAAAACAAAATTTACTATCTTTGATACATAGCCTTATGAGATCAATTAGATTTGCTACAGTTAAAGGTATATCATAAATTTCTAATTCTTCCTCTAAAAATTCTAGTAAATCTTCTACAGGCACTTTTGTAAATTAAGAGACAACATCACCACTAACCATAGTAAAATCAAATTTCAAATTCAGACTATTCAATTTGTCTATAAAGTCGACATTATTTTTTACATTCGTATTAGAAATGTTTCCTACCACAGATGTAAGAATTCTTACAAGCCATTTAGATAAATTATACGAAACTGAGCGTGCTGAACTAATGATTGGTCTAATAGGGTTATTGATTTTGTGTGTCTTGATTAAACCGTAGAGATATGGTAGGGAGGAGCACTGAGTGGTAAACTGTTTAATTAAATGGTCAGAGCCCTTTAAAATGGATTTAATTTGTTTGTTAAAATGAGAGTTAACTGTCTGTGTGGGATCTGACCTCAGTTTCGTGTAAGTTTCACAGTCATTCAATAATGCCATAATTTTATTTGCATAGCCACTTTTATTCATTATTACCACTGCATTAGACTTATCTGCCTTTGTTACTTGCAATGTTTCGTCTTTTTTAAGGTTTTTGTAGGTCTGCAGAAATCTTACGGGAACATTTGGGAAGAAGGCTCGGCCATAGCACCATACACAATACCTTTACAAATATTGATGTCATCAGGACATAAATTATGACTAAATTTTTCCAAATAACAAAATGATTTTGAAATATCGACATAGTCCAGGTTACCGTCAGAAACACCAAAACGTAATCCATATCCCAAAGCCGCTGTCTTAGCTCTACCCACCGGTTTGTCTGATAAATTAACCATGAAGTTCACGTTGGCATGTTTAGTTATATTGCATGGGTATGTAGATGATATTTTCTGTATCTGGCCAGTTCACGAAAATCTCCAGGAATTTCTCGTTAAGCTAAATAATTTAGTCCCTTGTATAAAATTTACCGTAGAGGAAGAAAGAAATTGTAATTAGAATTTTCTTGATGTAACTGTCCATAAACATGACAGAAATTTCACCTTTTCAGTCTTTCGAAAATCAACTAACATTACCTCTTTTGTTCATTATTATTCCAATCATCATCAAAATGTTAAATTCTCTGTCTTTTCTGTAATGTTCTTAAGAGCTTTACGCGTTTGTAGCCCGCAGTTCATTGATGCTGAGATCAAAGCTATTCATGATATTGCTTTGAAACTTAAATACCCTAGGACCTTTGTAGATATAACATGGAAAAGAGCCAGGAAACATTTTATTTACCTAATAACAAACTTAAATTCAGCAAGCATGATATTCTCATATTACCGTATGATGAAAGGTTTTTATAAATTCCTAGAATTTTAAAGCTTTTCAACATAAACGTTCTTTTCAGTAATTTTAATGTTAAGAGTTTAGTAATAAAAAATTTTACTAGAGATGTTTCTGGCTTCATCTATAAAATTCCTTGTAAAAAATGTGATAAAATATATTATGGACAAACAGGAAAATCACACTCACAGCGAATCAAACAACACCAATATTCTGTGAGAACTGGCCAAATATCAAATGGATTATACGTACATATGAGAGATTTAGATCATCCTATTAACTGGAGTGAAGTAAGATCTTCAGTCCCGTGCAACGACACAGTTAAAAGGAATATCAATGAATCCTATTTTATCAAGTCAAGTAATGAAAGTGTTCTAAATTTAAGTCTTGGTTTGTTTAAACTTCGTGCCTTCATAATTAAAAAAGTTGTTGATAAATATAAACAAAATTAGAATTCAGTTTTATACATGTTTCTGCAATTTGAATGGGTAAGATTCCACATTTCTCATGGTTAAGTATTTGGTTCTAGCTTGTGACCGTGTGATCCCAGATTTTCCTGGATTACACTTTTGTTTATTACCCCTTGGCAATTAACCTTCTGGTATTCAATTTCATTCACGTTTTTGGATTTTGTATGGCTAAACTTTCGTATCTCTTGTAGTTACGTCTATGTTTTAGTTTGTGACTACTTGGTCCCCTTTGACAATTGACCATCCGGTATTCTTGTTCTCTTTGTTTACTTTGTAATCTTCTTTTCATCTGTGTCTCATTTGTGCCTCGAGGATGCGTCAATAACCGTGAAAGCGCTTTGGTACTGAACTTCTGTCTATCATTTACCTGTGTCTATCATATATATATATATATATATATATATATATATATATATATATATATATATATATATATATATATATATATATATATATATATATATATATATATATATATATATATATATATATATATATATATATATATATATATATATATATATATATATATATATATATATATATATATATATATATATATATATATATATATATATATATATATATATATATATATATATATATATATATATATATATATATATATATATATATATATATATATATAGTGGTTGAAAAAGTCTCACAGGTGATTTACTTTTCAAAATTTAGATAAATTTAACTAGTAACATCAACTATAGACCTGGTAATAATTTGATACCCATAACTAATAATAACAATAGGTATGTTTTATAAATAAAGAAAACTCTAAAATTATAAAACCTGGCTGAGAAAACCTACAATAAAAACAAGCTTCCGCTAGCCACTATTAGCTTTATGAATATAAGGCAGAATTGTTTCGGAACATGGAGGTTGGCTCGGACAATTTTATCAGATCAACATCACCAAACGTAATGCTAAAACTTTTGGAAGTTAAAATGACAGGCAAAAGATAAAGAAGAAGAAGAAGAAGAAGAAGAAGAAGAAGAAGAAGAAGAAGAAGAAGAAGAAGAAGAAGAAGAAGAAATACACACACATATATATATGTGTGTGTAATATATATATATATATATATATATATATATATATATATATATATATATATATATATATATATATATATATATATATATATATATATATATATATATATATATATTTATAAATATTACTGCTGTTCGCCCTCGATGTATTTAGGTAGGAATATTAGTCCGATTCACCTCGACAGAGAACATCTCTGCCACGCGGTAGGCTGGGCAATTTAAAAATAACAATCACCGCAAGACAAATGGCGCCGCATAGGCTGGAAAGTTTGTAAACAAAATATGCTAGGGCATTAGGGACCTAAGCCTCAGAGGGTTTACGCTCAATGACCCCTAGTTATGGTGGCCCATAAGCTTTATTCTATGCATTCGACGATGCCTTTGTCAAGGTCGGATTGCCGAACGTATAAGCCCTCACCTGGCGGGAACAAGCGAGGTCGGGTCAGACAGTCAGAACTTCACTAAGCGAGGGGACGCTGCGTGCGTCGAACGATATTCTTTATTCTTTATTACTTTCTCTCCTACGTCTATCTTAATTAGTGAATTGGGAAGACTGCCAGAACCCGACTCCTGAGGTCCCTCGTTTGCGCAGCGACTTCGACATTCACGGTAAGTCCATTCTTGTTGAAGCTTCGTCGATTGACTAGTACTTTTCTGTATTTCACATTTTTTCTTTGTTTTCTTCCTTCAGCCACCACTTAGGGTATATGTGTTTAAAAGTCTAGATTAAGCCAAATTATTAAGTTGTTAGCTTCAACCCCGTTATTCCAGTAAAATAAGGATTTAAAGGTTAAATCTCGATGCTTTTGTATGCCTCGCGTCCGAAAGAACCGTTGCGTTCAAAATCAAATTCATCTCAAATATTCTTTGTTAAGGTTAATAACCCTAACTGGCGACCTTTAGCTAATTAACGTCTGTCTTTGAGGTTAACAAGTGACAGGTTACGTGTAATCTTGGTTTGCAGGGCCGTAAAATTTACATAAATTGAATAATACGTGATCATGACTCCTCACACGTAACAATATATATATATATATATATATATATATATATATATATATATATATATATATATATATATATATATATATATATATATATATATATATAAAGCACTGATCAAATGAGCGATCTGCTCAATCTGTATTTATTAGCGGTCTGCCTATCAGAGAGTCTTAGTACTTTTCTCGGAAGGCGATGTTCTCAGAATCCATTAACTGAACCCGCACCATAGGTCCCAGGAATCAGGAGTGCCAGCATTTTGCAATAAATTTAAATACTTTACTGGATAGAAATATAATTTCCTTATCAAGCTCAGAGAGGAAACATGTAGCTACTTCAGCCAGCAAATACCTCATAGTCAAGGGGCCCAAATAATTGTTAAATATTATAAAACAAGAATTAAATCCTCGTCCTTAATTTTTTGTCCTGTTCCCATTCAGCTTTCTCTTTGCTACCAAACCCATTCTTTTGTAAAGCTGCATTTTATTTCCTTTGTCATGCAGCTGCAAGTCAGATAACCTACTTTTCCTTTCATTAAACATTTTATATTCGTATTCCACCACTTTCGGCCTTTTTTTTATGTCCTAACCCTCTTGTACCCACAAACACTCCCTGTAGTCCAAATGACTTTTTCATGAAATTATTAAAAACTCATCATCTACTTTCAAGGCGTTGTTTAATCTTAGTCTATTGTTTATTGGTTTTGTTTTTGTCCACTTGTCATAATTGCATTTATAAACGCTACTTTTTATAATTTCTGTAAAAGGCTTACGATTTCTTATGGAAGTCTTTTGAGCGATAGTTCCATGATTTGGGCGAGAGGCATTTGTTTCATATTACTGCAGGAATTTTGGATTTCAGTTTGTGTCTAGTGTTACGATATGGGATATATTGTGATTTGGTGCTTTGCTTTATGGCGGAGATGGGTACAATAGAGTCATGTATGACAGGTTATAGGTGTCAACAGTTATTTTATGCTCTGATCTATCGTTTATTTGACAATGTATGATGTACAGTTGTGTGAGGTTTTGAATATTATTTTGCAGTAGCGTCGTACTGCGATCGCGTAGGAACTATATTTGATGGTTGTCTTAGCAGAATTATCCTTCTTAATGTTGGTTTAGGATTAAGCGCGATTTACCAAGTAAGTAAATTTTAAAATCCGGTTGTCAAATAAAGTTCGTATGTTTGTGTGATTTTTTTTTCTTTTTTATTCCACTGATTCTTTTATTTTTCTCTTCTGTTTCCTTTTTCCTTACATAACTAAAGTACTTCAGCACTGCATGTTTTTCAGTTCCATGTCAATACCTTCAAAGCAGGGCCTGTCCGATCTGGAACGATAAGATAAAATAGCTTAGCGTGACTTTTTTTTTTTTTGCAGTAAAAGACTATTGTAGCTTTGAAAGCTACTTATACGTAAGACCTTTGGAAGAAGTATTATTTTCGTTTTATTTCATATTTTCTCCATGTCCTTTTTTAATTTGCCAAGTCGTGCTGTCAATAACATCCGCCAGCTTTGTTCCAGCAGCTTATTTGACTTTTATATTAGGCGCTTCCGTTTTCCTTTATTGGAATATCAGATCCCTCCGTCGCCCCCCAACCTCTCTCTCTCTCTCTCTCTCTCTCTCTCTCTCTCTCTCTCTCTCTCTCTCTCTCTCTCTCTGCTTTTCTGAAATAAATGTGATTAAATCTTCTAAAACACAAATTTATAAGAAAGAGTCTAAAATGCCGCGTGGCCTGGAGGATTTGGATTTCACATAATCAGAGGAAACATCAGTCATCAAAAACAGTACTTAAATCATGAACCTGTTTGGATTTTATGCTCAGCCAGGCCAGATTATTGATGATACGGCATTCAATCTGGTTTAGTAGAAGTTTACTTGCTTAGTTTTGCAAATTAACCTCTCTCTCTCTCTCTCTCTCTCTCTCTCTCTCTCTCTCTCTCTCTCTCTCTCTCTATTATGGTGTCCAGATCAAAAGGGCCAGGATTATAATGAAAATGATTAACTTCCCAAAATAATGCTAGACATGACATGTTTACCTCAAAGACTTCATAGACGATTATTACTAAGAAGCTATGACCTAAAGTTCAATAACGACCTCCTGAGACAAGATAAAATCAGAACTATCGTAGAGACCATAATAATATCGACCAGTTATTTGGGATAACGTTTTCTAAGTCCAAATGACATTTGTTGGTTTTCAAAACGCTCTTATGGATTATGTTATTATTTTCATCTTTTTTGCATCTATATTCAGATATACTAAGTTCCAAGTCTTAACTACAGTATATTGATTACATTTAAAGTCTTCATTATTTTATGATAACTGACCTAACGTTGTCCCGTTATGACTTAAACAAATTATATGCTTTAGGACTTCCTTTTCCTGAGTACGTGAGGACGCAAGAACCGTCTCACTGGCACGTACTTCAAAGAACAATTAATTTTCTAAAGATGGATTGACTCTCAACCTAAAATGACCTCTCTCTTTCTTGGGAGCTTGTTGGCGTAAGTGAAATTGAAAGCCGGTAACCAGTAAATTACGCATAATATTTTATTATCCAGTGCATTATGATAAAGGAGATATTCAGTTATTTTCCAAAGGACATTACCACGGCTATCGTGCAATAGAACATGAAAATAAGTCCCCGCATGTTTTCCCCTGTCATTTTCCACATCGGAAGCCAAGACCTATCTGGCTATTAGATATGGATGTCTGATTTATTGTTTATTGACCTCCAGAACATCAGAAATTGCAACTGCCCTGCTGCCGAGTGACTATCTAGCAATCAACATCTACCTGGTAATCAACTTCTTTCTGATATCAGTAACATTAAGGAAGAAGAGAGAGAGAGAGAGAGAGAGAGAGAGAGAGAGAGAGAGAGAGAGAGAGAGAGAGATTAGTGACTTAAGGGTTGAAGAAATATAGTCAAGGTAAGTTCTTGTTTACTTTTGATTCAATACGTGCATATTTTCCTTTATATACTGTATGAAAATATAAATTTACGCGCATTCACTTATGAAGTGTATGTATGTACGTATGTATGCATGTATGTATATCACTACATTGGAAAACTAATACCCAACTTGTTTATTTGTAAAACAGTTATGCTTATACAGATCTGTTAATTGCTGTTCAAATTTGGTCTTATAGTACCATTCATTTAAGTAAAATGCATGTGCTCCTGTTATCGTTCACTGAATAAAATAGCCATTCAGTGTGGAGACACAATTATAAAGTAATTGAAAGTAGTGCCATTTTTCGATTTCCAGTAAGTCTGGTAGTGGGAGGGGCTGGAAAGGTACGTAATTGTATTGAACAAACAAGTAACTGAAATCAAAGATAAAACCATGAAATAATTATAGTATGTTTTGCATAATTTCTATTTACCGCTGAATAATTAAGTAACATTAGTTAACAATATAGGTGACACACCTCCCTCCCTTCCCTCATTCTCTCATCTGATCATACCTTCAAAATCACGCCTCATTCCCAACGTGTAATTAGATCTGTCAGGAAGGAACAAAACAGAAACCACCTGCCCGTATGCAAGATCTCCATTTGAGGAAATTAAAACCACATAGTCGAGATGATCCATTTTCAATTGGCAAAGACGCAGCGGCCAGATAAAAAGAGGAGGCAGGGGGGGACATTGTGGGCGTTACGCTCGCACAAGTAAGAGGAACTCGAGTAGTTTTGAGGTCAAAGGCTTGGAGACAAATTCGCGCTGGATTTACGGTGTGGTTAAACAGTGACACCCGCCTTTGGTCTTTTTCTGCTCTGAATTGCATTCCTTGGTTTCCACTTCTTTAAGAGAGAAACTGTACATTTATTTCGGTATCGTATTTCAATCATCTTACAACGTTTGCGTTAGAAGTATGGAGGAGATAGGTTTTCCAGTACCTTCACTCGACTGATAAATATGCTAATCAAATCAGCACAGCATATTTCAGTAATAAAAGTTTCCTTTAATGATTTCACAAGACCTAATTCATTTTCAGAGTTATCATAAGCCCTATTTGGTACCACTGTTGGTGGAACATCAACACATAAAAACAAAACTGCTGTTTGACAGCTCCTTTAAGCATGCCTAGCGGCAGCGTTATTTATTATTAGCACGATGGAATGCGGCCAGAATAGTAACATTTTCTTATAAGATAATTTGTAACTATGCCACATGAGCTGGAAGGATGAGCTGACAGCACAATGTACGGTGCAAGAGGACTAGACAAACCTCCGTTTATTCTTTGAGAGGCAGGGAAGATTCTCATACGGTATGTGAGTTATGAAGAACATCATAATTTATTTTTTGTAAATTTTCTGACTAATGGAAACGGAATGCCAGCAGCTGTGATGCGTGATGACTGCCGTGAAAAACACCAATAAAAAACTGGGAAAGTTCAGTTGTAGAACATACAAAGAAACTTACAGTAGTCCCGATCTACAGTATACATATCATGATAATATATTCAAATGATAATATATTCATTCAAGTTATGGTACTGAGGTAGAGATTTTAATAAGAAATTTTTAATAAAGATGTATATCAGAATGGAATTTTCAAGAAAATGTCACAAATAATTATAGATAATTTGAGAGATACAAGAGCTCAAAATAGAATGCAGACAGTCTGACACGTACGACAAAGTAAGAGCAAAGAGGCAATATTCTAAAAAGTGAAAAAAAAAAAAAACACCATGGGCTTGGATTTCAAAAAAAGAAAATTGAAAGATACAGGGCCAAATGAACTGCAAGGAACCTGTATCTGTAAGAAGCAAATGAAGTATTAGAACCGAATTTAACCGTGTTCTTATCGGCAAAATAGGTAGTATTGAATTCGTGAACGCATTTTAGCACTGCAAAAATATAGGAAAAAAGACTAATGAAGTTCAGGTGAATTGTCCTTTAATGAAATTAAGAAAAAACAGGAGAATGAGGGATTGCCAGAAGTATTAAATTACAAAGTCAAATCATTTCCAGGGCTTCCCTATAATCAACCGCAGTAGTATTAAGGCTTCTTCCTTCTAGAAATGATCGTAAAACCAGTTATAAATAAAATAAAGGACACAAATAGGAAGACATTATAAGTAAGTCTTGCATAAAAGGATGAGTATGCACTTCTTTGTATTAACGAAATCTGTGCCAAAGCTTAGATTGATTTAATGTCTTGCACTGCATATCGCCAAAGGCCCACAGATCGTTGCGCAGGTTGCTTAGTCTGGGTTAAGCAGACGTCCCTGCTGTACGAACACAGTAGCAAAGTATATTTGACAGATGTTTCCTAGACAACGTTTTCCGTCCCTTTTCTTTCCTTGACACTGTGCTGTTTTATTTTCATCCTTACAGAATCAATATATTCTGCAACAACAAATAAGTATTCTGACAGCAGCAACGCATTCACTGTGCTATTGGTCATCTGATCATGAACATTAAGCAGCACTGACCTGGTCATTGTTTGAATGCCAAACCTAACTGCATATAAATCCTTTGGACATCTGTGGAGCAGAGTAGTAACATATGAAGCCTCACCCTCTAGAGTTAAATGGCATAATACACATGCACTCACACACACACACACACACACACACACACACACACATATATATATATATATATATATATATATATATATATATATATATATATATATATATATGTGTATATAATAATATATATATATATATATATATATATATATATATATATATATATATATATATATATATATATATATATATATATATATATATATATATATATATATATATATATATATATATATATATATATATTGTTTTTCTTTTTCCACATTCACGTTTCTGCCCTTCACTATTGTTGTTCCGAACTTTTGTTGGTAGCTCTCTGGCAAATAGAAAAAGCGACAGAAAGTGAGAGAAAATTTTATTTTTCTCTTAATCACTGGAATGGAACAACTATTGTTTTGAAGGTCATAAGAAATTATATTCATATAAAGGCTTAATATTGCTTTCATCGTTCTCTAATTAAGAAAATTAATATTTCAAATCTAATTAAGAGAGGATCAGGACGTCAAATGACCATTAACAGTAAAGATTTGCACAAATGCAGATTATTATTGTCTATTATTATTATTATATTTCATACAATGTATCATAACGTATTAAAACGTTCCGAATACAAGTACTGTATTCCCTTTTTCATTCAAGCTTAATTATTTTACCAAAACTGTATCTTAGTAAGTGTGCGTGGTTTCATTTCTCTTTGTATGTGAATTCAAATATATATTGACAATGCCAGTGATTTTCTGTAAAATACACTCACACACACACACACACACACACACACACACACACACACACACACACACACACACATATACACATATATATATATATATATATATATATATATATATATATATATATATATATATATATATATATATATATATATATATATATATATATACATATATATATATATCTATATAACAGTGTATGCACAACGATGTACACTTGTAAATCTGGCTTTTGAAAAATATGCCCCAGTACATGTTAAACTGAACTGCGTAGCCTACGACATTCTGTCCATAAACAAGCACCAAGCAGGAAATAAATGTTTGCAATGTGCGTTGCAAACATTAGAAGCAGTTGCACATTTCTAGAAAAAGTATCCCATGAAGAAAGGAGTACACTAACTACTTCAACTGTCGTCAGAAATGTGAACTGGAATCATCTTGAGAGAAAAGACAAGTAAGTTAAACATCTTGGCCACATATTTCTTTATAGGCAATGAGAGAATGAAGGAATTACAAGCCAGACTTTTTGAAATTTATCCATCTACCCAGGAGTTTCACGATGAGATCAAGGTGCATATGGCTTATTTATTGTTTTATGTATATATAGACAAGATGCTTCGTAACAAAACATAGATTCATTTAGCAAACTTTATTTTTTTATTAGCTGTTACAAACCGTAGTAGAGAAATCAACAGAGTGATTAAGGATTGCAAATGTCATTAAATTCTACTGTTATCATTTATGAGATATGATTGTTATTTTCAAAATGAAGAAATTTATCTATAAATAAAAAAATCTTCCTAATGATGATTTTGTTACCGACAAAAGTAGATGTTAGGAAAGATAATTTACTTTAAGGCATGTAGCACATCATCAGTATTTATATGAATACTGACATCATAACATAGCGTTGCTAAAGGAAACGAACTTGTGGAGGTAGAAGACGGGAAAGATACCGTTGAATGTTATAGAAGATATATGGTTAGAACAGGTGCATTTCAGAATCCTCCAGAGTTTCGTCAACTTTCATAAAAATTGATGCTTAATTTCTATAATTCCTTTATCTATTGCTTTAGCTACTCTGTATTTTCATATTTACTAAAGTAATTTAGGCGTGTCCGTTATTTTATTTCCCTAAAATATTTTGCCAAAATTAATAAATATATACAAGTAAAAAAAGGCGCCGAAGTTTCTTCGGCGCAATCGAGTTGTCTGTACAGTGCATAATCAAGGACACCGAAAATAGATGTATTCTTAGGTGGTCTCGGTATGATGCTGTATGAGCCGCGGCCCATGAAACTCTCTGCTGGCCGTGGTGGCCTGTGTTGTTGTGTTGCCAAGAGCCCGATTATGGCTAACTTTAACCTAAAATAAAATAAAAACTACTGAGGCTAGAGGGCTGCAATTTGGTATGTTTGATGATTGGAGGGTGGATGATCAACATACCAATTTGCAGCCCTAAGGGCGGACAGAAAAAAATGAGGGCGGACAGACAAAGCCGGCACAATAGTTTTCTTTTCAGAAAGCTAAAAAGGCAGTATTTGTTAATAAGTTGTTTGTCAGTTAGATTAAGTTAGCCTTGTGTCAGCACAGTCTCTTGATTGTACAAGCAGTCCACAAACCATCAATGAGGAAATCTTTTTACATAAAAGTTTAAATGCTTAAAGGACGTTCATGAGTGGCAGAGGCAATGGAGCACTTTGTCCTTGACTAGGCAGTAACAGGTAATGACTTAACAGGAAAACCTATGAACTCCTTCACAACCCCCTTCCCTAGCGCACAAGGACAGTAAGGTCGTATTTGCCAGCTCAATCGATCATGCATGATCAGGGTTGATCTCGGGACTACTTCACTGTGAAGTTCAGGCTCAGCAAGCATCAGTAACAATAACCAGAAATTACCTCTTACCGCGCGTTGTTGGACATGACTTATTACTTGCCCTCTTGTGCAAGACCAAGTTCTTTCAACTTCTGAGGAATTGATTTCATATACATATTATTCGATTGTTTCCATGTAAAGTCCTGATCTGTTGACGACATATAAATCTGATGTCTTCTGGATTTTCAAAACTGAATATTTTTTTTCCCTTAAAGCATCCATGTATATATATATATATATATATATATATATATATATATATATATATATATATATATATATATATATATATATATATATATATATATATATATATTATATTCATAACAGTACAGATGAGAAAACGAATATAATTGAAATCTTTAGCTCAGGATCACAAATGATTGATCGTCGTATATCAGTGTCTATCTAATTTATTCCCTCTTTTATTCCATAAATGTAGGATGCTGTACTTACTCCACTAAAAATCCCCTGCTAGTTTCTCTCTCTCTCTCTCTCTCTCTCTCTCTCTCTCTCTCTCTCTCTCTCTCTCTCTCTTCTCTCTCTCTCTCTCTCTCCCCTTAGAAATGGGCTTTTAAGAGCAGCTCTTAAGAAATATGTAACACTTCGATACGCATGGCTTTGGTTTAAAAGGTCTCCCGGCAATGAATCTCAAGCAATGAACTACAGTTTCATATGAGTAGTAAAGGTTGAGTGCAGTGTAAAAACACAAACAATTCGATATTTTTTCCTACTTTTTAGGAAAGATCAATGTTAAAATTGTTCAGCTTTATTGCAATTCTGCATAATATACTTAGATATAAAAAAATTCGGTGTGTTTAATGAGTGAATAAATATTATTTAAAAAACTTAGATAAAAAGGCAGCACTAGCGAGACCGTGAACTTTGGTCGGATTTTTGTCAGGTGAGTGACTAACTTAGTTAAACGTACATACAGTGCTAGTTTATGCCACCATACAGTGGCCGTGTAGGAAACAATAACATGTAGGTGACGTCACTTCTGGCTAAATATCACACAAAGACGAGAGAAAGTACTTGTGCTTTGTGTTGTTCCGATTATCCGAGTAACATCACAAAGCTCTTTTTATGCGGGCTCTATCTCTTCATTTCATTTAATATGGCTTGTTTACTAATCATAGTTAGACACTGATTTCACAAAATTATTGCGAACTGTATTGCAGTATTGTACAGATATCGACTGAATTCTCTATGCGTACGATTAACTTGGATATGAGGAGAAATCTGTTCGTTCCACTGAAATACCGCAACATTCCTTAGAAGTAATAGAGTTCAGTTTCATTGCTGAAACATTCTGGTATCAATTACCAAATAGCTTGAAGCTTGAAGCTTCTAAGGTCAAAATTTCAAAAGTAAACAACTAAATATTTTACAAAAACAAACTAAAGTGAAGATAAACAACTGAATCCAGCGAATAAATGCATTGTTGTGGAAATGACGATGATTGTACGTGAAGCTCTAATGAATGTACAAAGGCTGGCTGAACAACTGAATGATTAAAGGCTCTTGATATATAGTATATTCATTCACTATCTTTCGGTTGAGCTTCAAGGCGTAAGACCACCAACTCCAACGTCGCAAAAAGGATGCTTGTGATTTGTGTGAGAGTTTGTTTGCGGGTGTGTGCCTGTTTCTGAATATCAGGTGCATCTTGCTCTTTCCTACTACTTTCCTTCAATCCATCTGTACATATTCCAACTCCTGTTATCGCATATATATATATATATATATATATATATATATATATATATATATATATATATATATATATATATATATATATATATATATATATATATATATATATATATATAATGCTTCTAAAACACTCATAACTTTTTCTGCTCGCAGATATTAAGCCCAAATACCCCTTGACATTGAATATATTTTACCTTTTGAGTCTACTACATCGAAATCATTTCCACCCCCACAATTCAAAGACCGTCATATCCAGTTCAGATTTATATTGAACGTTTTAAGCAAAGTAAAAAAGTATATCTTAGTTTAACCAGACCACTGAGCTGATTAACAGCTCTCCTAGGGCTGGCCCGAAGGATTAGATTTATTTTTACGTGGCTAAGAACCAATTGGTTACCTAGCAACGGGACCTACAGCTTATTGTGGAATCCGAACCACATTATAGCGAGAAATGAATTTCTATCACCAGAAACAAATTCCTCTTGTTCTTCACTGGCCGGTCGGAGATTCGAACTCGCGATTTAAGCAAAGTAAATGCATTATTGATGTTTTAAGTTAAATCATTCGATTCTGCATATCAGCACCCATAATTCAGTCAGAAAAGTTGAGTGTTCCTTCTCTTAAATTTTAAATCACCATCGATTGTTGTATCACTTGATCGACGTCTCTAGTAGCAATCAGCTGTTTCTCTCCCGCGCACCCAGTTCCACTTCCCATCGTTCACTCGCCGGACGAAATTCCTTTTCTTTTCGCCTCCTAACGTAAAACGTACCGAAATATTTTGAGAGTAATTTGAAAACCCTTTCCACCATATAACTTGCCATGTCGGGAGCTAGGTATTAAATTACGTAAATACCAAAAGTACATTTAAAAAAAAAAATAACAGCGTAATTTTTCAAAACGTAATTTATCATAAGAAGGAATTAGAGTAAATTAAATCACAGCCAATACATTCCCATACAAATACGCTCTCAGAGCGAGAGAGAAAAAGCTCTAATATTCTTCTATCATACCAAGGGAAACGGTCATACCAAAATGAGTATTGTAAAATAAACCCACTAATTCATAAAGCCAAGTACAATATTTTTTTTTTTTTATTTTTTACCAAAAACTTTGATCTTTTTAGATCCCCCATCAATTCTTCCTTATACTCATTCACACATAGTGCGCAAATTTATATATGCACCCGTGTTCACTGCAATTAATTGTCTCCCATATCTATTTCCATATTAAGTGCTTCAGCCAGAAGAGTGAACTCTCGTGCGTTTCACAGAAAGAACGTACAACCATTTAATAACAGTTATCAACTGTCGTGCACAAGTGGGTTTCCATTATCCAAGACTTGCGTATACCACAAGCACCAATTCGCACATTGAGTGCAAACCCCAAAACCTTCCTTTCCTCATGTCAGGAAGCAGCCACTAGTTCTTAGAACTAGCCACCCACGAGTGCAAGCCCAAGGGTTTAAGTTACTGAAGCGCTTACCTTTCCACTTTCCCTTTTACTCATTACTCACACTCTGCTTCGGGCAGAGTACCATCTCCTTCGGTGCAGTTTGGTTGCACTGCCTCTTAGTGTCGTTCCCCGGGACACACCGGCATCCTAGTGCCGCCAAGACATAGTCCCTCACATATAAGCCACTGCACCTGTACCTGAGAAACAGAGTGCCAACGACAGTGTATCCTCCCATAAGGACATTTGCTCCTTCAGGATCACTTCAACTTTACTAGTGTATCCACCCATAAGAATCATTACTCCTTTAGGATTGCTCCATCAGTGTGACCTTTGCATGGCACACTCAACCACATGTGCCACCTTACTGAAAAGGTGCCATACCACTGAAGTGCCACCAAATTATGAGACACTTCCCCACTGGCACAGACCATATCCCCCCGTCATCCTAATAAACTATAACCCTGTCATTAGAACAGCGCCAAGCCCTCATGAACATGGGCAAGGACGCAGGTCATATGAGATGGGAACTCATCCAGTGGGTGAAAAAAAGCTGGATGACATACTCCAGCTAGAACAAGAAGAAAGAGAAGCTCAGAGGAAGTATGAAGAGGCTAAAACAGCAAGAGACCTAGCTCTCAAGGAGAGTGAGCTAGCACTCAAAGAAAAGGAGCTTGAGCTGGAGAAGGCAAGAAAGGAAAGTGCTGAAGCTATGGTAATCCAACAAGCCTCCAACCCCACACCTGCTGCACCAAATGCACCTATCTCAAGCATTAATTCCCTAGTCCGCAAGTGGACTGAGGAAGAGCCAGAAGCATGGTTGGAGGAAATAGAGGCGCTCTTTAAAAATTACAACACCACTGAGACTGAGAGGGCCTTAGCACTTGCCAAGCATGTGGAAGGAAAAGCTAAGGCAACCCTCCGCTCACTGGAGAAGAGTCAAAAAGGCGACATGGTCAAAGTTCGTAGGGTCATAACAAAACCCTTCAAAATAACCCCGGGGAAATGGAGACAGTGGTTCTGAGGTCTTGCCAAGGAAGTCGGCTGGCCCTGGATAGAATGGGCCTGTCACAAGACCCAGTCTGGTACCCACTGATTTGATTCCCTGTTGTGCACTACCTTTGAGGATTTATTCAATCGGAACATGCTGTAGGATCTTTTCCAATGTACACCTGGGCCCCTTGCTGTGTATCTCAGTGATAAGCAGCCCACCACACTTATGGAAGCCTGCTGTATGGCCGATTCATGGGAAACCTACAACCACTCCCACAGCACATCTCACAGGTGCATAGTGCCACCCGGGTACCTCTCAGGATCGACTCACCCAAAGAACAGACTGCACCCACTGTAAGAAGTTGGGGCACAAGGAATCTGATTGCCGCTACAAGCTGGGCAACAATAGGCAGCCTACTACCAACAACCAGGACTCCTCTCCTTCTACATCCACTCAATCTTCTCCACCGACAACCACCATCGGGAAATCAGCCCATTCCAAGGGACCCTGCTGAGACTGTGGAACTCCAAGGCACTATAGTGCCGGATATCATGGTTGCTCAAAGCATATCCCCTCTAACAAGCACATCAACCTGATTAGTGCCACGACCTCCGAGGCCGTGCCGCCAAATATGTCTCATCCTGAGAAGGTGTGGACTCAGTCCATCTCAGTGGCACCCCTAGATGGCTCTAGTTTACCGGTGAAGCTGCTGGTTACAATAGACACTGGCTCAGATATTAGCCTGGTTGACCGGGCCTGAGTGCCATCCAGTGTCACTGTTGACGAAAATACCGGGTGGACGATGACTTGGATAGAGGAGCAGACCAAGACCATTCCCACGGTCGAGCTTCAGGTGGCCACCCCTTGGGGCACGCAACCTCACCGCCTTGGCATGGTGAACAAAATCAGGCATGGAGTGGCGTTACTGTTGGGATGAGACCTCCTCTGGGGATGTCCTTCCCCAGGGCCATTCTGTTGCCTAGCTACCTCCACCGGGGAGGCCTCAACTTCAAAACCACCTGACCGGGACACCACCACTGTGACAGGTGTGCCACCGTCAACCCAACCTCCTGCTCACCAAAGTGTTTGACGGAAGGGGCACTCATCGTGCAACTCCAGGCTCAGTCCTCGATCCTTGAAAAAGGATGGCCATCAAAAGCTTCCTCCCTCACTGCAAAGGGAAATTGCCAGGTATCGTTCCAAGACCTGCAGTGTAACAGGGCACTCTCCAAATTGGGAAGATGCCCTAGCAAGCAAAAGGCAGCTGACACCACACCCAGAACCATTTCCAGAGTCTCTGCCCTCCAGCTAAGACAGGAATCTCTGTCTCACACTACCTCAGGTGCACCAAGGGGTTTTGCACCCCCGGGTCTATCGTCAGCCACTCCTGACTCCAATTCTCTGCCAGTGCCGCTTGAGAGCCCTGAGCAGTGCCAAGCTCTGTCTATCTCAGATGTAGCACCTCCACTAACCTTAACCTCTGTGCCTTGCCCCGAGTTACAGCCAGTGCCAGATCCAAATCATGTCACAGATCCTCCTACGGGAGATCCTCCAAACCTCACCGAATTGATCATTGCAAATTGTGAGCTTCCGACCCTCTAAGTTTCTTCTTCTCAATCACTTTCATCTGCCGAGGATGAATCTCTGGCAGACCTTAATGCTATACCTTCTCTGGTCGACCAGGAACTGTCCAGCCAGGATACAGATGATGGTTCTACCCTTACAACGGTTGTCGCAGCAGCTGAAGTAGGGAGCCTCCCCATAGCTACTAGGACTACCACTGATCCTGCTCTTGATGGCACTTGTGGCCTTTCCCCAGAGTCGGTGCCCTCATCACCTCCTAGGAATGGAGTAGCCAGGCCTTGGAAGAACCTGAAGAAGAAGAAGAAGAGGCGGAAGAGATCCAATTAACCCATAAGAGCCATAAGCTCTCCTTGGCACTCGGGTCCCATTGTCACAGTGCCATTTCCATCTCAGCGTGATCCTGGCACCTACCCAGAGGAGGTAGCCTGCATGATCTATGCCCAAGTAGACTAACATCTAACACCCTAGGCATATTGTAGTACTAAGCGTTAATAACCTTATGATAAAACTATCCAATACTCAAGCTGGTATACCCCTGAATGCTTAACATAATTAGCCCTTCAGGTTGCTCATGTCCAAAATTATTGTGTGTGTTATTCCGTAAAAAATTGCGTAATCGTAATCCATAATTAATTACATTTAGTTAGGTCAGTGTCATTTAATTTAGTGCCAGGGCCATAGGATAATAGACCATGTCAATAAGACACATTTACCATGTACCCATTGCCTAGGAGTAGAGTTCCCCTGTCGTCAGAGACAGCCAGTAAAAGTCTGTAGATATCTTTGCATAGACGATAGGTTCTGCTGTAGTAACTAAGTTAACAAAACCAGTATCCCCTCCTAGCAGTTAGGTAGGTCCTTTTAGTTAGCTGCAGTGCAAAAGCACAGCTCATTTAGGGAAGCTAACTGACTAGTTGAGACGAATAACTTACTTAGTCAAGTCCTTCACGCCCAAAAGGGAGTGAATGCCTTCTTAAAGGGAGGAGCTCTCGTGTATTTGGAAAATTCGTCCCTCCAGCCCATTAGCTAGGAAATCAAATTTAATGGTAGCTGAAGAATACTCCATGGGGGGGGGGGGGTGCGAACCTATGTAGGCCTATCCCCACATCGCCTGATTTTGGGTAACCCTGCCGACCTCTTAACCCCAGCATCGTATGATTTTTGGGATGTAGAAAGCTGTTAGGGACAGAAGGGCTGGCCAGGACCATAATTGGGCTGCTATGCTGACCCTAGTAGCCTAAGCCATAGCCATAACACCTTTTCCATTCAAGCTTTTGCTGGCTGAAATTCCTCTTACAGATCGACCGATGTCTTCATGCCCCATGTTGGAAATCGAATGGGAGATGCATAGTGCCCTGGCTGGACACACACCCTTCCGGCAGGACCGAAACTACAGGCAGTTAGTGCGTTCCTGCTGCCTATCATGCTGGCAAGGTGTCGAAACTTCTGTGGCTAAAATTCGTCTTTTGCAAGTGAGCTCCATACACAGATGCAATAAGGTACATCTGAAGTAGCAATTGACCACCAGTAATCTTTCTCTTCTTGTGAATTCCTCTCCATTTTCAGTATTTCTGACTTTTCATCCTCCTAAAACAAAGCCCCTTTGTTCCCACAGCCTAGCACACACATTTGCCCTCATGACTTGTTCCAAGTTCAAATTAAATTAGTTTAGCGATAATAATTAGAGCATTCCCACCATAATGTTACCATGTGCTAAGTAAATCTAGTTGATAAATTCCTCCATCGTGTGTAAGTAATTTCATGAGAGAAAAGCCATTAGATTTGAATGCTAACTTGGCATTCTCTTCCAGAATTCTGTTATCTGGCTCTTCAAGTAGTCTGCCCCTGCTCTTGTGAACCAAATAGCCTTGGGCATTTAACTACCATCTTGCTACGTGCACGAGTTTTCTGATATTCAGCAGTCCAGGGGCGCTGGACACAGTTCCCCCTTTACAATCCCGTTGAGCTAACTACCCAAAATCATTCAGCCAGTCTCAACAGCAGAGATTTTCATTTGTGTGTCAAACTATTTCAGGGCTGTAGCCCTTTCAGATTCAGTTATTTGCTATGCATTTTCTAGCTTTTATTGCACATTGTATGTGCCTTGCTTGCTGCTCAGTCAGCCATTTCATAGTAGTTTCCTGATTACTCAGTTTGTAAATAAATTCTATTTAAATTCATTGACTGGTTTTTTTAAAAGACAGCCTCCATTTCTCTGTTTATTTAGATGTGATATCAAGGTAAGTCAGTTTCATTCTTCCAACAGGCCTCAGAATATAACAATATATATATATTGTAAAGATTAGCACCAAAATACGCTATAAAAGCGCCCGCCTTTCTGCTTTGCTTGGCCGATAGATAGGCCTCTGTCTATTTGAACCTGTGAGAGGTAGTAAAATCTGGTTTGGGTTAGTTTCAAGCAGTAGATTCAGGGTTTCTGAGAGAAGCTCAGCAGATAATCTTTGCCTAGGGCAGTAACTGGCTGGCGCCTTTTTCTCTTTGGTACAGAAGCGTGACCCGGTCAGGTCATTGCCCCCTCTACACCCGTCCAGAAGTAATAAAAGGCCAGAGTGCCAGGAGCTCGCCCTCACACACAGCCAGTAGTTAAAGGAAAAGGTCATGAGTGCAGACCTCCCCTCCCCCTCTTTCCCTCATCGCCACGTGGAAGTTAACTGCCCTTTGCTCTGTACCCCACCCACGTGGCCAGCAACTAGTGCAAGTGGGGATTTGCAAGTCCCAAAGCGAGCAAGGTTTATGACCACTCTTCCTCATGGGCAAAATGCCCTACAGATAATAAGTCCGGTAATCCTGCCGTCGCCCTGGCAGTAACGAATCCCAAGTCCTTAGGCCCTCCTGCCAAGGGTCCCATATATGTGGCACCTCCTCGAGGTAGATGCGCAGCACGCCAGATCAAGGCATTTGATGACTCTGGCGCGCAAATTTCCCTCATAAGGAAAGACAAAGTTCCCTATGCAGCTATTATAGACCGACGCAAACTCGTCACAATTGAGGGCATCAACGAGTTTCAGATGATCCTCCCTACGGTCCAACTGAGGGTCACCCGACCCCACAGAGCCAGGACCCTTCGTCTCGCCGTAGCGAAACACATTCCAGGAGGCTATGACGTCCTCCTGGGCCAGGACTTTATGTCCCCCTCCAAACCACGACAATTCCGGGGTCCAAATTCCCCAACTAATCCTCCAAACCCGAGTCCAGTACCCGGCACGGCATCAGTGCCAGTGCCGAGGCCTCAGCCAGATCTCCTTTCAGGAGAATCTCGGCTATCAACTCCTCTGCCAGTGCCACTTGGGCACACTGAGCAGTGCCGATCTCTGTCCGTCCAGACAGACGAGACCACTACCACGTCGCTACCAGCGCCAGTGCCAATGTCAGTGCCAGAGCACGCCCCTGATCCCCCTCCAAGGGATCCAACTACAAACCCCCCCTCTTCACCCGGCCTGGTGCCGCTGCCAGTGTCGGTAACAAGAGAGACGGGTTCTCCTGACCCTAGCGGAGGCTCAACCAAAGGCACAGATTCGCAACCCGGGCCTGAGCTGGTCACCACTGCATGTGAGTCAACCCCGCCCCCTCCGGCCGTCCCCTCTCTCTCGCCGCCCGCCGCAGATTCCTTCGCGAGTCATGATTCTGCCCTGCCTTCCTGGGCCGATGAACTCTGCGCATTGTGCCGGTTAATGTCTGAGCTGGCGAACAAAATTCCTGTGTCAGTTGTCGCAGCAGCTGACCCAGATGGCACCCCTTGCCGCCCTTCGGCCTCGGGCTCTCTGATTCCCCGGCCAAGGACAACGATCCAAGGAGAATAGGTTCGCTGCGAAATTACCATGGGTGTGAGTGATCGCAGGTAGTCCACAACGAGCTCTTCTGGCACCTGTGCAAACTTGGCATAGGGCCACCTCTTCATCTTTTGAGCGTCTTGGCACCTTTCATCCAGAAGAGGATGTCAAGGCCTTCCGCTATCTTCTTCCTTTCCTTTCGAATTTCTATCCCTCATCCTTCTCTGTCGATCTTTCCTTTACACTTTCCCTTAATTACCACCGCAAGCGGCAGTTCACATACGGGATATCATCCCCTTTTAAAATGCCTTAATCATTTTAACTTTGAAGCAGTAAGAGAGACAGAGTGGGAAGTGGCACGCCCTTACGCCCGTACCTTGGCACAAGGCAGGCATGTCAGCTCTTCCTGAAGGGGTCGCGCCCTTTGGGTTTCCTTTCCCAGTCCTTGGGCTGAGAGTTCGTTCTGACCGTCGTCTATTGGCGACGGACGTTCGATTAATACACAAACAATAAATACCTCACTCTGTTATCCTTCGTTTTCTGTGCATATCATTTACTTTTCATTTAATCTTTTTTTTCTATTTGTTAACGAATCTCGAGTCACAAGACTCCTGCCCTTGAGAGTTTTAATGTTACCCTTTTAATACCAGCGGCGTGTCCCGCCCCTCAGTAAGAAGTCACATCCTCCGTTTGTCATTCTGTGTAGTTTTCTTTTTTTTATTTCATTGAGTTATTTTCGTGGAGAATTCTATCCCTATCCAGTTCCCCCTCATTTGTTTATCCTCCCATTCATACTTCGAGTAAGTAGCTATTTATAACTTACACCCGAGTTGTAGGCCGTGGAAGTAAAAATTTAGCGTTGTTTAAGTTAGCGACTTAAAACCCGCGAATAATCTCTTTGCCTCACCGCTGTCAGACTTCTGTCATCTCATTTTAGCGCTGGCTGGAGGTATTAGCTACTCATCGAGTTTGTACACAATTATTGTCCACTGATTGGAAAAAGGAATTGAATTTTGTTATTACAATTTCTAGTGAAGGGGATATCATTTCAAACCAACGGTGTATTGCCATTTATACCACCTCTTCAAGGCACAACTAATTGCATGCATGTAATTCCAGCATAGCAGTAAGCAGTTGGTTGATTTACATTTGTTTTCCTTTTACATCCTGCCTTGTATGTTTATTTTTATTTTTTTATTTTGTGACTTTGAAGTGTTCTTTGTTTATTTTCTTTTGAGTGCCTAATTACCCCCAGTAAAGTAAAGCGAGTAAAGAATATGTAGAGTCAGTACTTATGAAGCATTTCTGCAATAATTAATTTGCAAGTAAGGGTACCTTTTATTGTATGTTCTAAATTGCACTCTGCACCTAAAGTAAACCTTCAGTTTGTTATTGATCAGTATTGCAGCAGAGTTTTGTAAATAAAGTAAAGTAACAGTTATAGCAAAGCAGAAGACAGAGTAAAGTCGAACGTTTTCTTCGCTCATTTTTGCTGTGATCGACATTCGCACCCGCTTAAAGGTGTGAATGTCATCTTGCTCGGGGAGCTGTAAAGATTAGCACCAAAATATGCTATAAAACCGCCCGCCTTTCTGCTTTGCTTGGCCGATAGATATGACTCTGTCTATTTGAACCTGTGAGAGGTAGTAAAATCTGGTTCAGGTTAGTTTCAAGCAGTAGATTCAGGGTTTCTGAGAGAAGCTCAGCAGATAATCTTTGCCTAGGGCAGTAACTGGCTGGTGCCTTTTCCTCTTTGGTACAGAAGCGTGACCCTGTCAGGCCATTGCCCCCCCTACACCCGTCCAGAAGCAATAAAAGGCCAGAGCGCCAGGAGCTCGCCCTCACACACAGCCAGTAGTTAAAGGAAGGAGGTCACGAGTGCAGACCTCGCCCCCCCCCTCTTTCTCTCGTCGCCACGTGGAAGTTAACTGCCCTTTGCTCTGTACCCCACCCACGTGGCCAGCAACTAGTGCAAGTGGGGATTTGCAAGTCCCAAAGCGAGCGGAAACTCAACTGCAGCCTTTCATCATCACAAGGGCGCTCTTTTCCGCCCCCAACCTACAACTTGAAAGCAGTTCCTTGGTGAGGGAGGCCCTTTGTCGACGCACACACATGAACCCTGACAGAAGACGACGCTGGACGCCGACGTCAGCCTTACGCCCCTACGATTTGGTAAAGTACCTAGAAAGAGTTGCTTAGTCACGTTATGTTCGCCCTTGTGCATTTATTAAACTTCTGGGCCTATAACTTGGTATTCCCTGACCTTCTTGGTTCAATCCTGGCCAACATGTTCACTGCCTCCTTGCTCTGAGTCACAAGTCAAGCCTCGGGGAAGTCCTTGGCGCCCTCAGCGCACACCTGAGTAATTCATTCCCCAAATTCCAGCCTTAGATTGTAACCTAGATCCTCATATCATTTCAGAAGGACAATCGTAGCAGAATTCTCCTTGGTCCGTGTTCCTGGCATTCCCAAGCTTCCCCCCCCCCCGCTTCGGGAGGACTTCTGCAGCAGCAATTTAACGTGTTTCAGTTCATTTTCCCTTTTGATCTTGTTTGTCATGTAAATATACCTATTTTTGTATCCACGTGTTTCACACACTTCCCTTTGAGAAAGAGCCCTCAGCTCCTTGTATAACTCCTTTTATTTTTTGTTTTATATGTCCTGGTTATCTTGCAAGGCCATTATAGAGTAAAGTACTAAATGTGGAGACTTAAGAACCACCTGCACCAGGAAACATAAAAAAAATATATATATATATATATATATATATGAAATTTTATCACACCGTGATTTATATACAATCATGACTAAATACCTCGGTATATCTCCGTTGGAGAATTGTCTCTTGATGGCTCAATGGTTTACGTCAACTGGAGTAAATAACCCACCTTTATCACTTATATAAATCTTCGTGTCCCCAATTCAACGGAGATAAAAAAAAAAAATATATATATATATATATATATATATATATATATATATATATATATATATATATATATATATATATATATATATATATATATATATATATATATATATATATATGTGTGTATATATTGTTTTTCCAAATAGGGAATGATTCTCCAAAATAAATCAAGCAATAGCACCAACATTCATCCTTTTACCTGTTGAATTAAAGTCAAAATCCTTCTGCAAAAAAACTTGCAGAATTTCAGCCACTCTATGTATATAGTCCGAAGACTCCTCAATTGTGTCACTCTCTGGTGCTTACAATTTGCCATTCTTCTGTGTCTGCCTCACACTCTCAAGCATCCTAGATACTGAGGCCTTTCTGTTCCATTATCTCTTCACTTCCATCTATTCATGATTTTGTACATTTTTCTTATCTCCTCCCTCCCAATACTTCCAAATTATGCATGTTTTACACAAATGATAGTGTTCTGTTCTCTCTGAATCCAAACTACATTAAAAACTAATTATATACTATCCACACTTCACTTTAGAACGATAAGTTTTCCCTACAGTTACTTCATGAATTAATTTTGGGTTGCATGCATGCTTTTCTTCCCTTCCAAGTTTTTTCCATACAACAGTCTGCTCCTTGGTTTAAATTTTTCTCTGACTTAACTTTTGCTTCATTTTACTGCATTGCACTACATTTATGTACTTCCAAATACCTTTGGAGATGCCTTTACAAATTAACCACTTCCGTGTTTACTACTGACGGGCATTCCTGATTTTAAATAATCCTCATTTCTTCCCTGCAATCAATTAAAAATTTCTCCTTTTAAAATCAATTTCAAACTCTTTCATCCTCCTTTACTTTCTTCAGTCAACATTATATCAGTTCCTTACATCAGCCACTACACATTCTATTCTCACCTCCTTTTCTTAACTTTTGTTTGTTCTTAGCACACTTTCACACCAAACCAGTCACTCTCCCATTGATATAGCCTAGCACACACTTTGCTTTCTTCATAAAAACTTTTCATCACTCATCAAATTTCCTTCCCCATCTTACAGCATCAGCAACCCCCTATTCCTTATACACCGACTTCTTACAAAAGTAGTTCATAATAAACATCCGTTTTCCACATCTTAACTCACCTACTCCTCCCTTATGAATCCTTCAGTCATCTGCCATACTGTCTCAATCATAAACCTACCATACTACTTCCCTGGTGTAGGAGATTCCATGCCCCTCAAAGTTTTGCAGTCACCTTTGTTACTTTTACACATTTACAAAGGAACTATTATTCCGCTCATCCATTCTTTTGAAACATTCCCCTATTCCAGACTTACTGTTCTCCGCCACTCAGATTAAATCTCCTGCTGCCTTTCAAATCTTCAATAACTTTATTGCCTGCCTAACTTCAACATTCTAATATGCCAAGCAGGTCTTCAAATCACTCGCTCTATTCACATAGGACAGTATTTTCTTCAGGCACTGTCTCACTATTTATATCTTCTATTCTGTAATCTATTGGCTCCAAATGCGTTTACTTCAATTACGAACAATAGGCTTTCCTCTCAAGTATTTCATCAGATTTACCCATAAATTCCCTTCAAAACCTAATTTTTGTTTTCCTTCTCAGTATTATCTACTATCTTACTCAGCCTCGTGTATGCTTGGTATTTTCATCTCTTTGGTCCTGGAATTGTATTTATTTTACTTTATTAACATTAATTTCCCAGTTCCAACAATAACTCCAAATACTGTCTATCGATTTTGTGATTCCATCCTTCAATTTTACGTACCCATTTTAATTCCACTTTGGTCTCCTCAACTGTTACCTATTTTATATTAGTTTCTGCTGTTTTGTTCTTAAATTCTTCTCATCAAACTTTTCTCTCAAACTACAGTACCAGCCACATTTTGAACTGTGTGTGTGTTTAAGTGTGTACGTATGAGTATTTATTCTTTACATGTACAGTATATAACAACATGAGGTATTGCTTGAAGGGCACCGGTTTTCAGATATTTTTCTTTCCCCAAAAATAACATATTCATCCAGCTCAATGTTACAATATCTTGTTTTTAAATACCTTTGGAAGTGTAAAGAATGGTTGCTTGTATGTCCTTTTTGTATAAATTGGAAAAATCTTTTTCCAAGGAAGGATGTACATTGGTATCAACATCAGTGATCCTTCGATCTCTTATTCCTAATGTCCTTCATAATTACAGTATGTGTTTTAATATATACATATATATATATATATATATATATATATATATATATATATATATATATATATATATATATATATATATATATATATATATATATATATATATATATATATATATATATATATATATATATATATATAAGTATGGAGAAATTTATGTGTTTGTGTTTTGTATGTGCATACACTATTATTTACAAATTATAGGGTAGGAACATACACTGCGCATTTTTGAACGAGCTTTCTTTTTCTTTTATCTTCTCTCTTTTCTAGCATTCAGGTTTCCTCCACTTCACCATTGTTGTTCCGGAACTTATCCATCAGCTCTGTGGAAAATGGCAAAAAACCAGAGAAAATGAATGCAAATCCAATTTTTGTCGTGGTCAGTGGAGAGGAACGATTGTTATTTTTGAAAGTTATAACGAAATTATCTTTCTTGAAAGATTTTAATTTATTCTTCCATTGTCATCTGTTTAAGAAGCTCAATATTTCAAGCTAATTATGAAAGGAATAGGAATTTAAAGGACTAATGTTTATAGAGATTAGCACAAATGCGTTTAATATTATTATTATTATTATTATTATTATTATTATTATATTATTATTATTATTATTATTATTATTATTATTATTATTATTATTATTATTATTATTTTATACAATTCCTTTGCTTAATAAATCATTCTGAAGACAGGGATTCTCTTTTTTTTCAGGTAAATGCTTAATTATTTTTCCCACGAATATCCTACGAAGTATGTGCGGTATTATCCTTCTTTATTATGTGAATTCAAATGCATTTAATTAAATACCTATGAACACAGAGCAATGCTAGTTAATTTCTGTAATTTTAAAACTCAGAGAACAAGAGAGAGAGAGAGAGAGAGAGAGAGAGAGAGAGAGAGTCTTAATATTTAGGGTCTTGTGTGTCACAAGGTTCAGAGAAATATTTTGTAAAATACTAAAATTATCATCTGCGCAAATGCTAGAAAATTACCCTAACATGAAATCGGCACAGCAGCTGATCTGGAACACCGTTGATATTTTTGAGGTAGACTTTGTCCTGATAAGTTACAAAGTCAAGACTGCGATCCTTCGAAGAGCCTATGGAATATCCATGACATCATGACGCACCGAAAAATCCGAAAAATTTATTTATGGATAGGATTTAGGCACGTGGAATTTCTCTCTTCCAACGTTCACCGTCCTAGTAATCCAACATTGTCTATGTCAAACTCTTTACTATCTCTCTTATTGTCTCCTGAACCTCAACCGTCTCATATAAAAGAAAAATAGCATCACTTCTCCATCTCTTTTCCTTCCGTTGACCTTCCTCTTTTCACTTTTTTTTTTTTTTTTTTACTATTTACATCCTGGTAATTATTATCATGGCCACAATATTAATTATTATTCACGGTATTTGTTAAAGTAGAGATCGTATTCACAATCATTGTCATTGCATTAACAATCATTCATTATTGTTACCCTCTGAGTCATAACTATTGTAGACGATTTGTTATTTGTCAAACATAATTTTCATTGCATTAACAATCATAGTAAATACTATATATGGCTTGTATACAATGTTCTGTAGTCATGTTCATTACAATAGCTTAGTAGACAGTTAAATTTATATATATATATTGTATATATATATATATATATATATATAATTTTCATGATAATATATATATATATAAATACTATATATATCTTGTATATATATATATATATATATAATGTTTCTATATATATATATATATATATATATATACTGTATATCATATATGTATGAATACAATCATATAGCGTTCATATTAAATATATATATATATATATATATATATATATATATATATATATATATATATATATATATATATATATATATATATATATATATATATATATATATATATATATATATATATATATATATAATAATATATATATATTATATATATATATATATATATATATATATATATATATATATATAATAAAAATATAAGACATTCAAAATACTAGGCAGAGGATCTAAATCATGGGGAGTCTACAGTAACTTTTAGAGAATCAAACAAGTTCAGACTGCATAGGAATGATAAGCACAATGGTAATGAAGCTTTGAATAACGCAATAGCGCTTATGTATAAGTTGAAGATGTTTGCAAAATCATTAACATTTAAGAAACTGTCATAAAATTAACTGTCAGTTATTCTAATATTGACTGCAGAGTAAAACAATATGCTCGGCAACCGAACCACGCTGATTGCATGTCCAGCCTCAAGAAGCACGAGTGAAACAGGTGGGAACGGAAGAGTGAAGGAAAAGGAAAGGAGACTGAAATCATTTTCTAGATAACTAGACATCTTATCGCTTCCAATAAATTCAGCCAATGTAAGTTTATCATTGTAACCGGAGGATTTAGATAATTAGCAACAAACGCTGTGCGGTAAAATGTTCATGATTGTATTTTCATAAAAGAAGTCTTGATGACCCAAGAAAAACATGACACAGACTATGGTTCAGTCAAAATATGGAGAAGTTGTTACATTGTTGTCGTTCAGTGTTATAAAAATGAGTAAGACCATAGAATACCACATCGCAGTACACCTCAGCAGAAAGTGTACTTTTCTGAAGATGCAAGCTTTGCAAAATAGAAATAGACATCAGGTCTGTGCAAGCAATGTTTGCAATTAATCAACAAATACTAGCTGAGAGACAGATTTTAAAGATTATTCTAATTTTTTTTATTTTGTGTATGTTATTTATTTAATAAACATTTTATGCATAGAACTTTATTTTCACAAGGTAAAAAAAAAAAAATAAGCCACGTGATCTCGGCTGTTGGAATGAGGTATACTGAATGTGAAACAATTGGAAAGAAACGTGATTTTTAGTATTCATTCTAATGAACTCTCTTCTTGGCAGCTATATAGCAGGTATTAGCTTGGATTAATATTGCAATTCAAACGTTCCATTAGCAAGCGTCATTAAAGCATTTTACACATGAACACGAGAAGATTAAAACTGAAGAGTCATTGCTGAATTAACCTCGCTCAAAAGGAGCAATAAAAACGATTGCCCACTTGGCTACGATGGTGAGAATGAGTCTATTCCAGCTCCAATAGGTATATGTGAATACGACAGTTATACGTATGCATGAGCGGCAGCAGATTTTTATCCTTCTCGTGGTCAGTCTAGTGGGGCAGATAACAGAAAAATCGTGCAAATGATGATACAAGCATCAAATTTGGCACAAGTGTCCTCCAAAGTATACTAATCAAATCTGCCCGAGTGGCCAATTGAAAATCCAAGATGGCGACCATTTTCAAGATGGCCACCAAAATAACCACCTGAAGTAGATGTTTTGCTTAGAAATATTTGCAGTTGTCTGATTTGCATGATCTAAGTGTGGATTCCTATGTTTTGAAGCCTGCTGAGCTATATTTTCCTGTTTAAAAAGCACTGTGAAGCATATTTCTCAAGATGACCACCAAGATGTTTGTCTTTCTTTACATAAGTTTTGTCCTAGCTAGTACATTTTCAAAGTTATGCATACCGTGCTGCTGTTTTTCGATCTGCTACTGTTCACATATGCAGCTGCAGAGTGATGTGCAGGGAAGCTCTGCCTGAGAGCACTTGCATCTTCCTTTGCAAACCTTCTTACAGGAGCACTTTGTCAATTCTTGACAGCTTGCTGCAATTGGTTATAGTGTTGTCCAATGTATCTGCCATGCTTCTCATTTCTGTGCCCACCCCTATTCAGCTGGACTGCTCATGTGTGGATTACAGTGGGTTGCTTGGCCCCAGATGATCCCAGCCTGGTAGGCTGCACGCTTTGCATGTTCTCTGAGGGCTGCCTGTGTTGGTGGAATTGAGTTGTATGGCCTCTGCTTACAGGCAAACAGATCTGGTCTTGCTTCATCCACACCAGTGGCTGCACTTGATCTGTCGTACATAAGGACAACGAATCTTTCCAACCTCTGCATGTCAAGATCACGAATCAATGTTGGATGCTGGCTGAGACTGAAGAGTGTTTCAGTAATGTCATCAAATACATTCCAAGTCTGCCACAGAAGGCAGACACAATGTCACATCCAGTGACTGTGTGAAAGTAGGGGGATCCCTGTAGCTTTCTCAAGCCCAATTGCAGAAACTACCTCATAGACTAGAATCCATCGCTTATGGGCCCTTTGGCCAAAGGCAATCCACACTTCCTGAAGACCTAGTTTCTGGAAGGATGGCAGTATAGCTACTGCTATGACTAGCACATCTGTATCATTAGCCTTGATGATTATAGACTTGCTCCCATCAGTCACTGCATCCTTAGCGTGAACAAATATTTGACTGACAGCTTCTTTGTGACAACATGGGGACACAGCATCCAGAGACTTCACTGTGTTGCTAATGGCATCCTCTCCTTTTGTGACAATGACTGTGCTTGTCATTTCTGCTTCACACATCTTTTCAGCCAGGAAGTGAAACAGTTCAGTCTTGTTGTTGGGGTCACGAAGGAAGCTTTGCCAATTTCCTGGTGTCTTGCTTGTTCCTGTCACTCTTCTTCTGATTCCTTTCCCCCTTTTTGACCTCATCTCTGATTTCAGACTTGATTTCTTGTATACATCAAAGACTATGTCCACCAGCTTGTACCAAGCACCACAGGATTCCACCTTTGGGATGATGTCTTCTTTGGCATAGTCATTAAATGTCTTTGAAGTACGTGGAGGTGAGGCTGAGCTGTCAATGATGACTGTATCTCCCTTTGGTTCTCCCACTGGGACATTCACTTGTGCTTCAAGAATTTCAACCAGCTGTGACTTCTGACACGTATGAAGCTTGCCGTTGTCACTGGGAGATGCAGAGTGTGACTGATTCTCGTGCTTGAAGAATTCTTGCAAGTTACACTTTCTGTTCTGGCTTGAGATGAACAGTCGCGAGAATAACTGACAGTCAACTTTTAGGACTTTCTCCTTAGAAATTCCCTCAGCCTGTTCTTGTTTGAAGAATGAAGCAGGGTTCTTCTTGGTTGGATGATAGGAAATGGACACACTTGTACCGTGTAAAGATGTTTCAGCTGTGGTCACAGTCGGATTATGATCTATGTTGTCAACTGCCCCAGTTGTGAACAAATTCTTTCTCAAGACTGGGGGACAGATTACTCCATCTTCCACATACTGTGCAACAACTGCTTCTCCTAACTGTGCTGAGATTTCTAGGACTCAGTCATATGATATGCTGTGCCCATTCTCATGGAGCATTTCAATTATTTGTCTCTTCCTCATCTTGGCAAACACATACAGGCCCATGTAGACTGAAAAATATGGCTCCCGGTCCTTGGAATGCCTGTGGACATCCGTTCCTTTCTTGTATTTGGCGAAGCAGTTGTACTGTAGAAGTTGTGATATAGCAAAGTCTGATTTCGACTCTCCATGATGGAGTTGGGACTTGATGTCTGCACCACGTTCGATCATACATACAAACTGAAGCAGTGATGGTGGCACAGCCTATTCTAAGTCTTTGTCATGAAAATAACTGCTGAAATTCGACTTCTGATGGAGCATGTCTTGTCTTATTATCCCAGCAGCTTTTGCTAGATGGATCGTTTCACCATAACGGGATGCTTCTGATAGGATTGAACCTACATCAGTTTCAACAGCCAACAGAACTCGTCCTTGGCGATTAGCTTGCAGCTGTGGAATGTGCAAAAGCAGCTGATCCTTGAGTCGAGTAGGATGAACATCAGGCGAGTCAACACCAAGCTGTTCCAGCCTCTGCTTGTAAAGCTTGGTCAAATCAGCAAGCTTGAAAATCGGTGGCCTCTCACTGGCATTTTTCATTTCGCAGATGTAGGTGACTAGTTCAGAGAAAGCAATTGGATATGCATCCTTCCAGTGTTCCTGTTCTTTTTCTTGCTCCTGCGCCTTTAGGTATGCCCATTCTCGGTTATACAATGCCACCAAACAGCCAGGGTGATATTTCACTTCTTGGGCTACGACATCTCCTGCATTTAGTTTGGCGAGAAGTTTTGTATCACTGAGTGTTATGGCACATTCATTTATTCTCCTATTCACTGCATTGTCATTGCTTCTCTAAGCTCCCCTCCTTCAGTTTCACAGAAGAGGCATTCCTTTGTTTTAGTTTCTTGGAGCTTTCGTGGAATCTTACTTCTACTGCCCTCATCACTAGTACCTACATGACTTGCTCTTTTTTCAGCTCGGTGTAACTTTGTGTTGTTGAACAGAAGCCTGCAACTCTCATGGTATTGTGCCTTATTTTTTCTCAACGTTTCCTCTATCCCAGAACCTTCATCAAGTCTTGCAGGGTCTAGCTTGATTGGTAGAGCATTGAGTGAGTGAAACAGAGGAATATTCTTTGCCAGGTTTGTATATCCATCATCCCCTCTTCTGGCAGGATTGGCCTGGGGAGATTTTGATCTTCTTTTTTTAACCTCTTGACATGGGCAACACTTGGTCCAGTCTGTTTTCCATGATCGTCCAATAGAGTTCGCATCTGTGATTACAATGACGTTCAGGGTCGAGGGTTTATCCTTTTACCACCCTGTGCATGCAATAGTATAATAGGCCTCTTATGTCCTGCAATATACAATAGGCGCTTTCCTGTATGGGATACAACTAGGTTCTTGCACTGTGCCATACACCTAGTCTGATTGTTCATCCAGCGTCATAAGTCCCATGAGATCTGTACACCATCCAGATAACTAAAACCCTGTTATCCTTGGTTTGACTCTCCCACGCTGGCATGTCCTGTCCATTCAGGTGCGGCTGCCTAGCTGATTTGGGGTTGATTAGGCAGCATTTGGGATACTAGTAGGTTATTGCAGTATGATGTCAACATAAATTTCCTACTTAGCTGACACTGAACCCCATGCTGAGTTTCACAGCAGTGATGTCACCAATGTGCCTTAGTAGTGCCCGACAATCACTCCTTTAATACATTGCCTTAACCATTTTGTAAACTAGAAAATATACATCACCAGGCTTAAAAACATAGGAATCCACACTTAGATCATGCAATTTGGACAACTACAAATATTTCTAAGCAAGACATCAACTTTGGGTGGTTATTTTGGCGGCCATCTTGAAAAATGGCCGCCATTTTGGATTTTCAATTGGCCAATCTGGCAGGTTTGATTAGTATCCCATGGAGAACAATTGTGGCAAATTTGATGCTTGTATCATCATTTGCACGATTCTTCTAAAAAATTAGTCTTATCTGCCCCACTAGCTCGGCAACAGGACCTCCTTCTAATACTCTGGAAGTGGGTTGAAATCCTGTTACTGAACATCAGAAATGCTTCATATTTTTTGCATTTGGATCAAAGGTTTTCTAGTGACAAGCTTATCCAAAAAGTATGAAGAATTCGAGAAGTTAAAGGCCATTGTCGCTATTAGAGTTATATATATATATATATATATATATATATATATATATATATATATATATATATATATATATATATATATATATATATATATATATATATATATATATATATATATATATATATATATATATTCTAACTCATATATATATATATATTTAACTCACATCAGGATCAGACCCAGGTCTTTCAATTGAAAAGCAAGGGCGCTGCCCACTCGCTGGTATGCAAGCAGTTAGCTTGCCCAGGTAATTCCTTGGGTGCAGTTGCTCTCAGGTTCCAACTTCTTTTAGACTTGTATGGCCTAGTGGGCAGTGCCCTTGCCTTTCAATTGAAAGACCTAGGTTCGATCCTGATGTGAGACAGAAATTTATTTCTGTTTCACACGTGATTGTGTGTTGATTATTTCTATACAAACGCACACGCACACAAACACACAAACACACACACACACACACACACACACACACACATATATATGTATATATACATATATATATATATATATATATATATATATATATATATATATATATATATATATAAATATATATATATATATATATATATATATATATATTTTTTTATATATATATATATATATATATATATATATATATATATATTTTTTTTTTTTTATGATGTTCCCTTATAATATGTATATCATGCGATATTTTGATATATTTACTCTTTTATTTATAGTGTGTTATGTATAATGATAGTGATTGTTGAAGTGTCGTATTTAATTTGGCATCAGATCTCACAAGAACTAATAATTTAAATAACTTAATAGCGTAATTTAGAATTGATAATACAATTTTAATAGTAATGTAGTATGAGCAACATGTATGTGTGTGTTCAGCAAAGACTTGTTTCATTTCAATTGTCATCAGTTGAGAAAGAGAGAGCACTTTGTTTTGGGTTAACATGAGGACAATTTGGAATAACAATTGCCGATTTGTTCAGGAAATCAACTCAGTTTTTCGTCTCGTTTATAAAATGAGTTCAATCATAATTAGCCGATTGCAGTATGTTTCTATCATGTAAAGATTTCTGTTAAAGCCTTGACCCATATGAAAACAATGCGAGTAATTTCACAAAGTTACATACATGGCTCTGATCACATATGCCACTTTCAGAGAAAGAGTAACATGCCCTGATTGCATTCTAAACGTTTGCTGGGAGTGACGTCACCTTCCTTCTAGAAATTTCTCTTTTGGTATCTCGTACCCAAAATACCTTAATGACGTCATGTGATTGCTGAATTTTTACTGGAATCCCAAAAATCTGTTTCATTCTTATTCTCAAGACTGACCTCTCTGGTTCACTCTCTTTCTCTCTCTCTCTCTCTCTCTCTTCTCTCTCTCTCTCTCTCTCTCTCTCTCTCTCTCTTTCTTCAAAAGAGAGAAGTTGTTAATTAACGTAGAATATTGTGGTGTTAGTCTTAGCTTTTTTGAGATCTGAGGGTAGGAAAAGTGTAATGGTGTCTTATTAAAAGTGTGTTTTGTGGAAAAGCAGCTTGCAGCAAGTGATTTTAAAAAATTTTCACAAACTTCTGTAAGGTAATGTGAATTTTACTTATTAATACCATGGTATAATAAGTTAGGGAAATTTTGCCTTAGTGAAATTATTATTGATAAATCTTATGTGTATTTTTGTGTTTTTCTGTTTGCAATCTCCTCATATTTTCACATTTTTTGTTTATGTTTGTGATGTAACATTTATTTACGTAGCATTTTAAATATTTCTTGGTAATTTAACATTGCATACTTGATTTAATTTTTTATTTATTAAGATTTTCTTTTCAAATCTTGAGTAATTCTTGATAGTTAAATTTTGCTTGATTAATTTAAATTCCTGATAAAGTTTTTGTGAATTAGTTTTGTTTCATAATTTAATTCAAGAATTAATTATGTTTTGTGTTATTTTCAAGTAATAGTAAATTTTTCAGATTGTGAATTCTAATTATAAATTTTGAATTTAAAAATAAATTTTTATATTTAGTATTTTCTTTAACAGTGTTTCATTTATTGACCACCAGTGAATAGGATTAATTGTGTGCATGAGGCAAAGTGATAAATATGTTTTGTTCTTTTAGTGTTGCTAAAGTGAGTTAAGAACAGGGAAACAGTTAAAGTTATTTGATGCAGTGCTGCCCTTTTACTCTGGAATAGTTCTAGTTTAATTGTTGATACCTCACACATATTCTGATAAACTGAGTTTGATTTTTTCAAGTGATTAATAAGTTTTATAAGGGATCACTGTAACCTTTAGAGTACTCAGTCATAATTCTTATTGCTATGAGAGTTCAGGTATCTGGCTGAAGTGAGGTAAATTTTTGAATTTTGAGATTAGTTGTGTAATAACCAGGTACTTGGTATGCATCATGACAATATTGTTTGGTACCCAGAGCCCCGGGAACAAAACAAAATATCACTCTGGTTCATACTGGTGGTGTGACGGATATATTTTGATAGGAGAGTGACCACATAGTTATTTTTTTGTTTTGTATTGTGAATTATTTAGTTGAGTAACTTAGAGAAAATGGCTCTGTTCGATGTTCAGAAGTTTTTAGGAGTTCCATCCATCCAAGAGTTATCTGAATCCAACCTGACTAAGGCACAGTGGACTGCTTTAGCAGTGGCATGTGGGGGTAATGTGTCTAGTGGTATGATTAAGGCACAAATCAGATGTATTGCAGTCCAAAAATTGATGGACTCTGGTAAAATACATGAAGAGTTAGGAGAGGTACAAGAGTTGTTGAATGCAGCTGAGGCGGAATTTATAAATAAACATGAGCAAAAGAAAGAGAAAAGTGATGCAGAAGCAGAACTAAGACGTATAGGAGCAGAAGAAAATTTGATTAAGCTGAAGATGCGGGCTGAAAGAGAGAAAATGCAGGCAGAAAGAGAAAGAGAAAATGGAGAGAAAAGGAAAAGAAAAGAAAGAGAAGAAGAAAAAGCAGCAGAAGAAGAAAGAGAAAGAGCAAGAGAGGAAAGAGAAAGAGCAAGGAAACAAGAACATTATGAAAGAGAGATGAAATTGATGGAAGCCTGCTCCAAGTTACCCGTAACAACGTCTAACCCTACTCAAGGTAATTCAGACCCTGTATTTGATGTAGTAAGAGTGCATAGGTTAATTCCAAAGTTTACAGAAGAAGTTCCAGATGAGTTTTTTTATCACTTTGAAAAAGTGGCTTCAGGTGTGGGATGGCCAGAGGATAAATGGTCAGTCTTGTTACAGAGTATTCTCATTGGTAAAGGAAGAAGTGCCTATTTAGCCTTATCAGCTGATCAGTGTAAAGAGTACAAGGTACTCAAACACAATGTGCTACAAGTTTACCAGATGACCCTTGAATATTATAACGAAAAGATTCAGATCCATGAGAAAAGATGACAAGATAACTTTCTTGGATTATGCCTACAAAGTAAGAAGATGTTTCAAATGATGGTTGGTGGCTGCTAAAGTTAAATCTATGGACAAACTTGAGGAGTTAGTAGTCCTAGAGCAATATCTTAGAGGAATTCCTAAACACATAAGAGCCTATTTAAGAGAGAGAGAGAGAGAGAGAGAGAGAGAGAGAGAGATTAAGAAACTTGACAAAGCTGCTACATTGAGTGAGGATTATAATATCATTTGTAGCAAAAGAAATTATCATGTCAAGTACCATAACCAACAATGCACAGGTTTCAGGCCTCATCCAAATTTCAGGAACATTACAACTGGAAATCCTTCTAGTAGCTATGCTAATATAAAGCCAGGTAATACCCCTCAACAATTGAATATTAAATTCTCATCATCCAGTCTGTTCTCAAGCAGATACAGAAGACTAATGTTGTCTGCTACAAGTGTGGAAGAGTAGGACACTACAGTCGAGATTGTTATCAGACACAACAGCAAACCAAATCAGTTGGTCAAGTGGTTAAAGGTAACCAGGTGAAGCAAACTGTAAAGAGCAGTGTGGGGAAGACTGAGACTAAACAAGCAGAGTGTTTAGCAACAAATGGAAATGTAACTTCATGCAGTGAGTGGCTGAGCAGCTTGGAGGCTTTTAAGCCATATATCTATGAAAGTATGCTGACAACTCAAGGAGGGAGTGTGCAGGTACCAGTCAAGGTATTACATGATAGGGGAGTAACCATAGTGTGGTAGTTCGTGGTGCTCACTCAGAGTTGGAGAAGAATCTCACCAGATATTCAGTTATTTTGAAGAGTATAGGAGGAGAAGAGGTAACTCCTATATGCCACTTGCACCTGTACTGTGAATTGGTGACAAGGAATGTTGATTTTGCTGTAAAGGACTCACTAGCTGTTGAGGTTGTACATGTTTTTACTGGGTAATGAAGTTGGTGGTGTACCAATTGTTCCTTGTTCTACAGTGACAGATAGACCATTGAGGATTAGTCCTATGGTAGATTTAGAGAAGGAAAACCCCAACCTGTTTCCAAGTTGTGTAACTACCAGGAGTATGAAGAGAACTATGTTTGCAAGTCAAGGAACTAAGGATCCACCTGCACCAGAAGGATCAAGTGAAGGATCTTTGAGCTTAGAAGAGCTGTTCCAGGAAAGTGAAGTTTCCCCTAGTGTTAGTAATGAAGAGATTTCCCAAGAAGAAGAGGATCCTGTTGTTATCAAAGAGACTCCGAGTAGTCAAAGTGTTCCTGAAGATAGTAGTGAAACTACAGAAGAAGAGTTAGCAGATATGGAGAGTTCAGCCCTTGAAGTTGGTCAAGTGACTAAAGAGAAGCTAATGGAACTGCTTAGAGGGATACAACATTGGCTGATCTGTTCTTCAGAGTTGTTGATCAAGAGGAAATACAACAAACTCCTAGCTGTTATTATCTAAAGGAAGGATTGCTGATGAGGAAGCATCGACCTGCAGATATACCAGGAAATGCTGAATGGGGTGAATATCATCAAATTTTTATTCCATATCCACTGAGGAAGCAAGTTGTAGCAGTAGCTCACGAGTCTGGGCATATGGGAATCAGGAAGACTGTTGAGAAGGTTATGAAGTATTTTTTCTGGCCTGGACTTCACAAGGATGTTAGCAAATTTTGCAGAGAGTGTCACTCATGCCAGTTAGCTGAAAACCAAATGAAACCATTCAGAAAGCATCCCTACAACCCATAGAAGTTAGAGGAGAACCCTTTAGCAAGGTGCTATAGATGTGGTTGGGCCACTTCCGAAAACAAAGAAAGGAAATGAATATCTGTTAACATTAAATTAATGTGTCCAGTGACTAGGTATCCTGGGGCGATTCCTGTAAGAAATATAAGTGCAAAGGTAATTGCTGAGAAGTTGGTAGCGTTTTTCTCCAAGTTTGGAATACCAGAAATTGTGCAAAGTGATAGAGGAACGAACTTTACTTCAAAATTGTTCCAGGATGTGATGAACTTGTTAGGAGTAAAACAACAGTTATCAACTGCTTATCATCAAGAGACTCAAGGAGCCTCGGAAAGGTTCCACCAGACATTGAAAAGTATGTTAACTAAGTATTGTAATGAACCAGAAAGGGAATGGGATGCTGGTTTACCCTTGATGTTGTATAAAGTTAGGGAATGCTCATCAAGAAAGTATGGGATGTTCACCAAATGAAATGATTTTTGGTTGAGATGTTAGAAGTCCATTGAAGATTCTTGCAGAGAATTGGGAAAAAAATCAAGAGTAAAATCCAGGGAGAATATGTGAAGAACTTGAGGAAAAGGTTTAGAGAAATTAGAAAATTCTCTTTAGAAAATTTGAAAATAAGTCAAAAGAAAATGAAAAGATAATATGATGCTAAGACTAAGCTAAGAAATTTTAACATTGGACAGCAAGTTTTAGTGTTCTTACCAGTGAAAAGATTTCCCCTTACCAATAAGTTTCAAGGTCCTTATAGGATAATAGAGAAGTTAAGTGATCGAACTTATGTGATTGAAACACCAGGAAGAAGGAAATGACAGAGGAAGATACATGTGAATCTTTTGAAACCTTACTTCTCAGAGACTAAAAGTGAAAGTGTCAATAAAACAGACAACTTCATCTACAGAGGACGACGATGGCTATGAATTGGGAGCTGCAAGCAAGATGAACAATTCTTCAATATTGGAAAATTTGGAAGATAAACTAAAACATCTGAGTTTGAGCAAAGTAGTGAATTAAATGAGGTGATTCAAAGTTTCCCTGAAATTTTTGCAGACGTACCTAGGCGTACCAATCTGACAAAGCATGAGATAAAGATCAGAGAAGATGGAAAACCTTTTAAACTGAGAGGTTATTGCTTATCATCTTTTCATCGAGATGTTTTGAAGAAAGAAGTTGAATATTTGTTGCAGCATGGGTTAGCAGAACCCAGTTCAAGTCATTATAGTTCTCCTTGTGTGTTAGTGAAGAAACCAGATGGCTCATTTAGGATGTGTACTGATTATAGGAAACTGAATTCCATCAGTGTGGCTGACAATTATCCCTTGCCTCTTATTGATCAATTACTTGATAATATTGGGTAAGCCAAGTTTGTTTCCAAGATAGACGTGTTAAAAGGATATTATGAAATTCCCTTAGATGAGAATGCTAATTTGCTTTCAGCTTTCATTACTCCTTTTGGACTGTATCAATAAACTGTTTTGCCGTTTGGTCTGATGAATGCACCTGCAACATTCCAGTGAGTGATGGATCAACTGCTAGGATCAATAGAAGGAGTGATGACATTGTGATTTATTCTAATACATGGGAAGAACATCTGAAGATATTAAGGAAAGTGTTCAAGAAACTACTGGAAGCAGGGCTAACAACCAACTTACAAAAAAGTGAGTTTGGAAAGGCAGCTGTTCGGTATCTAGGATTTGAAATTGGAAAAATCCTTCTTGCTAAAGCAGATGGTACCTCTAAAGCTAAACCCCCTACTACAAGGAAACAGCTACGAAGATTTTTGAACTTGGCCGGACTTTATCGCCGATTCTGTCCGAATTTCCAAGCCATGGTAGCTCCCCTGACTGATTTTGTAACCATACTGTGTAGAGATAGAGAACATTTTTGGAAAGAACAAAGTAACTGTCGATTATTTATCCTGTTCCAAATCGGACTAATCTACTGGGGGGAGGAAATTCATGATGTTGCCTTGTAATATGTATATCATGCGATATTTTTATATATTTACTCTTTTATTTATCATGTGATATGTGTAATGATAGTGACTGTTGAAGTGTCGTATTTAATTTGGCATCAGATCTCGAAAGAACTAATGATTTAAATAACTTAATAGCGTAATTTAGAATTGATAATACAATTTTAATAGTAACATAGTATGAGCAACATGTGTGTGTGTTCAGCGAAGACTTGCTTCATTTCAACTGTCATCAGTTGAGATAAGAGAGAGCGCTTTGTTTTGGGTTAACGTGATGACAGTTTGGAATAACAATTGCCGATTCGTTCAGGAAATCAACTCAGTTTTTCGTCTCGTTTATAAAACACTTCAATCATAATTAGCCGATTGCAGTATGTTTCAATCGTGTAAAGATTTCTGTTAAAGCCTCGTCCCATATGAAAAGAATATGAGTGATTTCACAAAGTTACAAGCATGACTCTGATCACGTATGCTGCTTTCAGAGAAAGAGTAACATGTCCAAATTGCATTCTAAATGTTTGCTGGAAGTGACGTCCCCTTCATTCTAGAATTTTCTCTTTTGGTATCTCGTACCCAAAATGCCTTAATGACGTCGTGTGACTATTGAATTTTTACTGGAATCCCAAAAATCTGTTTCATTCTTATTCTCAAGATCTCAAGACTAACCTCTCTGGTTCTCTCTCTCTCTCTCTCTCTCTCTCTCTCTCTCTTCTTTCTTCAAAAGAGAGAAGTTGTTAATTAACGTAGAATATTGTGGTGTTAGTCTTAGCTTTTTTGAGATCTGAGGGTAGGAAAAGTGTAACAGTGCCTTATTAAAAGAGTGTTTTGTTGAAAAGCAGCTGCAGCAAGTGATTTTAAAAATATTTTCACAAACTTCTGTAAGGTAATGTGAATTTTACTTATTAATACCATGGTATAATAAGTTAGGGAAATTTTGCCTTAGTGAAATTATTATTGATAAATCTTATGTGTATTTTTGTGTGTTTTTCTGTTTGCAATCTCTTCATATTTTCACATTTTTTTATGTTTGTGATGTAACATTTATTTACATAGCATTTTAAATATTTCTTGGTAATTTAACATTGCATACTTGATTTAATTTTTCATTTATTAAGATTTTTTTCCAAATCTTGAGTGATTCTTGATAGTTTAAATTTTGCTTGATTAATTTAAATTCCTGATAAAGTTTTTGTGAATTAGTTTTGTTTTATAATTTAATTCAAGAATTAATTAAGTGTTGTTATTTTCAAGTAATAGTAAATTTTTCAGATTGTGAATTCTAATTATAAATTTTGAATTTAAAAATAAATTTTTGCATTTAAAGTTTTTATTAAAAATAGTGTTTCTTTTATTGACCACCAGTGAATAGGATTAATTGTGTGCATAAGGCAAAGTGATAAACATGTTTTGTTCTTTTCGTTTTGCTAAAGTGAGTTAAGACCAGGGAAACAGTTAAAGTTATTTGATGCAGTGCTGCCCTTTTACTCTAGAATAGTTCTAGTTTAATTGTTGATACCTCACACATATTCTGATAAACTGAGTTTGATATTTTTAAGTGATTAATAAGTTTTGTAAGGGATCACTGTTACCTTTAGAATACTCAGTTGTTATTCCTATTTGTTTCAGGTATTTTTTTAATTTTGAGATTAGTTGTGTAATAACCAGGTATTTGGTATGTATCGTGATAATATACCTATATATATATATATATATATATATGACTATTTATCACATCACTACCCGTGATTCATATAAATCAAAATGAAACGTGTTTAATATCAATAAACTTACCAGAAATTTTTTTATTGTTGAAGGATTATATAAGTCCACCGTCCCGTGGGGTCGAACCAAAGCGACGGACGAGGAATCAACTACAGTGACACACTAACGCAGTCACGGGACTGTATTTGGTATGTATATATATATATATATATATATATATATATATATATATATATATATATATATATATATATATATATATATATATATATATATATATATATATATATATATATATATATATATATATATATATATATATATATATATATATATATATATATATATATATATATATATATATATATATATATATATATATATATATATATATATATATATATATATATATATATATATATATATATATATATATATATATATATATATATATATATATATATATATATATATGCATATATATATATATATATATATATATATTATATATATATATATATATATATATATAAATGTCATTTAATATTCTATTCGGTCTACATCGAATTATAACTGGACAGTGATTCGTCATCTAGGAGATTCGGTCCCCACCGGTGACAACCTCCAACTTCAGTGACAAGTTCTCTACCTTTCGGCTGTCAAGGCCACCGAAGGGTAGGTTTTGTCACTCTTTGGTTTAGCTTTTTATTTATGGTTCTTAAAAACAGATTTTGAGTAAGGCAATTGTTTTTATAGTAGTTACCCAAGGCTACAATATCTTCACGGAAGGTCATCCAGTTTAGCGAATGAGTAAAGGCCATGTGGAGGAGAGTGATTTTAACAAAAACAAAGAAAAACTATAAAAAATTCGTATCCGGGCCAATAAAAGCATCATTCCTACAAATACACAATAAAAACCTTGTTCATCCCAAGAGACTAGAAGGACCAGGAACTGTAATTTGTCACCAAATCCCTCCTCTAGGGTAAACCTTAAGTTCGGTAGTTGGATATTAATATAACCTAAAATAGAGTCAGAATTAGAATCATGTTTAAACAATGTTCAACACGATTTTAATTATGACTCTCTTTTTATACTTTGATACTTTCAGGGAAAAAAATGCTTAAATCTCTTACAAAAGAAACTGGTTGTCTTAGACCTTAAATTGATACCGAAAAAACCTCTGCACCATCAGAACCTTAATCACGTTCAAGGACAAAATCTGTTCTGAGTGAAAGCCGAGACCCATGTGGCTGTTAGCGATAGATGTATGTCTATGTTACTACTTATGGACCTTCACAATATCAGCAATTGTAATTGGCCTGCTTTTAGGCGATTATCTAGTAATTAATCTCCCTTCAGTCGATATCAGCAAAATTAAGGGAAAGAGAGAGAAAGAGAGACAAAGAATAACTACTTAGATGTTCAAGGAAAGTTCATTAATATAACTTTCCGTATGTTGTATACATTTTAAGACTTTTTATGAAATTTGCGCAAGTTTTGGCGCATATACAGTGTGGGAATAAAGGTTCGCCTTCACGTGTTTATGAAATGTATGTATGTGTGTGTGTGTGTGTGTGTATGTATGTGTGTGCATGACATATCTCTACGCTTGCGAATGCCCAATTATTTATTAGCAAAAGAAAGTTATGATAATACAGATATCTTTTTAATTGCTTTTTTCCCGGAGTCCGACATCACCATCCATGTAAGTAAAGTCTTTTCATCGTGGTCAGGATAAAGTAGTCAGTCGGTATGGATACACACTCATAAAGCGATTGCAAGCAGAACCAATTTCCGATTTCTAGTAGGGCTAGAAAAGGGATGAAATGGAAGGTATGAAATTATATTGAACAAACAAGTGTCGGCAATCAAAGGCGAAACCATAAAAAAATCATAATGCATTGGCATAATTTCTGCTTACTGCTGAATTACTAAGTACTATTAACTACCAATATAGGTGATAACCCTCTTTCTCCCTCGCTCATTCTCTCACATCATCATCCTTCCAAGATCGCGGCTCGTTACCCAGCGTGTAATTATGTTAGAAAGAGGAAAAACAGATACCACCTACACGTATCCAACGGCTTCATGAGAGCAAATTAAAACCATATAGTCCGGATAATAAATTTTTCAGTGGCCAAGACGTAGCAGTAGTTAAAAAACAAAAAGGGAGGGTTTTGGGTTGGGGGGTGGTGGGTGGGGGTTAGTATCCCACACATTTAATGAGGGCTCGAGTACACTTAGCGGGGAAGGGTTTTGAGACAAAATTCCTGCTGGATTTACAGTCGGATTAAACATTTACGCCCGCCTTTGGTCTATTTCTTCTGTTAATTGCTTACCCTTGTTTCCATTTGTTAAAAGAGCGATTTTTTTTTTTTTATTCTGGTCGCGTTTTTTTCATCATCTAGCAAGGTTTACGCTGGAAGTATGGAGGAGAAAGGTTTTCCAGTACCTAAACTCGACTGAGTACAATGCTAATAAAATTTTATGAAAAACATTTACCTTTCGATGATTTCACAACGCCTAAACAATTCTCAGTTTTAGAAAAAGATTCGCCCTATATCTTAGAGCCAACCGAAACTCTAGCCATTTCTACGAAAGCCCATCAATTACCCCCAAGAAAAACAACGTTTGAAATTATAAACTTATTTATTAGACGGCTTGTAATAAATGTATTGCAGTCCAAAATGAATACAAGCCTTGCCTTCAAGCAATAAAAATGCCTGTTACTGGTAGACACATGTAACAGCGTGTTTAACAACTCTCATAACTCAACACATCTAGCATGGCTTAAGATTTGCCTCGAGTTTTTACTACAGCATGACTTGCTGTTGTCAACGTTAGTCATCAACAGTGGGCCTAGTCTTTGACTAAAGAATCAAAGGTAGGAGTTTGCCTTTACATAGCTTTTTACGACACGTAGGACTACGATGGTAGTATTCTCACAACCCTGCCATTTCATGAGAAGCTAGAAAATGAAGAAATTAGAAGTGCAGGAGTGGTAAAGGTTACTGATGTAAGAGTGGAGAGCGAGATGTTTTGGGCATGTGGTAAGGATGAGTGAGGAAGAAGGAGTGGAGGGGCATTAATGGAACCTGTTAGGGGTAGAAGGTCGAGTGGGAGGCAAAGGATCAGCTGACATGATAACGTGAGGTAAGATTTGCAGAAGAATGTTTTAACAAAGGAAGAGGCTTTCGAAGGAAGCAGTTGGAGAACACGCATTAAGGCAAATGAACCCTTAGTTTAGGCAGAGATAGAGACCCAATGAGCACGATTCGGTCCCATTGTTGGTGTCCTGGTCGTAATAAGAAAACCCGCCTTGTGACAGCTGCTTTAAGCTTGCTTATTATGCGGTCAGAATAGTGAAATTTTCCTATACGAAAATTTCCTTACTAGTATCACGAGCAGGAGAAGTGATGTAGGTTTGTTTAGACTTTGAAAGGGAGTTAAGGCTGTTATAGGGTAAGTGAATTACGTGCAAAAACTAAATTTATTTTGATGTTTGCTGCCTAAGGGAAACAGAATGTAAATGATTGCAATGCATGAAGGATCAGTTGTAGAGCAGAGTAAGGATTTATATGAGTAACATTTCAAAAAAAGAATCTTAGTAACAATTAAAAATAAACACACTAAGAATAGATTCATTCAAATTGTGACCACTAAGATGTAGCTTTTAATAAGGATTTTCAATATAGATGTATATCGGAAGGGTCATTTATTGTAAATGTAACAGGCAATTATAAAGAATAAATGAATGACAAGGGAGCTCAAAATGGATTACAGAAAGTTTGACATTAAGTAATGGCAAAATGAGAGCAAAGAAAAAGTGTTCTAGAGAGGGACACATCACTAGGGCTTATGTGCTGAATTACAAAACCTGGAAGAAACAGGATCCAATGAGTTGCTACGAACTGTATCTATAAGAGGCAAATGAAATATTAGAACCGAATTCAATTTTTCTGTTCTTATCAGTAGAAGAGTAAATGTCGAATTCTTGAACGAATTTTAGTACTGTAGAAATACTGAAAAACCCACAAATGGAATTCGAGCAAATTGTAATATAATAAGATTCAGAAATGCTAAAATTTACCGAGGGTTCCTGGAGGCTTCAGATGTAAAAGCACTGTGAAAAGAAACAGAAACATTGAATCATTTCCAAAGAGTATCCTTGCACTCAGTTACAAAATAATAAGTGTTATCTCTAGAAGATATAATACTTATTGTTGCTGTAGATGAGTGCAGAGGGACTTTGGATATGATTTGAATTTTCTGTCTTTTACTAAAGAAAAGACATTGTATAAAAGAATAAAAGTATTCAATTCTTTGTGCTTAAGAAAACTATGACAAAAATTAAGTGGAATTATTGTTTTGAATTGTACATTGCAATTAGTATTGATTCATTAAAATCTTAGTTGCAATGCCTTAGTTTGAATTATGTATTCTAGACAAAAACTTTCCCCTCTCTTTTCTTGCTTTGACTCCAGGCTGTGCAAGAAACAAAAATTATCATACTATTTTACTTTCGTTCTCACAGAATAAGAAAATTCTACAACAACAGAGAACATTTTGACAGCAGTAGCAGAGTCACTGTGTTACTGGCCATCATATTAAGAACAATGGGAAGCCTTGGATCTGGTCAGTATTTGAATGGAAGACCAACAAGAAATGTCAGACACACCTGCATGTAATTCATTTGAGCATCTTTCAGGCATGGTGACAACTTAAGAAGCCACATCCTCTAAAGGGATATATATACCTATATATATATATATATGGATATATATATATATATATTTCATATATATATAATATATATATATATATATATATATATATATATATATTGGATATAAATATATATATATAATATATATATATATTTTCATGATGTTGCCTTGTAATGCGTATATCCTCCTATAATTTTGACATAATTACTTTTTTCATGTGTTATGTTTAATGATAATGATTGTTGAAGTGTTGTATTTAGTTTGGCATCAGATCTCAAAAGAACTAATGATTAATTAACTTGATAGCGTAATTTAGAATTGTTATTATAATTTTAATAGTAACGTAATTTAGAATGAATATCTTTCTTGGTAAAAGCGTAGTATTTGAACACGTGTGTGTGTGTGCATCCACCAAGACTTGTATCATTTCAGTTGTCATCAGTTCAGATAAGAGGGAGCGCTTTGTTTTGGGTTAGTGATGACAGGTTTGGGATAACAAACGCCGATTCGTCCCATACGGGCTCGAGACGAGTGATTTCATGTTGTTACATGCGTTGGTCGAGTCACGCATGCCACTTGGAGAGAAAGAATACGTGTCTTGATCAATTACGTCATGTTTTGTAAGATTGCATTCAAAACGTTTTGCTGGGATGACGTAACTTTCTTCTAGAAGCTTCTCCATTGTATCTCGCACCCAAAATGCTTTAATGACGTCACCTCCCTGCTTCGAGAACTTCCCTTTTGTATCTCGCACCCAAAATACTTTAATGACATCATGTAATTGTTTCACGTATTACTGGAATCCTAAAATCTATTTCATTCTGATTCCTGAGACCAGTCGAATTGGTTCTCTCTCTCTCTCTCTCTCTCGTTCTTAGAAAGAGATTCTTTTAACGTAGTGTTTTTGGTCACATATTAACATTAACTTTTGAGATCTGAATTTAGCGAAGCTATTTAGTTCGTAACGGCGCCTGGTAAAAAAGTGTGTATTGTGTAACGCAGCTGCAGCAAGTGATTTACAGAGGTTTTCACAAATTTGTGTAAGGTAACGTGAATTTTACTTATCTATACCATGGTATGATAAGTTAGGAAATTTTGAACAAGTGAAATCATTATTGATAAATCTTATGTGTATTTTTGTGTATTTTTCTATTTACCATCTCTTTATATTTTCACATTTTTTTGTGTTTGTGATGTAACATTTATTTACGTAGTATTTTAAATATTTCTTGGTATAATTTAACATTGCATACGTAATTCAACATTACATACTTGATTTCATTTATTAAGAGTTTCTTTTCAAATCTTGAGTAATTCTTAATAGTTTAAATTTGGCTTGATTAATTTAAATTCCTGATAAAGTTTTTCTGATTTAGTTTTGTTTCATAATTTAATTCAAGAATTAATTAAGTGTTGTGTTATTTTCAAGTAATGGTAAATTTTTCAGATTGTGAATTCTAATTAATTGTGAATTCTAGTTATAAACTTTGAATTTGAAAATAAATTTTTTTATTTAACATTTTTAGAAAAACAGTTTTTCTAAATTTATTGATCACCAGTGAATAGGATTGATTGTGTGTGCATAAGGCAAAGTGATAAACATGTTTTTTTCTTTTAGTTTTGCTAAAGTGAATTAAGACCAGGGAAACAGTTAGATTTTTTGATGGAGTGATGCCCTTTTACTCTAGAAGATTTCTAATTTAAATTTTGATACCTCACACATATTCTGATGAACTTAGTTTGATTTTTTATATAAGTGATTGATAAATAAGTTTTTCCTAAGGGATCACTGTTACCTTTAAGTACTCAGTCGTAATAATTAATGTTATGAGAGTTCAGGTATCTGGCTGAAGTGAGGTATATTTTTTGAATCTTGAGATTAGTTGTGTAATAATAGTGTTAGGTACTTGATGCGCATCATGAAAATACATACATACACACACACACACACACACACACACACACACACATATATATATATATATATATATATATATATATATATATATATATATATATATATATATATATATATATATATATATATATATATATATATATATATATATATATATATATATATATATATATATATATATATATATATATATATATATATTATTTATTATTATGATTCCAAATTTTGCTAAAGAAAGAGTGACTGTTTTTAATTTATCAAATCATGTGCTATCTAAACGTGAAGAGTTTAAATATCGCTCATATTGAGTTCTCCTATATATATATATATATATATATATATATATATATATATATATATATATATATATATATATATATATATATATATATATATATATATATATATATATATATATATATATATATATATATATATATATATATATATATATATGTATATGTATATATAATGGTTAACCAGAATGAATTAGGCGATATTCGCTGACACATTCGTCTTTTAATCGCTGAATTAAGGACAAATACCCTCTAGCAATAGATGCACAAAATATTAGCCAATTCATATACCTAGTCAGAATGCTCCACAGCTGTGCCAAACTCCCTTAAGCACATTGTACCGTTCATCTGTTTGCTACATACTCTCAGCCTTCCTGAATCTCTTCCCTAATTCAATGATGCAATTCTTTCAGATATATATATGTTAGTCTTACATCCTCTCCAAACGGCTAAACCATATTAAATGCTAAAGCTAACTTTTTCCATCCACACTGGACTTCAGGAAGGCGAACTGTCTCAGCAGTTACTTCATAAATTCCAATTCTGGGTTGCTTACAAACTGATCTATTCTTCCATTATTTTATTGTTATCGTTATTAAGATAGTTTAACCAGCTCACTGGAGCTGATTAACAGCTCTCATAGTGCTGGCCCAAAGGATTAAAATGAAATAGAGCACCAGGTCTAAGCCATGGGCTAAGCACTGGGAGTAAATGATGAATGAATAATAAAATTTTAAAAATATGCAGAAAGGCATATGCCTCCACACTAGAACACATGCACACATTAAATACATTTACTCAAGTTTCCATCTGCAAAATAAAAAAAAATCAGCATAACCTAAGATTTTTATAATCCGGATTTTTTTTATGTTAGTTGCCCCGTGGGCTTTTGTATTTTCATAAATTACTTTTTATACTTTATCAATAATTTACATGTCCTCATGAATATTAAAACTGGGTCAACTGAAAATGTTGCAGGCTCTGATAAAACTCCACCAATAGATCCATTTCCAAAAGTTGATAAACGATGTTGGTTATATTTTGGACATTCGCATAACACATGTTTAACTGTTATTATCACTTTGCATTCTGGACATTCGGGAGCTGGTTCATGTGGGCTGCTCTTTAAGTGCCCATGCGTCAGATGAGTATGCCTATTCGGAGACGTGTTAGATTTACTTGCGCGTGCCTCTCTCTTTAGAGTGATGAACTCCATTTTCTAACTCCAGGTTTTATTTGCTTCAACTTATTATGTTCAGGTTCTTCATTCCATTTATTTTGCCATTTGTTTAGAATGCCTACTTTCATATGTGTTATAAAATCGTTAACGGTGATATTTACATTCGATCTTGTCATATGGGCTGCTTCTTTAGCTGCTTTATCAGCCGCTTTATTTCCCTTAATCCCTCCCTGGGCTGGGATCCGTCGTATTTCTATATTTTTCCTATTATTATATAACTTACTATTATGGAGTAATAACTTAATTTGTTGTACAATGTTATTTTTCGGTTTGTAACTCTGAATGGCTTCCATGGCGCTTCTAGAGTCGCTAAAAATCACAAAATTATTGCATGAGGTTTCTTTAATTATTTTTATGGTTGATGCTATTGCACGTAACTCAGCTGTAAATACCGTGGCATTATCAGGTAAAGAGAACTGATACATTATGTCTTGGGATACTACAGCATATCCCACTCCATGCTCTGATTTAGATCTTAGGATATTGCGTAATGTGGTCCTTTTCGGCTTATATGCGCTACTGTATGTTGTCTATGATGTTCTGGGGTATATGAGAGCTTTTTGATAAACATTTTAAGTGTGCAAAATCCTCTTATATTCACATTCCAAGGAGGAGGTAATTTTACTACCGGAAACAATTGTATATTTATATACAATGACTCAAACAGTTTTCTAGCTCCAACAGGGAGAGGTGGTGAGTGATTGTTTATAAATACGTCTCTTAATTCATTTTTTCGAGAATCACTTGTCTGAATTCTCAGGGCACTCTTCATTGTTACTAACTCTCTATGGAGAGACAGTGGTAGCTCACCACATTCGACTTGCAAGATGTTGGTGATGATCTAAACTTTAGATTCTAAAGGCTCTTGCACATATTCTAAGGCCTTCGTTGTGAGTTGGATCCAACGTTTCACCGTTGCTTGCATCTGATGCTGAACCATATATTTCGCTTCCATAATCAACGATAGACAAGACCGTTGCTTTACACAGTAAAGTAAGGATATGTCTATCGGCTCCCCAAATAGTGTTTCATAGTTTTTTAATTAGATTTAATGCTCTTTTACATTTAGATTTTACGTACATTAAGTGGGCTTTCCAGTTCAAGTCAGTATCAAATACTAATCCTAAAAATTTTACAATTTGGCCAATTACATCTACTTACAAATATCTTTGGAGATTTGCAAAATTCATCGTTGACATTCATTCCTCGGTTTCATTTATCCTCCAAACCTTGCCCACACTGGGTTTAAATTTATCCTATCACAAACATTTTCAAATTCTTTCCTTCATTTTTACTATCTCTAGTCAACATTGTGTCATTTTCATATATCAGTCTTTCCACGCTCCATTTACAACTCATAGATTCATCTTGAGTTTCCTATGAATACACTTTTACGCCAAGCCACTCACACCCCCGTCTATATAGTCAAACAGACGCTCTGCTTTCTTCATAATAACTTTCCATCACTCTCATCAAATTTCTTTCTTCTTGTACAATCCCCATCAGCCTCTCTATTGCACCTCTTGTCAATTTATTTTCCTTTCACACCGAAATCTATTGCATAATTAGTTCATATTAAACACATAATTCACACCCTTTCTATTTGTCTTAACCCACACTACTCCTTCCTTATCAATCCTTTAGTCATCTGCCATACTATCTCAATCAAAACCCCACTAATAAAGCTTGGAGTAGTAGATGGTATGCCCTTTTCAGTCTTGCAGTCACCTCTGTTACTCTTAAGCTTGTACAAATGAACAATCATTCCGCTCATCCATTCTTTTGAAATAGTCCCCTACTCAAAGTGTATCTGTCACACCATTTGCCGCCACTCACACCAAAACTCCTGATTCCTTTCAGCACTTCAAACACTTTATTGCCCTCCTAGCGTTCTCAAGAGTCACTTCAATAAGCATAAGTTTTCACTACCCTATTAAACTTTTTCATAATTCAGAGCTACCTCTCTTCTTTCATGGACATCGAACTGCTCTTCAAAATACTCACTCTATTCACATGGGGTAGCACTTTCTTCAGAAAGTGCATCTCTATTTATATATTGTATTTTATGATCTATTCGCTCCTGGTGCATTTACCTCCATTATGAACAATATACTTTCTTCTCAAGTATTTCGTAACATTTACCCATAAATTTTCATAAAATATTTCATAACATTTACTCATAAATTTTCATCAAACCCTGCTTTTTTTTCCTTGACAGTATTATCGAATGTCTTGCTCACCTTCTTTTGTGTTTTTACATTATCAGCTCGCTAATTTTCTCTGTGCAGTATTAACTATAGGCACTACCTGCCAATTCTGTGACTCCAACCTCTAATATTTCATAATAACCATACTCAGTTCCACTTTTGTGCCTTCAACTGTAACTAACTTCAAATGAAAAATTTTTAATGTTCAACTCTTAATTTCATCGTATCCAAATTTTCTGTCTTAATTACACTTAGAGTCACATTTTGAACTATGTGTGTGCGTGCGTGTGCGTGTGTGTAGTTGTAAGAGCATAAATTCTTTGCAAACTCACATTCATGAAAGTAATCTACTGATCCTTTGATGAATTGCTTTTACGGTACTGGGTTTCAGATTTTTTCCCCAAAACAAACATAACGTTCTTTCATTTCAATGTTAACATGTTTTTAAAGGCATTTTGAAGTGTAAGGGATGGTTGCTGTATCGTAGATCTTATATTTCCTTTGGTATAAACTGAAAAAAATGTATTCAAGGAAGGGTTCCTTGTCTTTCTGGTAGGAGGAAACACTAATTTCTTTTACTTTTTTGTGACATCAGTATCAAATGCCCTTTTATCCCTTATTCTCTAATTTCCTTTATTATGATGATGTGCTTGAAATAAGGTGTGAGCTGAATATTCAGGCTTTTTTGCTCTGAAAAGAGATAAACTGGGGCTAACAGGTGTGTTGGAGCATCAGGTGCTGTTAGAGGAAGGGACGAAGCCCATTTACATTGCATATTTCAAGGCTAGGAGGTAGGTTGAGCAAAAGGTTAATAAGTGGGAGGGGGAAGATATAATTAGGCCTAGCTCGTCACCGTTTAATTTCCCCGTTGTTGGCGGTACCTAACAAGGATGGTTCAATCTGTGTATGTATGGATTTTACGAAATTGAATGCGAAGACCATTCCAGATAGGTATCCGGTGGTGTGTTTGCCGGATTTGTTTGTGGAGATTGGAGGTATGAATATCTATTTGTCAACTGATCTCATGCAAGGGTTTTTGCAAGTGACATTGCGTGAGGAAAGCAGAAAGATGGCAGCTTTTTCGATACCGAAGGGACATTATGAATTTACACAAATGCCTTTTAGTTTGGCAGGTAGTCCTATGACATTTAAGAGGCTAGTGAATATATTCTTGCACGGGATGTTGGAGAAAAATGTTTTTGTATATATGGATAACATTTTGATTGCTATAGATTCCATAGAGGAACACCTAGAAGTGCTTAGGGAAATCCTTAGGAGGCTTAGAATGGCAGGTCTAAAGGCTAAACTAGCTAAGTGTGATTTCTTGAAGAGAGATATTGTATATTTAGGACATGTCATTTCGAAAGAAGGCGTTCGAGTGAATGACGGGAAGTCAGAGCAATTGCGAATTTTCCTATACCCAAGTCGAAAAAACCGGTTCACTCATCATGGGAATGGCGGGATTTTTCCACAGGTTCGTGAAAGGTTTTTCTACGTCGTTGGCGCCTTTGACAGATGTACTGAGGGATGACGTACAGTTTTCATGGGATGAGGCAGGCAGCCTTTCAGAAAGTCAAAGAGCCTTTGATGAGTCCTCCAGTTTTAAAATTCCCAGACTTTTTGGTACCTTTCACATTAGCGACTAATGCCAGTCAAGAAGGGGTAGGTGCTTGTTTAATGCAGAAATCTGAGGGTAAATTGCATCCAATAGCTTTATAGGATAAAGCTCATTTCACGAGGAATTAATGAACAGTTAATGGCGACAGTGGACAAAGAGGCGTTTGCTGTGGTGTCTGTTTTAGTGCATTTTAAGATTTTACTAAGGGGGAATAAGGTGGAAGTTCTTACAGATCATAAGACATTGTTGGATCTTTATAATAAGCCTGATCTTTCTCCTAAGAGGGCTAGGTGGTTTTTGACAATTAGGGATTTTGATACTAAACATGATGTGGTGGCAGATGATCTCAGTAGGCATTTTGTGGACACAGAGGATGTGTACTGTAACTAGCAAGTGTGTGGATTGGGATATTAGCTTGGTAGAGAAGAAAAAAGATGAAGATAGGGTGTTAGCAGATGCAAATGAGTTTCTTAGAGGTGAATTTGTGAGAAAGGGGTATAGATTACCTAATTCAGGTCTGGAGTTAGAGGATAATTTGTTGGTGAGGAGAATTAAATATAAGTTGAGGAGTAGAGAGGATAAGGGTGATACAACACAGATTGTGTTGCCAAAAGAATTAATTCCAGTGGTTTTGGATATGGTGCATTGTAAATTTAATAGTACACATTTGGCGATTAAGAAGACGTACCAGAGTACACAATAGGTTTTTCTGGAAGAACATGTTTTCTTTAGTGGAGAATTCTGTGTAATTGGTGTAAACCGGCGAAGGTTACGTCATGTAAATTAGGGTCTTTTCCTATTCCTAGTAGACCTTTTGAAAGGGTTCACATGGATCTGCTTAAGAAATTTTACGAATCAGGGTTTGGATATAGGCATTTGTTAGATGGGTTAACGAGGATTGTGGAGATTTTTCCATTAAAGAATAAGACGGCAGATGAGGTTGCAGTGACATTTTTTAATAGGGTTCTGAAGATACTTATCACTGATAATGGAAGAGAATTTGTGAACAGAATGCTAGAGTGTCTTGCAGAAGTTATGGGGATACAGAAAGTAAATATTCTTCCGTATAGGCCAGAAACTAATGGGTTGTGTAAGTGAGCCAATAGGAAAGTGCTCGAAGCTCTTCGAGTTACGGTGGGTGGTAATGATGAGAATTGGAATAGATATATAGATGTGGTGAGACATAGCATAAATACAATTGTTAGTGACTCCATTGATGTCTCGCCAGTTGTAGCATTATTTGGTTGTCCAGTTTGGTGCGCATTTGATTTTTTGTCCATACCTTCACGCTGTGAAGATACAGTTAAATCGCTGATTGCTTCAGCTAAAGAGAGACGTGCATGTCTTAGTAGTAATTTGGAGTCAAAGACTCAAGAAGTGGTCACGCGAAGCAATGCGAAATCGGATGTAGTAAGAGTAGCAGGTGAGGATAAGGTATTTTTTCGACAGCCCGTTTCGGGTTATAGAAGAGAAAAGGGAAATAGGTTCGTAGTTTTAGATGAAGACACAAGGGTGACGAGATTAACACACATTTTGAAGATTAAAAGAACAGTTTAATGTTTTTTTCAGTTTTTTTTTCTTTTTGTGGGGTTAACGAGTTTTGAAATGTGGGGTGTGTAGACCATGGAAATTTTCAATTTTTCTCTGTTTTCTCTTTATGAGATTAAGCGTTTATTTATGGTTTTCTTTTTCTCTGTTTTTAGATGCTGAGATTTTGCTTGCTCTTCGCCTTGGTGGCAGCTGTGGATGCAAGAGGAAAGGTGTATTTGGGACTGGGTGCGGTCATTGGAAAAGACCACGAAGTATGGTTGGCATCTGACAAAGTTTTGATGGGTGTGGAATTCGAGGATCTGGAGTTGGCCAGGTCGGAGTTGGAAAGTTCTCAGGATAGTGTTGAAACACTAATGAGGACACTAGAGGAAACAAATACTGAACATTCTTTGGGACATTTGTTGTCAGAAATTAAGGTTACAGCAGACAGAACTCAGGGCAAAATTACAAAAACATTTACGTGGATTCTGGATACAAACCCAAATAGTACACATTTGGTGGGTACTCACCCTAGGAGGAGTAAGCGGGCAGGGGTCGCTTTAGTAGGAACAGCAGTGGCCATAGCAGCAATTGGTGGGGTAGCAATTATGAGTTTAACAAAGGTGGGGATACTGGAGGCTAAGTTGACTGATCAGGGGAGAGTTTTGATGAGATTATGGGCTAGTAACATGGAATTATGGCGGGGGGAGGCATTTCAGGACTTGAGGAAGACTTACAATGTTTTGCAATTTACAGTTCAGGGGATTAGAGGCAACGTAGACGTGACAATTGCTTTCTTTGCAGTGCACACTACACTTTTGAATATTGAGAAAGAAACAATTTCTTTACTGGATGAGATGCAATCTCAGGTACAGATGGTAGTAATGTAACAGCTCCACAGGGGCGTGTTTCTAGTGACATTTTACCATTGTGGGTGTTGGAATCCACTTTGAAGGGTGCAGTTTACAACTGGGGGTCTAATATAATATTCACAGGTAGTGATTTGTATAGGTATTATGGGAAAATTAAACTATTTTTGTCTGGTAGAGGGTTAATTATAGAGATTCTGACTAATAACAAGGAGTCACTTTGCAGTTATATAATAAAACCTTTTCTTAGCACACATAATGGCTCTGTAGTAACATTGCTAGGGAATAGAGATTATCTTCATTCTGGATGATAGGTATCAATCTTCAGCTATAGATTACAAGTCAGGATGTGTGTCCGCAATAAGTATATTTGTGATAGCCAGCTGTTTGTGTTAAGAGGTGTAGACTTAGGATAATGCGGGTTACAACTGACGCATGACGAGACAGCTTCACAGTGTACCTTTCAACCAGTCCTCACCGGCTACAAGATGGTTCCCAAGACAACATCAACGGCGGTGTACTGTAGGAGCTGCAAGATTGTTATGAGCTGCGCCAATTTGTCTACAACATTGATACTCGAGGGGTTGTGGTTATTCGGCGGAACATGCAGAATAATTTTCGCCCTGTTCATGGTCCTAAGCAGAATTCATAATTCTCGAGAAAACATTTTCCTTCAACGCACGCATCATCATCACAGGGTGGTGGAGTTACTAGGTGTGGTGGAGGTATCTACTTTGCCAGCGTTGATAGAA
>NC_089750.1:46421526-46424026 GCF_040412425.1 Macrobrachium rosenbergii | reverse complement strand
TATATATATATATATATATATATATATATATATATATATATATGTATATGTATATATATATATATATATATATATATATAAAATATATATATATATATATATATATATATATATATATATTATTACGTGTGAGTGTTTCCTTTCTTTTATTTGTTTTCAGAAGTGGCCCAACCACATCTATAATTGCATTGCCTCTAACTTCTATGGGTTGTAGGGAGGCTTTCTGAATGGTTTCATTCGGTTTTCCAGCTACTTGGCAGGTGTGACACTCAATGCAAAACCTGCTAACATCCTTGTGAAGTCCAGGCCAGAAAAAATACTTCATAATCTTCTCAACAGTCTTCCTGATTCCTATATGTCCAGATTCGTGTGCTATTGCTACCGCTTGCTTCCTTAATGGATATGGAATCAAAATTTGATGATATTCACCTCATTCAGCATTTTCTGGTATATCTGCAGGTCGATGCTTCCTCATTGGCAAACCTTCCTTTTGATAACAACAGGTAGGAGTTTGTTGCATCTATTCTTGATCAACAACTCCGAAGAACAAATCAGCCAATGTTGTGTCCTGTAATTCCATTAGCTTCTCTCTAGTCACTTCACCAACTTCAAGGGCTGAACTCTCAGTATCTGCTAACTCTGCTACTATAGTTTCACTACTATCTTCAGGAACAACAGCATCCTCTTCTTGGGAAATATCTTCATTGCTAACACTAGGGAAAACTTCACTTTCCTGGAACAGCTCTTCTAAGCTCAAAAATGTTTTACTTGATCCTTCTTGGGCAGGTAAATCCTCAGTTTCTTCACTCGGAGACATAGTTCTCTTCATACTCATGGTAGTTACACAACTTGGGAACAGGCGAGGGTTATTCTTCTCTAAATCTACTGTAGGACTAATCCTCGATGGTTTGTCTGTCACTATATGACAAGGAACAAATGGTACACCACCTACTTCATTACCAAGTAAAGCATGCACACCTTCAACAGCTAGTGAGTCCTTTGCAGCAAAATCAACATTCCCTGTCAACAGTTCACAAGACAGGTGCAAGCGGCATATAGGGTTACCTCTTCTCCTCCTATACCCTTCAAAATAACTGAATCATCGGTGAGATTCTTCTTGAACTGTGGGTGGGCACCACGAACTACCAGACTATGGTTACTCCCTGTATTATCACGTAATACCTTGACTGGTACCTGCAATATTCCCTCCTTGGTTGCCAGTGTATACTTCATAGGGATATGTGACTTAAAAGCCTCTAAGCTGCCAACCACTCACTGCTTGAGTTACATTTCCACTGGTTGCTAAACACTCAGTTTGTTTAATCTCAGTCTTCCCAACTGTCTCAGTCTTCCCCACACTGCTCTTCATAGTTTGCTTCACCTGGTTACCTTTAACCACTTTGACCAACTGGCTTTGGTCTGCTGTTGTGTCTGATAACAATCTCTTCGACTGCAGTGTCCTACTCTTCCACACTTGAAGCAGACAACATTAGTCTTTACTGTATCTGTCTTGAGAAACTGGATGATGAGGATTTGACATTCAATTGCTGAGGGGTATTGCCTGGCTTTGTACTGGCATTGCCACCAGAAGGATTCCCATTTGGAATGTTCCTGAAATTTGGATGAGACCTAAAACCTGAAACATTATAATTCCTTTTGCTACAAAGTCCTCACTCCAATGTGTTGGTTCTTAGCCTCTCTCTCAATGGCTCTTATGTTTTGCAGAATTGCTCTTGACTCCTCATTCGTCCCTGGTGTAGATTTGCTAACAGCCTCAACCATTGTTTGAAAATGTTCACTGTAAGCATAATCCAGAAAGTCTTTCATCAGGTTTCTAACTGAATCTTTCATTGTAATATTCAAATTAGGCTCATATGTGTTCAGGAATTGTAGCACATTGTGTTTAGGACTACCATCTCCCCTCTGTCCATGATTTAACTGATAGCAGCCTAACCATCTTTGAACTTCTCCTTTGTACCAGTGAAGAAAGTCACTTGTTAGTTATAAAGATCTGACAAGGTAATCCTCTGGCCATCCCATAAACTTGTAGCACATTGTGTTTGCGTACCTTGTAATCTTTTTTACACTTGTCTTCTGATAAGGCTAAATAGGCACTTCTCCCTTTTACCAATGAAGATACTCTTACTACAGGCTCTTGAGTACTTCTGCAGCTTATGTGTCATCTAAGCTCGACTCTTTCAATTTCATCTTCTTTCTTAATCTTCTTGCTTCCTTGCTTATTTATAAATCTTGCTTCAGCTGCATTCAACAATTTCTCTCTTGCCTCCTGCAACTCTTTCTTCTTCATCTCTTTCTTCTTCCATCAATGCTTTGATTGCAATCTCTTTCTTTATCTGCCTGTCTTAATCATACCAGCATTCTAGAATCAAAGTTTCTTCTCTTTCCTCTCTTTTTCCTTTTCTGCTAATCTGCAGTCCACTGCTGCAATGCATCAGGTTACATCTCAGATTTTCTCTTTCCTGGATGGAAGGAGCCCTTG
>NC_089750.1:46414026-46416526 GCF_040412425.1 Macrobrachium rosenbergii | reverse complement strand
GGGGAATTTTTTAGTTGATAATAAGTCCACCGTCCCGTGGGTCGAACCAGCGACGGACGAGGAATCAGGACTACAGTGACACACTAACGCAGTCGGCCACAAGAGGGTATAAGTGAATAACATCTCCCATCAGCTCACCCGTCGAACTCAGGTGTTTTGTGTTTGGAGACGATATCCACCACCTCTGCCATGTTGACCGTGTAGTGTGTTTGTCGCACGTAGCCATATTATGACTATTTATCACATCACCGTGATTCATATACAATCAGAAAGCTACAAACGTCCTTTAATATCCACATTCACTCTACCTCGGAAATAATATATTTTCATATATGTTACGAAGGAGAATTTTTTTAGTTGATAATAAGTCCACCGTCCCGTGAGGTCGAACCAGCGGCGGACGAGGAATCAGGACTACAGTGACACTACTAACGCGCAGTCGGCCACAAGAGTATAAGTGAATAATATCTCCCATCATCTCACCCGTCGAACTCAGGTGTTTTGGTGTTTGAGACGATATCCACCCACCTCTGCCTTGTTGACCGTGTAAAGTGCGTTTTTCACAGAGTAGCCATATTATGACTATTTATCACATCACCGTGATTCATATACAATCAGAAAGCTACAAACGTCCTTTAATATCCAATTCACTCTACCTCAGAAATAATATATTTTCTATATGTTGCCGAAGGGAATTTTTAGTTGATAATAAGTCCGTCCGTGGGGTCGAACCAGCGGCGGACGCAGGAATCAGGACTACAGTGACACAACAACGCCCAGTCAGCCAAGAGAGGTATAAGTGAATAACATCTCCCATCATCTCACCGTCGAACTCAGGTGTTTTGCGTTTTGGAGACGATATCCACCCACCTCTGCCATGTTGACCGTGCAGTGCGTTTGTCGCATCGTAGTATATGACTATTTATCACATCACCGTGATTCATATACAATCAAGCTACAAACGTCGCTTTAATATCAATTCCTCTACCTCGGAAATAATATATTTTCATATATGTTACCGAAGGGGAATTTTTAGTTGATAATAAGTCCACCTCTCTTGTGGCCGACTTTAGTGTGTCACTGTAGTCCTGATTCCTCATTCGTCACTGGTTCGACCCACGGGACGCTGGACTTATTATCAACTAAAAATTCCCTTTTGGCAACATATATGAAATATATTATTTCCGGAGGTAGAAAATTGGGATATTAAAGACGTTTGTAGCTTTCTGATTGTATATGAACATGGTGATGTGATAAATAGTCATTGTCACGTTAAAAGTGATGGTTTTGCGAACTGCTGGTTCCCCGCTCGTTCCCTTTGTGGATTGTTGCCTCCTTACCTTCAAGTTTTTTTGTTTTGACGTTTTCATGGTGAGCTGCCGTTTTTCTGTCTTCAGTCGGGTCTGGTAGGGCAGCGAGAGTAGCGGCAGTGGCAGCAGCAGCAGGCAGTTTTTAGGTCGACGTTGGTCGAGTTTTGAGCAACAAATTGGAGCACGCCCTAAAGTGGGCGATACGTCGTAGAGGTGGAGTGTGACCATGAGTGTCATGTGACCACGAGCTGCTCATCTTTGATGACAAAGCGTGAGGCTGTCCTGACGTCTCCATCGGGGTTTTCTGGTTTGTGGGTTCTTGTCCCTGTCGTTAAGCTGAGGGCTGTCTTGGTGCCCAGATGGAGGGCGTATGTTTGGTTTTTTTCTTCTGCCTGCTGTTGTTTATTTTTGCCTTTTTTTCTTTTAAGCTACTTTTTGTTTATAAAGTTAATTGCTTATTTAACTGATTTTGTTTAGTGCTGCCTTTTGGCTTTTTGTATTTGTGGTTTTATCTTTTTACCAGACCTGACTCACTTGTAAATATTGTAAATAAATTAATTTTAAGCTCCTTTTATTGTTTTTGTTGTTTTCCCTCCTTTGTTTGTTGCATCTGCCGTCAGTCATGACAGCCCCGTCCTGAGTATGTTAAAGAACCTGCATTACGGCCCACACGGGTCGTTACAGTCATAATATGGCTACATGCGACAAACGCACTACACGGTCAACATGGCAGAGGTGGCTGGATATCGTCTCCAAACGCAAAACACCTGAGTTCGACAGGTGAGATGATGGAGATGTTATTCACTTATACCTCTCTTGTGCCAACTGCGTTAGTGTGTCACTGTAGTCCTGATTCCTCGTCCGTCGCTGGTTCGACCCCACGGGACGGTGGACTTATTATCAACTAAAAAATTCTTCGGTAACATATATAAGAAAATATATTATTTCGAGGTAGAGTGGGGATGGATATTAAAGGGACATTTGTAGCTTTCTGATTGTATATGAATCACGGTGATGTGATAAATAGTCATAATATGGCTACATGCGACAAACGACTACACGGTCAACATGGCAGATGTGGGTGGATATCGTCTCCAACGCAAAACACCTGAGTTCGACGGGTGAGATGATGGAAGATGTTATTCACTTATACCTCTCTTGTGGCCGACTGCGTTAGTGTGTCACTGTAG
>NC_089750.1:46401526-46406526 GCF_040412425.1 Macrobrachium rosenbergii | reverse complement strand
TTTGTGGGGGCCCGAGAGGTGGGTTTTGAGGGGCCTCGAGGCAACCGTCCGGAGTACAAGGACCTGATCTTCCGTCTCAAAAGAGCGGGAGCAGGCGGTCTCGTCGAATTTTATCTTCATCCGTTCTTGGGTGGCCGCCTCTGTGGCCTGGGCTACAGCCAAAGCCGCCCAAAGGTTTTTCTGAATAGTAGGTAATTCTTCCACCCAATCCGCGTGAGCAGGGTCCACCCATGCATCATATAATATGTCAAGCAGCGCCCGGTTGGAGTGAGCATACAATAGCTCAAAGAGGCTATACCCGGTGGTCTCCAGAGGAGCGTGGCGGGCAGCAAAGAGGGCATACGGGAGGTAGTCCTCCCACAAGCCACCTCCCTCGCGCTCCTATTTTTTGAGTGTCGTAGATAGTGATTGGTGGAATCGCTCGATGATTCCTTAGCTTTCAGGGTGGTAGGGCGTTGAGTGAAAATGCTTGATTCCATGACTGGCCATGCCATCATAGAATTCTTTCGACATAAAGTGTCAACCCTGATCTGTCTGTATCATGGCAGGGAATCTGAACCGACAAAAGAACTTCACTAGGTTCTTCACCGCATTTTTCGAGCTCTCGCTCCTTACCGGAATTGCCTCTGGGTATCGCATAAAGCGGTCAATAATGGTAAGGCAATGGGTGTTCCCTAACTTACTTTTCATCCTCCCCTGTGGAGTAAAATAGTCCCTGAAGGGGACGCAGGCAGAGGGGATATTCCTGAAGGGGGGGCCTTGGGGACTACCTTGGTTGGTTTCCTGCCACTTGGCATGTGGGACAGGAGGCAAAGAATTGCTTTACACTCTTTCGGATGCTGGGCCAGTGGAACTTGCTCTCAATGGCACGAGCGGTATGAGCAACACCGAAGTGCCCACTGATGCCATCATGTGCCAAACTTAGCACATCCTTCTGTAGAGTCAAAAGGACTACCACAAGTTTATGGTGCACCTGGGATGGCTCGTTTGGCCCCCGGGTTACTTTATGCAGGAAGTCATTTTCCAGTAGGAAGGCGTCCTTTACTAGATCAGTGAGGGCATCCTCGCTGGTGGCAGCCTCCCTGCGGAGGCGGCTGATTGAGGCGTCCACCTTTTGTTCTTCTATTAATCGTTTTCCTCGCGAGGGAGGGCAGGGCAGCTGTGGCTCCATTAATGAGGAGGGTGGTAGGGGCCGGAGTATTCTTGGCTTTCTTAGGGATTGGGCGTGGTTCCTGGAGCCACGGGATAGATCCTAGAGACAGGCCAGGGAGAATCAGATCCTCCTGCCTTCGTCAGAGGAGGTGGGGTGGCCATGGGTTGGATGGCTTTAAGCAGTGGGGAGAGGGGATGGAGGATCCCTCCACTGGACAAAGATCTTGTCCCAGGAGGGGTTTCACTGTGGTGAGCATCTGGCTATGCCAAAGATGTGTTCCCTCTCTCGAGGTGTCGCCTGTGGTAACCCCATGGACTGTTGGAAGGTCCTTTACGATCCCCATTCACCCATAGGATCGTCATTCGTTCATTTTCAATACGGCTCCAGAGGGTGCCATTGCTACTATCAGGCTGACTTCCGACCGGTGTCTTATATTCGGGAGGACTGGACCCGTCGGGAGGCGACCCTCAATGGACTCAAGCTTCCAATCCACACGGTGGGCTGTTTAGAGCAAGTTACTGTGCTTACTGTCTTCGCCCTGGTTGTAACGAGGGTAAAGCTTATACATGGAGGAGTAATGTCCCCGCTTTCCGCAATCGCAGCAGATTTCATGGCGGAACTCCAGCCGTGGGGCAGTGCCTGCTGCAAGCGGCGATCGCGGGGCAGGGGCAGGAGGTGGCGGTGGTGGCCTCGGAGGCGAGTGGGGGGGGGGCGCCTTGGGCCAATTTCAGCACTGGCCTGAGGAATACCCCTACTTTTTACAATAATTGCATATTAATGGCTTGCCTGAGTTTCCATTCTTGGGGGGAGCTGATCCTCCAAGGAAGGGAGGCGGATATATCATCCGCCGCATGGATCCCTCCTGAGAGTGGTGAGTCTCCCACATGTCTGCTATTCAGCAACACACTGTGAGTGTTGCAGGGGTCTTTTCTACTACATGCGTAGCCAGGGCAGGAGGGATGTAGCCCCTTCGGACTCGGAGCCACTTGGCTAACACTGAGAGGTACGCCCAGTCAAACCATGTCTGGCCTATGTCTCTTTTCTGCCCTCTCCATCGCCTCCCTCAGCACTCAGGGGGTAATCTCGTATGCCGTGGTGACAGCAGATAATGTTGAAATATACAGCAAATTTGCCGCCATTTTGGAAAAGTGCCAGCCATCTTGGAAATAGCCAAATATTCAGGTGGTCAGAGGTTGATTTTGATTTATGGGGATAATAGTTCTCATGCCAAATCTGTTGCTTGTACCACCATTTGCACTTTTTTCCCATTATCCCGCTCCACTATCGTAGCCCAAAATGGGCTTATTCTGCGCTACTAGGTTCGTCCTTACACAGAATATTGAAAAGCAGAATATTATTTATACCATTCTTCATAAACAAAGGAAAAAAATTAGAAAATGTGGGTACACGTTTCGTCCCATCTAGTAAAACTGTCTAAAATAATTAAGCGGGTATAATATATATATATATATATATATATATATATATATATATATATATATATATATATATATATATATATATTTATATATATACATATATATATATATATATATATATATATATATATATATATATATATTTATATATATATATATATATATATAATATATATATATATATATATATATATATATATATATATATATATATACATAGATATATATATATATATATATATATAAATATATAAATATATATATATATATATATATATATATATATATATATATATATATATATATATATATATATATATATATATATATATAATATATATATCTGCCATTTTCCGATCATTTATTTTTGGTCAGTTGACTGCAGGTCAACTGATGCAATATTTTCTTTTTCTTGTATGGTTAGGCGGTTACTGATGGCTCTTGACGTTACTAAAGGAAACAACTGTTAATTTCTGGAGAAACATCACCGATAATATATTTCGGTTTACAAAAATGTACCGATCGCCAGCATATTTCAATTTAGAAAATATTTAATAAATTAGAAAATAGTTTTAGGAATATAACATCATGATTTAATTTATGGCATATAAAGACAGAAAAGGTAAGTGTTATGTCTAACTCATAGTTTCCTGGCCTAGCAGTATGTCCCCTTTCAGAGAAGTATAATGACCCCCAAGTTACACTCCCGTGGATTGGTTGGGGAGTAAAAGATGTCAGATTCTCAGGGGAAATCAAAAGATGTTGATTAAGACTCTCTTCACAAGTTTTCATCCTGCCCGTATCTGAGAAGAGGTGAGAGTATTTTCCCCGATACTGATGTATTTGCTACGGCGAAGCTTCCAAGCCCACTTCAACAACCGAAATGCGATTTCTTTTGAGATTCGATATAAAGTTTTTTTTATAGTAAAGAAAATAAACAAAAGTGTAAGAACAAATTTTGTTTTCAAGTAATTAACAATGAAACGTAAAAATGATAAAATAGAAAAAACAAAAATTTTTAAAGGCTATTTAATACTAAAGTAGGACATGTATAGAATGTCATTCCCCTTAGTAAGAAAAAGGAAATTTTATTAGCATGTCAGTTTGGATTACAGATAGTGAGACACCAACAAATTTGCCACTCAGTTATGATGATTTCACCATTCTCTTTATTTTTCAGTAATCCCTGAACACCGAGGTTTTTTTTTTTTATAAATCCCTTTTCCCTAAGACGTCCATCATTTTACATAATCGCGAATAATTTTTTTTTTATTTCTCATCAGAGAACACCATTTGCAATGGTGTGCATTAACTTTCCATTGCCAAACTTTTCATTGTTGTTATGCCACGCGGGCATGTTTCACTTATTCTTCCAGCGAGGTTTGCCGCACCACAAAATAAATTTTCTTTCATTTCGGTTTTTTTTTAGACTATATGACTATATGATAGTATCTACACGGACACTTCCAAACCCTGGTTCGCTTCGTATTCTGTATAAAGTAAAATCCTTTCTCATTTTTACTGAGACTTAAAGTTCGTTATCAGAACGGTACAATCTTGAACAGGGTCCGATTATTTCTATACTATATTCAGATCTGCTCACTAATTTCGCGAAAATTCAGTGCGTTGTTTCATTGAATTCCATTCACTATTCCACGATAAAAATACAAATAAAAATAAGAGTTAAAGAAGCATTCGCCCTCAGATATCGAGAATGTTAACATAAGCTCAATTAGAAGATTCAGGAATTCACGAATTTCACCAAATCAATATAAGAATTTTCCTTTTGATATTAGTTTTCGTTCGCCCAATCGTAATTATGCCTTGAACCACATTCAGTAACATTTGTACTTAACTTGATTTTGCATGAATGAAAGATTTGTCATTATTTTAACCTAGCTTCTTCTTATCTTATTTTTAGCTCACTGTTTTCCCCCTTTCATTCTTTCTTAGAGATGCAATTTTCATCTTCTTCCTTTATATTTCGGACCTGACATTCAAAACATTTCGAACGTTGCTCCCACCCTTTCGTTTTACTTCGTTTTTCCTAAAAGTCGAAAAAGTGACACATAATAAGACTGTAGTTTATATGAAGGAATGTGAGAACGAATGGTGGTTGGGATTTTCTTAAGATTTTTCCAATGGTTTTGCTTCACGATGTTGTTGTCCTCAGAATTTTATTGCTAATAGTGCATGCGTATTGTTCGTTTGCACAACGCCCAGGAAAAAGTTGGAAATATTCGCACTTTGACTTTCCTTCGTGTATTTCTAATTACAAATTTTGCTCTCATTAGGAAAACTACATGAATCCTCTGAAATCTATAGTCTAGTTTTTAGGCCTTTGTTCTCTCAAATGCGTGAGAATTCTGTGTTATAGTTAGTATGGTGCTATGTATTTCTTATTATAC
>NC_089750.1:46364026-46396526 GCF_040412425.1 Macrobrachium rosenbergii | reverse complement strand
GGACTAGGGAATTGATGCTCGAAATTGGAGTGTTTGATGCAGCAGGTGTAGGACTGGGAGGCTTGCTGTCTAGCCATAGCTTCGGCATTCTCCATTTTCGCTCTTTTTCCAGCTCGAGCTCTTTCTCTTTGAAGGCTAGCTCACTTTCCTTGCAGGCTAACTCATGCTGTCTTTTTCTTTCTTCTCTTCCTTCTAGTTGCCTCTGCTCGGCTTCATACACCCTTATTTCTTTCTTCATTCTTCCTCTGCTCTCCTCATACTTCCTCTGCTCGAGTCTATTCTTCCTATTCCCCGCTTATTGGCCAAGTCGAACCACTTGCTCCTTATATGACCCAGGTGGTAAGTTCCGAGCAATGAGACCTTTTAAGTCCCCAGCCCCCAGGAAGGTTTTATAATTTTCTGCTAGCCATGGTTCTGTGGGGGAAGGGAAATCTAACTGGGTCGACTGGGCATGCTTAAAGGAGAAAAAATCTCTTCCGTGATGTGGCACCCTTTCAAAAGGTGGCACTGTAAGTTGAGTGTGCCGTGTATAGGTCACACTGGTGGCACTCAGTATCCCTAGGCACTGGTGCAGGTTAGGTTCCAGAAGAACTTTCTTCTGTGTTCCCTTTTATTTTCGTTTTATTTATTTTCTATATGTTGTTTACGGCACTTATGGTGCCAATGTGTTCCTAGAGGCCCTCTACTGGAGTCCAACTAGGCTATATACGGAAAGGTACTCTACCCCCCAACAGAGTGTAACAATTGAATGAGAGAAAAGGGAAGGTAAAAAGAGAGAGAGAGAGAGAAGTAAGCTATTCAAGTGATGACAATGTAGCAAATTATTGGCACTGTGGAATAAAGGGAATTTTTTTTTTTTTTTTTTTAAAGATCCTCGTGAGTGGCTGGTCCCAGTACCCAGTGCTAACCCCTTCTTCTTTCAGAGGGTGAAACACTACTGTTTTGCTTCTGGTATGGATAGCAGGCCTCACTCGTGACCGACAATTTACCACTGTAAAACTCCTTTAACTTGCTCTCATCTACTTGTGGGACAGAGGTGTTGCTTTTATTTGGTTTAATTAAATTAATTGTCTCGGTGTCGGCCCTTCTTTCTTTGAAGAGGGTCACACACACTCGATTAGGTTATGACGGCTTACTTGAATGAATAGAGAGAGAGAGAGAGAGAGAGAGAGAGAGAGAGAGAGAGAGAGAGAGAGAGAGAGAGAGAGAGAGAGAGAGAGAGAGAGAGAGATTTTCAATCAGCTAATTTCTTGCTGCTTGAGAACATGTTATTATTGCAAAGATTTTATAATTGCACAATGGCATGGTTCTAAATAAAACTCAGATACGTCGTCTTGGCTTCCTGAGTTGACGCTTTATCTGACCTTCACAGGAGCCGACGTGACGTCACAGGAGTTTAGCGTAAATTTTGGGGTAAAATTCTTTTATATGATTTTTACAGCAGGTAATTGTATAGAAACGTGTTATTGTATTATTCATAACTAAGGCCTATCTTTCCCTGACTAAATTATATCTTCATTTTGTCTACCTAAGTCTGTCTAGCTAAGATATTGCGAGGTGGGTCTACTACGCCAAAAAAAATAACCCAAACGTGGCTGGAAGCAGTCGAGTCACAACAACAAGGTCTTAAGATGGCGGCCAAGTCCCGTTAGGCCTAAATTCAAAACCTTGAGCGGCACGGGAACCCCAAATGGCGGGTCCTCTCACAAACAGTTCAAAATCAATTCTGAATACCCGCTCAGCGGAGGAATCAAGATGGCAGGTATTTTCCTTTTGGCACAAAATTCAAAACAACGAACAAAACAAATGCAGGTATCCAGATTTTACTCTAAATATACCAATCATGTATAGTGTTTTGCGTTAAGGACGGAAAACGAAATTACCAAACAACTTTGTGTCTTTTGTTATCGTACTTCTCACCCGGACATTAAACAAAAGAACGAAAAAAAAGAAATGCTGGCCGACCTGCATAAATTTACGTTCCTGAACGGTACATTTTATTGTAAAATTACTATTTCAGTTCGTTTGCTATTTCACTGACACGGTTTTTTAACTGATTCACTATATGAAAACTATAATGATCGGATACGCTACCGACGCCATTAAAATTACTTTTTGTGTACGGAAATGGGCTCCGTGGATTCGGTCTTAGGATTCGTTACTGAACGACTTAACTCGAACGCGGTAAAAATGCCCTTCTCACAACGTTACGAATTATGACTGAAGAGTGAAGTGGAATTCAATATCTGACTTTTATCTTTGGAATTAATGTAATTTAATTTCCTTTTCTCCAGATTCTTTCTCTAAAATTTACTTTAGATTCTATGCAAGGTCGCCAATGTTACGTGTGGGTCTTGGCTGATCATTTATTGTTTAATTTACGTAATTTTCACGGCCCTGCAAACCAAGAATACACGTAACCTGTCACTTGAAGCCAAGAGTTAACCTCAAAGACAGTCGTTAATTAGCTAAAGGTCGCCAGTTAAGGATAATTAACCTTAACAAAGAATATTCAAGGAATAAAGACTTTATGATAGACGTCACCAACTGCGGACGCATACAAAGAATCTCTATTCGTTAAGATGATTTTAAATACAACGCAACAGTTCCTCTAAACAGTGAACGCTAGGCATAACGAATACCAGAGTATTAAAAATGACTTGCTTGCCTAAATCCTGAGACTTACCGTTCAATTCAGGCTAACTCTAACAATATAATAATTTGACTTAATCTAGACTTCATAATAGCCTATCCCGTAAGTGGTGGCTGGAGAATGAAACAAAGAAAGATTGGGAAATACAGGAAGAGGATAAAAGAATGGGCAAAGTGTTGAACAAAAGAGACTTTACCTTAGGACAAATGTTGTTGCACGTCAACGGACGACGGGAAGTTCTTGCAATTGCTTCTTCACTTCACTAATAGAATAATAGACAAAAGGGGGAAGAGGTCCAACCGGACGTGTTGTCTCCCCGAAAGCTTGGTTCTCTCTGCCTCTTCTCTGACCGGCCTAGGTCAAAACAGTCATGCCCTAGGCGTCTGCGTTCTGTTAAAAACATTCGCCAAGAGACAGGTAGAAAGGAAAAAAGGACCTTAGGACCACCTATTTTTAAGGCTGATATGGAAATTTTCCTATAGGGGGAAATGCCTAAATACTACCTATCCTTTCCAATGGATTTTAAAGTTTGAACTGAAGACGCTCCTAATGTAGACAACATCTTTTTCCGGTCTTGGGCAGGCTGATATTATTTACAATCAAAAGTTACGAGGCGAACAGCAGTAATATTTATATATATATATATATATATATATATATATATATATATATATATATATATATATATATATATATATATATATATATATATATATATATATATATATATATATATATATATATATATATATATATATACATATATATTTATGTACATATAGCCTATATATTAGTGTTAGGAGTCAGAGTCAATCCATATTTAATAATCATCAATAAGGGGAAGAGGACACATACAGATGTACAAGCTATCTCTATTGTAACGTTTCATAATTGTCCATTTAATTATATCATCAGGGCTGTTAAAATGAAACATAAAATTCCTTGTAACATCGCAAAAACTAAAATTAAGAATTTAGAAAGGTGAAAATTATTCTTACCAAATTTAATACATATACATACAACATTAAAATTAAGAGAATGAACACAATTCAAAAAATATTTACGTTAAAATGGAAGTTAACAGAATATACAGTAAACTAAAAATGAAAATAGCAGTGAACAGAGTTACAGAACATAAGATTAAGGACCGACCTACGGGAGTGACACCGTTAAACTAAACGTAAACATAAATAGAAACAACACAAGTCAAGACAAATACAGAGGGAAGGGGGCGTATGTGTTTAACGACGGAACAAGTTGTTAAAAAAAAAGTTATTCTAAAATAACAAGGTCTTGAGGGTTGGTGGTATGGCCCAAAATGGACGTCTTTATTATCGATTTGTGCTTTACAAATTTTGGAGTGGAGACGGGTAGAAATGGAGTTTCTACCTTTTCTACAGAGCACTCGTCCTTACGTTGAACTGGACCCTTTTCCATAATGAAGTTACATTTTTAATTGACTTTTTTAATTAACCTTTTTAATAATAACTGTTTTTCCGCAAAACTGATGTACAGGAAATTATATCAATTAATCAATAAACATTTCAGTACAAAACCGAAAGTTTTAACTGTCCCAAAAATGAAGTTTTACGCATGCTTTCCATTTACGCATGACCTCAAATTTCATAAGAAGTTCACACAAATTATTCAGGAACATTTTTATGCCACTGGCGTTAATTTAAATCCCAAGAACACTTTCACCATCAGTTCACTCTTTAAACCTAAAGAGCGATTATCACCTTATATGTCCTCTGGTGTTGTTTACAAGTATACTTGACCTGAATGTCAAACAGGGGCCTGTGTGGGATCCACCAGCAGACTCCTTAAGGTGAGTATCGATTCTCACCGTGGCGTAAGCTTTTGTACTGGTAGCAAAATTTCAAACACAGAACATTCCAATATTAGAAACCGCTCCAAAATTTGTAAAACACATATCGATAATAAATGCTTCTCCATTTTGTGCCATACCACCAAGCCTCAAGACCTCGTTATTTTAGAATCACTTTTTATTAAACAACTTGTTCTGTCGTTCAACACACATACGACCTCCTCCCCTGTGTTTGTCTTGACTTGTGTTGTTTCTATTCATATTTACGCTTAGTTTTAATGCTGTCACTCCTGTAGGTCGGTTCATAATCTTATGTTCTGTAACGCTGTTCACCGCTATTTTCATTTTTAGTTTGTTACCTTTCATTCTAATATAAAGATTTTTTAAATTGTGGTCATTCCCTTAATTTTAATGTTGTATATATTTCTTGAATTTGGTTAGAATAATTTTCACATTTTTAAATTCTTAATTTTTAGTTTTTACAATTTTACAAGGAATTTTATGTTTCATTTTAATAACCCTGATGATGTACTTGAATGTACAATTACGAAACGTTGGAATAAAGACAGCTTGTACATCTGTTTGTGTCGTCTTCCCTTATTGATGATTATTTATATATACAGAGTATATATATATATATATATATATATATATATATATATATATATATATATATATATATATATATATATATATATATATATATATTCATGTGTGTGTGTGTGTGTGTGTGTGCGTGTGTGTGTATGTGTATATATATATATATATATATATATATATATATATATATATATATATATATATATATATATATATATATATATATATATATATATATATATATATATATATATATATATATATATATATATATATATATATATATATATATATATACTGTATATATTGTTAAATTCTGAGGCTAGTTGGAAGAATGGAAATGGATTTTTTTAATTAACTGCCTTGAAGGCCAACACAAAGCGCTCAGAATGTAAGAGATACATGTAATGAATAAACTGCCTTACCTTGATATCACATCTAAGCAAACAGAGAATTGGAGGTTACCTTGGTAAATTATAACCAGTAAATGCTTTAAACTGAATTTATTTACTAATGAAGCAATAAAAAAATTAATTATCAAGGGCTGACTTAGTAGCAAGCAAGCACATACAAGGTGCAATAAAAGCTCGACACTGCGTAGCAAATTGCTGAATCTGAAAAGGCTACCGCCCTGAAATAGTTTGGCACTTATATGACTTTAATACAGACTGGTTAAAAGATTTTTGGTTGTTAACACAACTGGTGTATTCAGGGGGGAAATGTCTAGTGCCCCAGAACTGTGTAATCAGAAGACGCTTGCACGTGGCAGGTGGCAGTTAAACGTCTAATCATTACAAAAAGAAGGCATGAAAATACCTAAATTATTGAGTTTCCTATTGTGCCTATCGCTTATTACCTTATTGAAATTAGACATAGTTTTGTTAAAAAGACCGGTAAAAATTATAGTATCTAATACTGTCAAAGAAGAGAGAATTTCACCTTTAAGTGTTCCAACTACGTTACTCAGGCGTTCTGCACTTTTATGTTTGCAAGAAATTTCCATCTCTAAAAGCCTTTTAGCTGTTTCACTATACAGTTCAGAATTATACAATGATGATTTGTACATTTTAAACCTAACAATTTAAACCCGTCTATTTAACAAAACTATATCTAATTTCAATAAGGTAATAAGCGATAGGCACAATAGGAAACTCAATAATTTAGGTATTTTCATTCTTTCTTTTTGTAATGACTCAAGGACCGTCTTCAATTTGTCAAAGCGTATTTTATCTAAGAGGGAAGAATTCCTTCTTTCTCTTGGGCTTGACTTCTGTCTACCAAACTTTAAACCCAATTACCAACAATTCTTTTTGTCCGTCGAATCCCTCTTTCATCGTATCAGAGCTCTCCCGTTCAACACCGACCTGGACTCCCTTAGATCTCAGTTCTCCTCTCTCGCTCACGACACTTACAACAGACTTCGAACCAGATGGACGCCATTCTTCAGGAAGGAAGACTATGACCTGTTAAAGAAGATGGCTGCGGAAGAAAATATCGTCATAATCCGGCCAGATAAAGGTAAGGGCTCAGTCATCCTAGATAAAAGTGACTATATCAATAAAATGGAAACTATCATGAATGATCGGACAAAATTTGAAAAAATTGGCGCACCAGATCTCCACAATATAACCAAAGCTGAAGACAAAATCAACAGATTTTTAAGAACTCTAAAACAAAATAAAATTATTACTTAGGATGTGTATCAGGAACTTTTCTCAACAGGCTCTTCCTATGGCATTTTATATGGTCTCCCCAAAATACACAAAAATGGAGTCCCTTTAAGACCCGTATTATCAGCACGAAATACTGTTAATTATAAATTAGCTAAATTTTTGGTACTACTTCTAGAACCTCTAACAAAAAATAAGTGTTTCTTAACCAATTCTGCTCAGTTCAAAGATGAAATCATTATTCAGGATTCAGATTTATTTATGGCTAGCCTTGACATTGAATCTCTCTTTACCAATGTTCCAGTTAGAGAAACCATTGAAATTACCTTAAATCATTTGTTCCTGACCCTAACTCTAGTTTTAATCATTTTAACCGAACATTATTTAAACAATTTTTAGAACTGACCATGCTGAACACGGCCTTTGTTTTTAATGGTACTCTGTATAAGCAGGTGGAGGGGGTTGCAATGGGGTCGCCTGTGGGACCCACTTTGGCGAATATATTTATGGCCTCCCTGGAGGAGGGCATCATGGATAACTGTCCCCTGAGCTGCCTTCCTTTGTTTTACCGGAGGTATGTAGACGACACGTTTGCTCTGTTCCGACACGAGCACGATGCAGAACTGTTTTTAGATTTTGTTAACAGCCAGCATCCTAACATTAAGTTTACGCTGGAGGAGACGAATGATAAGCTTCCTTTCCTCGATGTCCTTGTTTCCAGAGACAACAATGGTTTCTATACAGGTGTATTCCGAAAAATTACTTTTACAGGGATGGGTATGAATTTCTATAGTTCTTGTTTTTTCAACTTCAAAATGAATACTATTTCAACTTTATTACATTCCTCAACCTGGGCCATGTTGCATGTTGAAATTACATTCTTAACTACTTATTTCAGAAATAGCTGTTTCCCTACGAGGCTAGTCTCCAGAAGGCTCTATAAAATGTTGAGTGCCAGAATGAATCCAACTCCTACCATCGCAACAGTACCGAAAATGAAAATGCATGCAAATTTTCCCTACCTAAATGACAACACCTTTAGGAAGAAATTTCTTGCCATATTTCAAAGAACGTTCGCAGCTGTAGACCTGAAACTGATACCCAAGAATCCACGCACTATCGGATCGATATTTAAATTCAAAGATCGCCTTAGCCATCTCTTGTCTTCGAACATCGTTTATAAATATTTTTGCCCAGGATGTGATCGTGGGATTTACGTCGAATGCACGAGGAGGCTACTACGGATTCGCATAGATTTTCATAAGAGTGTAAGCTACAGAACTGGATGCAAACTCTCTAATCCAGACCACTCAACTATAAGAAATCATGTAAAAATGTGCAAAACTGATATTAATTATAAAGATTTTTCTATAATAGGACAAGCCCAAAATGAAAAAGACCTCAATATATTAGAATCTATTATTATAAAGAAGACGGTCCCAACACTAAATGCTCAAACAACCTCTGTTCAATTGTTCATTGCGTAACCTTTTGTTTATGTTTTTTCTTCTCTCGTCCTTTCTTGCTCTTCCTGTGTTCTTTTGTTTTAGTCTTGTTACTGCTACGGTTTAGGTATGTCCTGTGCCTGTTCCCCCCGTTTATATTTGTCTTACAATTTATATATCGATGTTTTAATGTGATTTTTGTAAGAAGTTCTTTTTAATCATTGCGGCCTTGAAAATGCGACTTGAAAATGCGACTAGTGAACAATTGTCGTGAAATGTCGGTGGAAAGCAAGGGCGCTAATAAACGTATTGTAATAATGGTGCCGTTTCCCGCCTTACCTGCCTTTCGAGATTATATATATATATATATATATATATATATATATATATAGATATATATATATATATATATATATATATATATATATATATATATATATTGCTATATATATATATATGGATATATATACATATTATAATTTACAAGAAGTCGCTGCACAGCACGCCTATATATATAAACCTAATCTACCCTTTGTTTATTGAGAATAAAAGTCGCTTAATGCATGTTTATTGAGAATAAAGTCTGATCGTATTTGACCTAGAGATCAGAGCAAGGTTATCAACATTTCGATCTGTCCTTCTTTTTACCTGGAACTGATATTGAGATGACACGGATAAAAAAGGGCAAGGAGAGGAGACTTAATGCCACTCCCTTGAGCAGCTTAGCCCAACTAAGCTGCTTAAAACAACCTTTCTAAAGGCAGAGTAAGCTGCTGAATTGTCTTACCTTTGCAGGACCGGGGAAGAGGCAACTGAATCGCTGACCACCTGGCGAATGACACACCACGGGCTCGACGCGGCCAGAGCCCATAAAAGGAAGAGACAGCAGTAGCGTTAAGCAGTTAGTAGTGTGGGCAGGAGCCATGCAGTAACAGAGGAGGGGACAGCCATACACGCGGGTGAGTTTACAGTTGCTGAGAGACCATTCATCCCCCCCCCGTCTGACTCCAGACGGTCATCCTCGAGGGCACTGCCATACGTGTGATCGTCCCTCGTCCTTCTTCGCCAGATTCCCCTAAGGTAAAGTGCGAGTAAAGGCTTTTCAGTCATGACAGTTTGCCCTGTAGAAAGTTCGGAGTGCCAGTATTTCACTTCTGTCCTTGTGCCAGTTTATCCAGTGCCATTTCCAATGTCCTGTGTTTGGGTGTAAAGTGGTCACTCATTCTTCGAGTCTTTGTCACCCTCGGTGCACACTCGAGACTTATTCTGTGTTATATTGTTCCTTTACTGGTGTGTAATGTGTAAATCTCTCTTGCAGAGGGACCTATTTGCAGTGGACTCATCTTGGACTGTGCCTTGCCCTTAGTCAAGACTCCAGTAAAAGGATCTTCAGGCGTTGCAAGCCCTTTATCAATTTACTTATCCATTTTCCCTTCAAATGCTTTCTTTTGCAAATATAATTCTTTAATTTATCCCAAGTGTTTACGTAACATTTCCTTATGAAGTGGAGCCTTCAGCTCCTAAATTCACCCCTTTTCTTATTTTTTTTACGATTTCCCTTTACGCAAGTCAGAACTCTAAGGCAAATTAAATAAAGTTTCCGTTTCCGGCCTGTAAAAATACCATAAACCCAGGGAAATACTTAAAAATGACGACCTGGTCTTAGATCTCGTTTAGTAGTTGCATTTTCCCCTCTATTGTTGCTTCATTGCATTTGCAACTCGCCAAATCAGCAATTAGCAAAGCTAAGCTGGGTGCGAGACAAATTTCGAACCTGTTACCAAGAGCACAGACCAAGATAGTTCCATGTAAGTAATGTGTTTTTCTTAGCAAAAATTATTTTTTTACAATCGTGACTGTTCCTAGGAATTAGGAAAAGGGACTCATGTATTAACTGAGAGAAGAGAACCGCTGTATTAAATTCATTAATGCATGCCTTTCAGGATAGGTAATTAGGAAATAACCAATGATAACCATTCTTTGCTTCGAGGAATAGTGTGAAATTCCTGTGTTAAAATATTTGCCTTTTTTTTTTCTACATCGCAAGAGGCGAGAATTTCTAATTTCTACGGGAAAACCAAATTCCAAGTCCTAAGAGACTCAAAAAAAATTCTACGTCGCAAGAGGCGAGAATGTTTAATTCCCGCTGGAAACCCAAAATCAAGTCCTTTTGAGACATTATATTAGTGTATTTCACACACATCTAAGCCCTTACGGGGCTGATCATTCTAGTTCGTTAGAACAACGCCTTTATGTCACGCTACAGCTGGCCAAGTCCGAGCGTGACATAAAATCCAGTTACATCTTGCGAGATGCATATTAAAATTCGTTTGCCACGAGCAACCACGTCTTACTCAGACATATTAAACTCTAACAAAGCCTCCTCAGACTTACTGATCAATTGTCTTATTCAGACAGATCCCTTCTCTTGCAGTCTGAACAATTGAGTGTTTCAGATTCCTGCAACTGAGTCTTTTCAGACAATCTGAGTCTTCTCAGACATATTTGATTCGCTAGAGTATCCAGCCCATATAACCATTATTCCAAGATAGCTAATACCAGAGCCCAACAAAATGAGGACTTCAAATTCTACATGTCTGCTGGAAAGGACACGGGACTATCGGGGCAAGATCTGAGAGACTGGGTTCAAGAGAGAGTGGACGATGCCAAGGCAGAGCGGGAGTTAGAATGACACGAATGAGAAAAGGAGAGAATCGCCCAGGAGAAAGAAAGAATTGCCCAAGAGAAAAGAGAAGAGTTAGAACGTCAAGAGAGAGAGAGAAAGAACGAATCGCCCAAGAAAAATGGGAGGAGAGAGAATGGGAAGAACGGGAGAGGGATAGAGAAGAGAGGGAGCGACAATGCGCCCATGACCTCCAGAAGTTAGAACAACAGAATGCCAACTCCCTCCTGCACCGAGAATGAGTGCCCTCAGCCAAGCTCACTCGTTCATGCCAAAATGGACAGAGTCCGAACCTGAAGTGTGGCCCACAAGAATGGAAACTCGGGCAAGCCCCTGACTTGCCATTATTTCAAGAAGACGGGGCATTCCTCTAAGCAGTGCCGAAACAAGAAAACAGCGCCTCTTTCTACCGGAAAACCACCCAATAACTCGTCTGCGCCCTCCACAAGGGCAGTGCAGAAAGACTTTAGCCAAACCTTCTGCACGGCGTGCAAGGTTTATGGCCATTCTCCTCCATGGGCAAAATGCCCTAACAATAATAAATCAAATACTCCTGCCGTCGCCTTGGCCGTCACAAACTCCAAGTCACTGGGCCCTCCCACTGAAGGCCCCATATATGCGGTCCCTCCCAGAGGCAGCTACCCCGTGCGCCAAGTCAAAACATTTGATGACTCAGGCGCTCAAATCTCCCTCATACAAAGGGACAGAGTTCCCTATGGAGCTATCGTCAATAGACAAAAACTCGTCACAATCGAGGGAGCAAGCCAATTTAAAATGATACTCCCTATGGTCCAGTTGAGAGTCACAAGACCTCATCAATCAAAAATTTGCAGTCTTGCAGTAGCAAGCCATCTCCCCGGGGGCTATGACGCCATCCTGGGACAGGACTTTCAGTCCCCACAGAAATCACGACAATCCAGGGGTCCACATTCCCCAACTCATTCCTTGGCGCGAGTAATCCTCCCCCGCTTCTCCTTCAGTCAAGACTGGCGCCCCCTGGGTACCATGAGGATGTGCAGTCCCTACTAGTGCCACCTGAGTACGATGTACAGTGGCCCCCTCGATTGGTTCCCAATCCAATTCCAGTGCCCGCTCTGCCTCAGTGCCAGTGCCAGGACCCCAATCAGATCTCCCTCCCAGAGATGCCAAATGCCTGCCGGTGCCACTTGCATGCACCGAGCAGTGCCAAGCCCCATCCGTCCTGACCGACGAGCACAAGAAACCTCTGATAGTGCCTGACTCTGACTTAGTGCCAGTGCCATAGCACAACCCTGATCTCCATTCAAGGGATTCAACTCAGGAGCCCCTCTCTTCTCCCGGCCTGGCACCGCTACCAGCATCGGTAAGAGAGACGGTTCCTCTCGACCGCAGCAGAAGCTCACCTAAAGGTGCGGCCTCGCAACCTGTGCCTGAGCTGGTCATTGATACCCTTGCGAGTCAGGATTCTGCCATATCTCACTTGGCCGATGAACTCAAAGAGCTACGATGGATCATGGTAGAACTAGCAAGGAAAACTCCTGCGTCAGCTGTTGCAGCAGCTGGCCCAGGTGGCACTCCATGCCGCCCTCCGGTCTCGGGCACTCTGCTTCCCCAGCCGAGGACAACTGTCCAAGTAGGAGAGGTTTGCGGCAGAATTACCATTGGCGTGGGAATTTCCAGGTAGTTTCCAAAGAGCTCTAGAGCTCCCCTGGCACCTGTGCCACCATTTCATCTTTCGAAGGTCTTGACACCTCTAATCCAGAAGAGGATGTCAAGGCCCTCCATTATCTTCTTCCGTTCCTCTGGAACTTCTATCCCTTATCCTTCTCTATTAATCTTTTCTTAAATTATCACCACAAGAGACAATTAAATACAGGATACCATTCCCCTCAAAATGCATAAATCATTGAGAATAACAGAGTGGGAAGTGGCACGCCCTTGCGCCCCTACCGCAGCACAGGGCATGCATGTCAGCTCTTCCTGAAGGAGTCGCGCCCTTTGGGTTCCCTTTTCCAGCCCTGGGGCTGAGAGATAGTCCGGGCCGTAATTTATAGGCGAAGGACGATAAATTCCCGCATAACACAATAAATACCTCACTCTATTACCCTTGGCTCTTTTGCCAACATCATTTACTCTTTTATTTGTTTATTTATTTTTCTGTTTTAATGAATCGCGAGTCATAAACTCCTGCCCTTGTGATTTTTAATGCCGCCTTCATAAAATCCAAGAGACGTGTTCTGCCTTTCGTATGTGGTCACCATTTCATTCGTAACATCCTGTTCATTTTTACTTTTGTTATTTTTTTTCCCTTTCTACTAAGAGCTCTATTTTGTCCCCAGACCCCTCGTCTTTTGTCTGCTTATCGCATCATAACATTGAGCGAGTATCTATTTATAGCCTGTATGCGAGTTATGGGCAGCAGACACATAAAATTAGTGTGGTTTAAAGTTGGTGAATCAAAACTCGCAAATACTCTCGCTCGGCCACAACTGTCAAAATCCCTAGGGTAAGTTGTCAGCCATCAACTGTCGAAGTTGGCGATGCATTGAACTATTAGCTAAGCAATTACCAATGCGAATTATGTATCGTCATTACAATATCACGCAAAGGGGATGTCATTTACAAAAATAAACAGTGTCATCATTTACACTGCCTCTTCAAGGCATACTAACCGCATGCCTTGTTTATTTAGAATTAAGGAACTTATATGTAAATTAATTCTTAAATTTTGTCTCCTGCCTCAAAATTATCTTGTCCCCCTAATCTTAAAGTAACGTATACCGTAAATTTGAAGAAATTAATGGACCAAGTTAAAGTAATTTAATATTAATGTGTTGGAAGTATATAGAGTGAAGCTTCTTAGCATTTTATGGGGATAAAGTAAAAGCTTTTCCATTTCTTGTTGGGAGAAGAGTAAAGTAAAACCAGCTGTGCTAACTTCTTGACTATCAACATACAAGCCCGAATGAAGGCTTGTATGTTATCTTCCGTGGGGAGCTATTATAATTTACAAGAAGTTGCTGCACAGCACGCCTCCCCCCCCCACCTAATCTACCATTTGTTTATTGAGAATAAAAGTCGCCGCTGCATGGCCGATCGTATTTGACCTAGAAATCAGAGCAAGGTTATCAACATTTCGATCTGTCCTTCTTTTTACCTGGAACAGATATTGAGATGACATGGATAAAAAAGGGCAAGAAGAGGAGACTTAATGCCACTCCCTTGAGCAGCTTAGCCCAACCAAGCTGCTTAAAACAACCTTTCTAAAGGCAAATTAAGCTGCTGAATTGTCTTACCTTCGAAGGACCAGGGAAGAGACAACCGAATCACTGACCACCTGGCGAATAACACATCACGGGCACGACGCGGCCGGAGCCCTTAAAAGGAAGAGACAGCAGTAGCCGTAAGCAGTTAATAGTGTGGGCAAGGGCCATGCAGTAACAGAGGAGGGGACAGCAATACATGCAAGCGAGTTTACAGTTGCTGAGAGACCATTCATTTGCCCACATCTGACTCCAGATGTTCATCCTCGAGGGCACTGCCACACGTGTGATCGTCCCTCGTCCTTCTTCGCCAGAGACCCGCTTCCCCTAAGGTAAAGTGCAAGTAACGGCTTTTCAGTCACAACAGTTTGCCCTTTAGAAAGTTCGGAGTGCCAGTATTTCACTTCTGTCCTTGTGCCAGTTTATCCAGTGCCATTTCCAATGTCCTGTGTTCAGGTGTAAAGTGGTAATTCAATCCTCGAGTCTTTGGCACCCTCAGTGCAGACTCGAGACTTATTCTGTGTTATATTGTTCCTTTACTGGCGTGTAATGTGTAAATCTCTCTTGCAGAGGGACCTGGACTCATCTTGGACTGTGCCTTGCCCATAGTCAGACTGGACTCATCTTGGAAATATAATTCTTTAGTTTATCCCAAGTGTTTACCTTTATGAAGTGGAGCCTTCTTATATTTATATATATATAAATAACATTTCCGTTTCTGCCTGTAAAAATACCATAAACCTAGGAATACGTATATATATATATATATATATATATATATATATATATATATATATATATATATATATATATATATATATATATATATACACACACACACACACACACACACTCACACAACAATCCATAAGGAGGAAATTCCTGTGGATAACATAGTTAGACCAGGACCCAGGGATAGGGCTACAAACTACCCTACAAGAGGGGAGTTCTTGGGATGGGCTTTTGGAAAAGGTCAGCTCAGGTACTTGCAAGTTAGAAAGATAAGGGCATCCAAATGCTAGGTATAGAGGTGATTTACAACCCTAATCTTGTCTTGAGCTGTTTACTGGTACTAGAATTTTTTCAGCACATGTGTTTACCTAAGGAAATGCTGCCCCTGCCAGCACCTGCCAAAATCCTCACTGAAGTCCATAGCTAACCTCAGATCTCCGCAAACATCCTCCTGTTCTCCCTAAAAAGGAGGCGTTGCCAACTCCTTATCTCTGAAGCCACTGGTATCGCAGAAGCTGAAGCAGCACCATTCAGCCGTTGAAGGAAGACCAGTCTATGCTGCCTCTCATTGCAAAAGCTTGTGCAATTAGGAAGATAACATGGTATACTGTTTCTAAAACTCCACTTCTTATTGCCATTTCACTTCTCTTTTCCTACCAAAGTAATTCTCCTAATTGCTTGCTACTATGCATTTGTATGTTTCCTTGTCGTATAAACTGAACGACTTTTTGTTCTTTTGTATGTATTAAGTTAGAGATCAGGTGCCCCTTGCTTTCCAAGACATAAAGTTAAATTCTCCTCCATAGTGCCAGAAATAGTTAATGGGAAAATTCTTTATGTGCTAAGCTTATCTGGAATACATCTATTTCCAGAACTGGGTTGTCTCGCCCCTTCATTGTTCTACAACCACCGCCTTTGCCATTCATGCCTCGAAGAGGTATTCAATCTTTTTCAACCCAGCTATCGGCTCCCATTGTCTACTGCAAGATTGTTAATCTAGGGGCAAGATTCTTCCTTTACGACTCATAACTATTGTGAACATTATTTTGAAGGCTATGTAATCTCTTGTAATGGTGTTTATTTACCTACTAATTGTCCTACTAGCTTGCACACCAGTTAACATTTATTCCATTGTGTAACTGATTCATGTAAATTTCTTACTAAACCTCAGGCAACCTATGTTGTGTTGAGTGTTTGTTGCGAGTGTGTCACTTAATTTGCCAGGATGGATTGCATCCCAGCTTCAGTTATCCTGTTGTTTATTGTGGAAATAAAGTAATTTAAATAACCCATTTACAATTGCTTTCAATGGCGACCGTCTTTATTGTTTAAATGTAATATGCTGGGTAAGTGATTTATATTTGTTATATTCCATTAAGGTTCTAGTTGTGTTTAAGTGCCTCTAAGGCCAGAATTAAATTTAAACAATTCATTCAAAAGCAGTTCGCACCCACATCTGTAATATATATATATATATATATATATATATATATATATATATATATATATATATATATATATATATATATATATATATATATATATATATATATATATATATATATATATAATATATATATATATATATATATATATATATATGTATATATATATATATATATATATATATGTATATATATACATATATATATATATATATATATATATATATATATACATATATATATATATATATATATATATATATATATATATATATATATATATATATATATATATATATATATATATATATATATATATATATATATATATATATATATATATATATATATATATATATATATATATATATATATATATATATATACTATATATATATACTTTTATACATAAACAATATACACACATTCACAAATATATATATATATATATATATATATATATATATATATATATATATATATATATATATATATATATATATATATATATATATATATATATATATATATATATATATATATATATAATATATACATATATATATAAAAGAAAAAGAAAGAAAGAAAGATATATATATATATATATATTTGTGAATGTGTGTGTATTTGTTTATGTATAAAAGTAGGTATGAATGTGTGTGATTTTCAGTACTTACACTATTATTTACAAAATGTGAGGAAGGAACATACACTGTGTGCATTTGTGAAGAAGTTTTCTTATTCTCTTTTTCTTTTTCCTTTTCGCGCTTTCGTGTTTTCTCTGCTTCACCATTGTTGCTCCGAGAGAGCGAAAGAAAGTTCAGTTCTTGCCTTAATCACTGGAGAGCAACGACTTTTATTTTTGAAAGATATAACGAAGCTATCTTTCTAGAAAGATTTTAATTAGTGCTTCATTTTTATATGATTAAGACACTGAATATTTCAAATCTAATTATGAAAGGAACAAAGGTAAAAGACCAACATTGTTAAGTTTTGCATAATTAAAAAATATAGTGAATACAACGATTCTCTTTTTCTCAGACAAAGCTTATTAATTTTACCTCAAGTGTATTTTAGGAAGTATGCGTGGATTCATTGTTCTTTATCACGTGAATTCAAATACATTTAATCAATTACATATTGAGGGCAATGATAGTGAATTTTTGTAATATTACAGCTCAGAGAAAAGGAGGAGAGAGAGAGAGAGAGAGAGAGAGAGAGAGAGAGAGAGAGAGAGAGAGAGAGAGAGAGAGAGAGAGAATGTTAACTTTTAAGGGTCTTGTATATGTCCCACGGGTCTGAGAAATATTTGGTAAAAAGTTAATATCATCATCTGTACAAATGCTACAGAATGAACTGAATATGAAATTATTGCGACAGCTGATATGTCTGAGGTAGACTTTGTCCTGATAAGTTACTCACTGCAAAGATTGATATCATTCAAGGAAACAAAGGGAGTCCTTTGATGAAATGAGATGTTATGAATCGCATAATTTTCTCTTCTTTTGTTATTATTATTATTTTTTTTTCTGTCTCAGTCATCCTATTCGACTGGGTGGTATTTATAGTGTGGGAATCTGGGTTGCATCCTGCCTCCTTAGGAGTCCATCACTTTTCCTCACGATGTGCATGATTTCTGATAGCACGCTCTCCTGCATGAGTCCTGGAGCTACTTCGGCACCTAGTTTTTCCAGGTTTGTTGCATATCCCATATCTTTTTTATATTTATTTTCAGGTCTTGATACTTATCAATTTTGTCTCTTTCTTTCTCATCTACTCTGGTGGCCCATGGTACTGTGACATTAATGAGTGATACTTTCTTCTTGACTTTGTAAATCAGCGTCAAGTCTGGTCTATTGGCACGTATCACTCTCATAGCTGGGCGGCCAGTGCTTTCCCGTTGGTTTCAAATGTTAATTTTTGGTCACTGGTTGGACTGTATTCTGGAAGGATTTAAATTACCAAAAAATGGTGTCGCCATCTTTTGGTGATTTCTTTATACTTTTCTCTCAGTTTCAAATTACGACCCAAATTGTGCTAAATTATTTTATTATATTACCCCAAAATATATTCTGTATACAAAGCAAACGCCCAATATATTGCTAAAATTAATACAATAATTAAGAAAAAAATTCCTTTCAACAACTCAAACTTTCTTTTTGTTCTTGACTTCTAAATTGTACATACAGTGATAATCTCATACCTCAAGCATGTTTTATTTAGTTCTTTCGGTCCACCATCTGGCTGGTTCTGGTCAGCTAATGTAGGATAGAACTTCAGTGTTCATTTAGTGTTTGTGTTCATAGTTAGATGAAAGTATCTCCTTCTTCATTCATCCTCTTCAATTCCTAAGAGTGCTTGGTTGGCATTACTGCACACCTCCTCATCGTCTCCACACAAACACATCTCGGAGTAGTTGCGGCCCTGTGACCAACAGGAACAGTGTCTCTGGAAGATCCCTTGTTGGTACTAGCACCAGCCTATCCCCCTCTTCTTCCACCCATAGGTTGTTGCTGGTGGTAAATGAGGGTGGGGAATGTCATCCTGACGCCACATCATGGCCTGGTAATGTGCCCAGGCAATGGCTTAATGTAAGGCTCCCCATGTTGGAAATAGCTCTTGAGCCTCTGGTTGTTTCTTGGTGAAAAGCTTCCATCTCAGATCACCAATGTCCACCACAGAACTACCAGGCTCATAGAGCTGGCAAACAAATGCCTCAAAGGCTCATTCAGTGTCAACTTCCAGCTTCTCGAATGTCCCTAAGGCAGCAAATGCAGATACCACCTTCATGAAGCATTTACTAAGTGCTTACCAAAAAGTCAACTTCCCCTTGCCTGCAAATCGACCTGTTACTTCAGCTCCAGAGAAGGCATGAAATTCTGGTAAGGCTTCAACCTTTGCATCACCAAGTGCATTCACTAATGGTCCCAGTGAGATTACTTGCTTCTTGTTCCCACACCAGTGACAGAGTATGTGTTCCTGCAGAGCCGATGGTAATGGTGGATTGTAAGGGCAAGAACGTCAGTGTCAGGTGACTAAATATAGAGTTCTGTTGCCCCTCTTCGACTAGCGTCCAAACTGTGCAGGATAAGTCTCATGTCAGCTTCTTCTTGGGAGCTGCAGAGATGTTGAACATCCATGGAGTCTGAGAAGACCTCTTGCCACTAAGTCATTAAGAAAACCTTGAGCTTACCCTCAAAGTAGTGGAGAGCTTTCTTTTCAAGATAAACTGTCAGTTCGTCTTTGATTGTGGTATTGAATAGGAACTGCTTTGCTGACACCTTGCCAATTGGGGTATTGTCTGTGACGTGATAAGCAGGTGCTGGCTTACCACCATGGCATCTCTATTGTGGCCTCTTTCAGTGAGGTGGGAAGATCATATTGGTCAAAGAGTAGATGGAACTCATCATATTCTCTGCACTTGTTGTCCAGTGTAGCTGTGAAGTGGTCAGTCCATTGAGCACATGTCTTGACCCAAGGTGGCTTACCCATTGCCTGGACAATTGCTGTTCCATCAATTGCAGTTGCCTTCCTTGGTGTCAAGGGAGCAATGTCACTGGTGAAATCCTCTGGCTGCAGGTCAACACTAATTTTGTTTTGGTAGGTCCTCAAAGCAAGAAGTACTTGCACAGAGCATCAACAGATGACAGGTGCAGCTTCCAAAGACCATCACGGGTGGCACAGATGAATGCATATATGAGTAATACCATCCTCATGTAGGTCCGTGCAAACTTGAAGAGTGAACTTTGTGATCCCTTCTTCTTATCAAACTCGGCCATCATTTTCAGTACCCTTTGTGAATCAAGGATAGTTAGTATATTTTGCTGCGCAGCCAACTTCTCTTGTTGCAGGTGTTGAACAAGACTTTGGTCAAGCTGCTGTGCTGCCTATACACATGGCCCCTTCAGATAAGGATGAATATTTGTCAGAAACTCTTTAGAAAACACAATGTAAAATTCTGGTACTCTAGACTTTGATACGAAGCGTGATTAATACAGTACTTTGTGTCAAAAATGACCTTTCAGTTTTGACGCTGTCAAGGTTACTGAAGGTCCACAGAAAAAATGGCGACAACATTTTCCCACTTCCTGGTAATGCTAAGAACACATTCATAATAGTTGCAAAAAATTAACATGCAAAACCAACGGGAATCCCAATCTTTTACGTTGACAACCCCGTCCCCCCCCACTATATCTGTTCTGATACTGTAGTCCCAGAAGATCTTCGCCTGATCGTTTCCTATTACTCCCTCAGGTTGGTGTTCGTACCACTTATTACTTCAAGCTAGATTATTATTATTATTATTATTATTATTATTATTATTATTATTATTATTATTATTATTATTATTATTATTATTATTATTATTATTATTATTCCGAAAAATCTGTGAATTGTATTTAAGGCTATGATTTAGTCTCGCAGAATTTCTTTCTTCCAAATTTTACCGTTCAAGTCATCCAGCATTGTCTTCGGAAAACAATAATTAGCTCTTTTATTGTCTCCCGAGAAACCCAACCATCGAATATACAAGGCTAATTATACCACATCTTCATCCCTTCTCCTCCGGTTGACCCCCGTCCTCTCACCTCTTTTTCCACTATCTACATCCTAGTATTTATTATCATAGCCACAAAATAATTGATATAGATAGAAATCACAATCACAGTCATAACATTCACTATCAGCCACTGTTTTACCCACTATTGTATTGCTACTGTAGACACACAATTAGTCATGGTTGTCACAGCATTTGCAATAGTTTTCATGACATGGACTCTCTTAGTAAATACTATATAATTAAATCAGCTTAGCGCTCAAATGGAGATCACAACAGAATAATAACGATATCCCAGCTCCGCATATTGTGAAAATATGAAAGATTTCAGAGAACAGACACTGAACCTAGTCCATAGGAAGACTGTAGCAAAATTTAAATAATCAAAATAGCCAAACTAAAGAAATATGATGAATTAAACATTAACTTGAAAACAATGGTAATGACTTTACGCTATGAAAAACACAATAGCGCTTGTGTATAAGTTGAATATGTTTGGAAAATCATGGACATTGAAAATAATCATTATTAAGTTAACTGTCAATTATTCTAATACTGATGCAGAGTGAAACCTATACAATATGCAGGGCAACCAAGCCACACTGATTACATGGTCGGCCTCAAGAAGAAAGTGATAGGAAACGGAAAGTAAAGGAATGAGGGTAGATTAAAATCATTTCCTTATAAGAAGACATAATAGCACTATATATATATATATATATATATATATATATATATATATATATATATATATATATATATATATATATATATATATATATATATATATATATATATATATATATATATATACATATATATATATACATTATATATATATATATATATATATATATATATATATATATATATATATATATATATATATATATATATATATATATATACTGTATATATATATATAAGTTCAGAAATGTAGCAGGAGGATTTGACACAGAATTTAAACAACAGTTGTGCGACCAAATGTCCCTGGTCATAGTCTTTTTCAATTTTTTCTCCGGTCATTTCGGCTCCTTTTGTGATGATGCAACCATGGACATTTGCCGCACAACTGTTGTTTAAATTCTGTATGTCAAATCCTCCTGCTGATTCCGTCAAAATATGGAAAAAAGGGTTATACGGCTGCCGTTCAATGCTGAACAAAAGAATATAACCAAAGGGTATCACAACGCCATATGCAGCAACTTCAAGTGTACTTTTTGAAGATTGTATAAATTTTTACAAAATAGTAATGGAACACGGATTTAAGTGATGCATGCAATTTATCAACACTAAATAATTAAGAAATAAAATTTTAACCTAGTCCATAAGGGATCGTTAAACTCTCAGATTTTTTCGTGTCTGTTATTAACGAACATTTTTTGTCTTAGAAATTACATTCACATGCAACGGAAAAACCTACGTGATCTCGGTTGTTGGCATGAGCAAGCATTGATTAAAGGAACTATTTGGATACGTTGATGAAAAAACTAATATAACCTGAATTTAGAGTTTTCTACAAATCTCCAGCAAAATTACGGAACTGGATATCCACACAACTAGAGATGATGAACGTTATCCTGTTTGTTGGTAATGACGATGTTCTTTGTATTCAAGGAAAATCCATCTGCACAGATGATCACAAAGCGCGATTGTTATCACCCCGTGACCGAGACTTCTGAATCGTAGAATTAAAATTAATTTGAATGTCAAGCAACAGGAAAGAAAAGTGACTCATAATATTCGGTTTCTAAACACTGAATATGAGAAGACTGATACCGAATAGTCATACTGAATAAACCTTGCTCTAACGTGTGCATCATAGATTACAGAATTCTGCATTTTTTTTTTTTTTGTTTAAGTGAGAGACACAGCAGCGCCAAAAAAAAAAAAAAAAAAACGCGGTTTCCTTACTGAATGAAAATTAATTATTCAAGAATAATACCCTTCAACACCCTGTGCGAAATTTTGATGAATCTGGTAAAATCGACTTTTTTTTTGACGGACGATATAAAGAAAATCGGATCTTTCCTAGATAGCGACCCCCAAGGTTTTTTTTTAACCCAGTATGTATCCACCTTTCCTTTGCGGCGTGTTTAGTCCAAGCCCGTTGGGGATTACCGTAAAAACATAAACAAAAGATTGTAAATATCATAAAGATAATTACCCTCAAGAAATATTAGTCCTAGATAACGAATCCCGAACTTTGCTGGGGCTAGAAAAGATCCAAAAAACTCACTGGAACTGGAGGACGTCCTTTAAAGAACGCTTGCTTTTTCCGGGTGCTTTCATTATGGAGACAACTGTTCCTCGACCGTCAATAGCGCAGGAAATGATTAATTATGAAGATTGGTCTTAGACAATATTCTAATTGCCACAACAGCACTGAAAGTGAAAATCCTTTTGCATCAAAGTACATTTACTGATTTAACTGTAACGATGATTTCATGTTTTAAGTATTCCCGCCACATGTACGATAAGACCAGTTGGTTTTGTATATGAAAAGTAGGGCTTTTAATAATAGCTACGTTTCACGTTGTAATTATTTGTAATTTCTGGCAATTGAAGGTAACTAAATGTGTCAGGAAAATGTGAATTACTTTCGGCAGAATCAGTGATATGAAAGCCAGAACGTAATCTAGTTATGTGGATAAGAGATAATTGGAAATAATCATTTGTGTGGTCCTGACACGTGGTAGTAGCAGTGGCTTGTCTGTATGTATGAAATTAAAAATGTTATCACCAAAATCGTTCGTCTGGCCATAATATTTCATCAGGTCAATTTGTGATGGGAAAATAAATGTAAAATAATGTTTCATGCATTTCAGACAATCAGAGTGGGTGAAAATGCATTTCATTGGTTCTGCTTAGAAATATAATCAGTAACCTCTTGAAAGAATTATTCATCGATAATGGGAATCGAAATCAGGTGTCACTTCGGGAAGAATTACATTAGCTGGCTGGAGAGTTTGTTGATGTGTAACGATGTACACGCGCAAATATGACTTCTAAAAACACGCCCAGTGAGTGTCTTAAATACTGAAATATGAAGCCTAAAAAATTCTGCCTATAAACAAGCGATAAGCTGGAAGATACATGTTTGCAAAATGCTTTGGAAACATTGGAGGCAGTTACATTTTTTTAGAAAACCCATCCAGTAACGAAATGAACAAATTAACTACTTCAACTGTCTTCTAAAATTTGAATTGGAATCTTTTTGAGGTAAGTGAAACTTCTTATCCACATTTTTCTTATTTGCAGTGAGAGAATGAAGGAAATAGGATTTAAACTTTTTGGAATTAAATTATACAGACCATGAGATTAAGTGTGCATATGACTGTATATACATGTATGTATATATATATATATATATATATATATATATATATATATATATATATATATATATATATATATATATATATATATATGTGTATGTGTGTGTGTGTACTGTATATACATGCATACACACACACACACACACACACACACACACACACATATATATATATATATATATATATATATATATATATATATATATATATATATATATATATATATATATATATATATCTACTTTGTACAGACTAGATGATTCGAAAAAGACCATACATTTAATCAGCAAACTTACTGTTTTTTCATTAAAAGCCTTTGTAGAGAAATCAGTACAGTTGCTTTCTCACTGCAAATACCATAAAATTCTACTCGTATCACTTTGAGTAATTCGTTGACATGCTTGCTATTTTTACGATGAAGAAAATTTATCTGGGAATAAAAGGAAGGCACCCACTGACAGTTCTGTTATTGATAAAAGTAAATGTAAAGAAAGTTAAATAATTACTTGTTTTACTTCATCAGCATTTACACCAATGCTGACTTAACAACATAGCTTTGTTATCACAATATAGAGAAAACGAACCTGGTTTCAGCTTCGGGAAGTACACTAAAACAGAGGACGGGACATAACGTTAAAACAGCCAGGGATTTTTCACCTGTAAAGGTCACTGTTGTTTGTTTCCAATAATTCGTTTTGGTATTACTGAGATATGTTAGAATTTATGGACAGATAAGTCTGTACAATAATTCTTTTTGATATTACTGAGATATGTTGTTAGAATTTCTGGACAGATAGGCATATAGAAATGCATTAACGTAAGGGTGAAAATATACTCAAATCATTGCTCCTTGAATCAGAACCGAAGGAACGTAGTACTCATATTCTATTTGTCATTAGTTTGTGGTTGTCGTGGTTAGAGTAAGTTATACTCTTGATTGTACAAGCAGTCTGTAAGCAATCAACGGTTAGTTCTTTTTGCACAGAAGTTTAAAGGTTTAACCTTTACAATTCTTCATATATAAAGTAATGCATACACCCATACCGGAAAGGAAATAGCATGCACATGCACATGGAACCATAAAGATTCTAACAAATGTTTTATACTCACCATAATGAGCTTATTATAAAGGTTTCTACAGGAGATAAGCGGGGATGCACCTGGCTGGAGTGCTTTGGCCCGGGGCGAGTTTCTTCGCCGACATGTTCACAAAAAACACCAGGCAAATCAACATATTCTAAATGTTTGCATTTATGTACAGTAAATAAACTCATCTATTATTTATATCCAAAGAAAAAAATACTAAACAAGTTTACCCACAAAAATATAAAAGGTATCAAAATCTATCCAACAAACATTGAAAAATTCAGATTCTCTCTCTCTCTCTCTCTCTCTCTCTCTCTCTCTCTCTCTCTCTCTCTCTCTCTCTCTCTCTCTCTCTCTCTCTATCAGGTTAACATATAAAAATAGAAGTATGAAAGGGACATTTACCGGTAAAGTAATATAAAAAAAAAGCTTCTAAAAGTTTACACAAAAAATTAAAAGAATGTAACCTACATCACGTGTAATGAAAAAACGAAATTCTCTCTCTCTGAAATCAACATATAAAATAAAATTATGAAAGTCAAATATACCCGTAGTGTAAAGAATTGTATATAAAAAGTATAGCATACTCGAAATAAAAAAAAAGTATGAAAATCTATCCATCATACATTTCTCTCTCTCTCTCTCTCTCTCTCTCTCTCTCTCTCTCTCTCTCTCTCTCTCTCTCTCTCTCTCTCTCTCTCTCTCTCTCTCTCTCTCTCTAATTCAGAATACGCTTTGGCTGTGGTATACTTTGAAACATGACAGGCATAAGGCCACACCACAGGCAGTGCACCAGGTTGGGACGATCTTCCGCCTTCTTTCTTCTCTTGGTCTTTTGTGTGTGAACATACAAAGCTTTCTTCCGTCAGATTTACCTCGTTTTTTTTTCCCAAGAAGTGTATTTGGCACCATTTTCTGGGTGCCAGACGAGACGTTTCCGTTGGGTCTACTCTTCTTCCCCCGGCAGTGCTTTGAAATTCTCCATGTTTGGTCAACAGCTGCTTGCACACGTTCAAGAAGTCTTTCAGAGAAATAGACTTATAAGTTTCAAGCTTATATAAATTATAAGCATTCAACATACTCACGTCTATAATGTGTAGCAAGGCCTTTTTGTATCATTCCATTGTTTCGCGGGTGCATGCTACGTAGCCTATTTGCATGTCAGATTGGCCGACGAGTCTCATGTTTCCCACATAGTCTACAATAACATCTGGCTTGTAAATTGGTTTCTCTAGCCCAGTGGTGTTGTTTGCCAGTGGCAACCATTTGGCCAGTATGAATGCCCGACAGCAAAGTAAATTCTTTTCTGTCTTCCCATTTTATGGCGAGGTGATGGCCCCTTTTCCCGATAAACAGCGTCGCCTTTCTTCATACTATTAAGGAAAACTGGCATCCCTTTCCTATTATTTCGCACTGTCCTAACTGTTACACCTAAAGTGTAAGAGGAATTATGTTCATAGGTTTGAAATATCAACTGGAAGGCCAAGGTAAAAAACGCGTCTTCTTAGTACATCAAAGGCTTATTCTTAATAACCATAAGCAGATATTGGACGTAGGCATAGTAACCTCGACGGTTTTGGCTGAAAAAAAAATAATGCAAAAATTACATATAGCCTAACAATCATTGGATAAACATGCATCAATAATCACTTAATAGGTATGTAATGAAACAGTACAAATGAAATTATCAACCAAAAGGTTGCCAAACTTGCCTCTAAGTGGGTCCTGGTTTCCACTAGTATTCGTTTAATCCAGTTAACAAAAATGATAATTCTAACATAGGTGTTACACTAACCAAGCCGGTGTTGTTTTCAAGTAGATACTCATTTAGCCCCAGGCCGGTATAGTAATTATCAGTATAAAGGATTTGGCCTTCGTTCAGACAGGGTTCAATCGGCCTCTTTACAACTGCCCCCAAGTGAACCAAGGGATAATTAATGGAATATATACGTCTGTTGCCAGGGGCGTCATTTCAAATTTTTGTTGGGGGGGCAAAGATGGTTTGGCGAGCGAAGCGAGCCTAACCAGCTGTGTTTTTTTTTTTTTTTGAGCTATTTTATGTGCTTTTTGAAGCACCATGAGCAAGGTATTTCAGCAAAATAGGCAGACAAACAAACATTGTGTGTGATAGATAGATAGATAGATAGATAGATAGATAGATAGATAGATAGATAGATAGATAGACAGACAGATAGATAGATAGATAGATAGATATAACTTAATGTGGTGACACATTTGAATTTCGGTAGGAATAATGGAAAACCCGCTGCTGTTACTTCTTGGGGCTTGGGGGTGTGAGGGGGCAAGTTGAGTCTTGGGGGCAAGTTGAGACTGGGGGCAGTTGCCCCCGCCCCACAGCCCCCCCTAAATGACACCCTGTCTGTTGCTGTATAAATAACAATGTCCAGAATGTACCCTGTTTTGCAGTCATATATATATATATATATATATATATATATATATATATATATATATATATATATATATATATATATATATATATATATATATATATATATATATATATATATATATATATATATATATATATATATATATATATATATATATATATATATATATATATATATATATATATATATATATATATATATATATATATATATATATATATATATATATATATATATATATATATATATATATATATATATATATATATATATATATATATATATATATATATATATATATATATATATATATATATATATATATATATATATATATATATATATATATATATATATATATATATATATAATATATATATATATATATATATATATATATATATATATATATATATATATATATATATATATATACATATATATATATATATATATATATATATATATATATATATATATATATATATATATATATATATATATATATATATATATATATATATATATATATATATATAATATATATATATATATATATATATATATATATATATATATATATATGTATATATATATATATATTACAAAACGATGCCTTTTCGTTCTTACTTCCTGTTTGAATAAGGGGCGACCTTTGAATAAACCTAAACTTTCATCAACAAGTTTTTGGAAGAGATAAAAAAATTTCTTGGACTGTTCCCTTATCATTTCCAAAATGTTCCAAATTTTCTACACCCTATCATTTGACTTAGTGCTTGCCCCTCAGATTATTGTCTGTAAAATGGAAATACCGGTATATCCATCTCGAGGCATGCAATTGGTGTGTAAAGATATGTATCTGTTGACCATGTTTTGAAACGCGAGGCATGAGTAAGGTGAGAGCAAGAAAAACAAGAATCTTTCGCAAACAAGCTTCATCCCAATTCTTCATCTTCCCCACTATGGGAGGTCCGCCAGTGGTGCAGAGCGAATGATACTGACTAGTTTCGTCGACCATGACGTGCACCACTTCATCGTCTAGAAATGAGCAAAAATAGTCAGATTATTCACTATTTGGATTTAGTTCACAATCACTTGTCATTCCTGCTGACCCAGTAAACACATGCTTATTCGGGACATACTGCAATCATGGCCATCAGTCCAACCATCATTCATTGCCGATGCCGAACGACGCATAGGAACACCACCACGTCCACCACATAAGGATCGGGAGGGGGAGGACCCAACCCTCCCGCATTGTAGCGGCGATCAGACCCTCTACCCTAAAGGATTCTTTCTTCTTCACCAATAATTTCTCCCTTCATGTTCCTCATTATCATCATCAGAATCACTTTCTTGTAAATACATAGGGTCATTTACTTCTTCATCCCCATAACCATTCAACCAGGCCAAGCCATCAAGAATGTCATTTTCATAGGGGCTTTCACTGTCATCAAATTCCTCTAGTAAATGTAAAGTTTCATTTATTTTTACAGATGTTAGGGACTTCTTTTTAGTTGTTATTTTACGACAAACACTAGCAATATCAGACTCCTTCGAGCGCACGCCGATCCCTTTGAGAGGTGCTGGGTTGATCAGAGAAGGGAGCAGCAGAACCTTCACTTCCTAAGGAGTACTGATATCCTATCACCACCAGACATAACTGAGAGCTAATTGAGTTGCCAGTTTGTCACAAATACTCTACTTGTGTAGTACAAGAACAATCATGCCAATTCCATTCAAATTTTTTTGGCGGGCAAGTTAGTACATCATATGACGTACCCCCGAATCAACCCCAAGGTTATTAATAGACGTCAGTTGACGTCTCCCAAACGCAAGGGTTAAAGGACCTCTCGACTGGCAGAGGCAAGGGAAGGGCCACTGCAATAGTGCACATGCCCTTGAGACCAAACATAGACATACACTCAGTGCCCAAGCACTCTCTCCACCCAAGCTAGGGCCAGGGTAAACCAAACATTGGCTGCTGATAACTTACCAGGTAGAGCTATGTACTTGGCTAAACACTCCTTCCGAGCTCACAGGGAGGATGAGGACAAGCTGATAAGCAAAAACAATTATGCCATGATTGGGACTTGAACTCAAGACCACCACACTGTGAAGTGCAGGTGGAACAAGCTACGGTAGTGGTAACTAGAAATTATTTCATTACAAAACCAGTTTTTGGGTGTAATTTATTACTTACCTTCCTGTGCATGGGCAAGAGGAAGTTGTTTAATTTTGAAGAACTGATTTATATGCATATCATATGAGAATGCAATGCCCGAATACTCTATGTATAAATTTTATGTCGTGGATTTGTTACTTGCAAAATAGAAATATTTTTCTTTAATTAGTCATATACGACCAGCTTGGTAAGAAGAATAGAAATGAATTATTGCTATTATTGTTATTCCAAATTACCAAATATTTTCATGAAGCAGGTTCACAAGTCCATAACTTGTAAAGCAAACTTCCACGGAACAGAATGCCACCTTTGTGATAAAAAAACCTAAGAAAAGAAGCTAACAATTGGGGCAATGCAACAAACAAGTGAGTATATACATGTGTAAATAATAGTATAGGTAAGAAACTAACATGATGAAAAGCTTAAGTTTAGGGTTAACAGCTGATTGCTTAATTGCCTTCAATGTTTCTTCTAATTTTTCCTTTATTCCATAATGTAGAATATCGTGAGTAATCGAGTGCTATATAATCCACTCTTTCTCTTTCTGCGAATGTACTTTGGAGAAGAATACTTAGAAATAGATATTTAATGCATGTTAAACAGGCTTCATTGAATAATAAAAAATAATTCAATATCAAATATTTTCAACAAACTTTAGCACAACGAAATGAAATGCTTTGGCTTTTAAAGGTCTGTCAGCAATGAACTACAAAACAGAAATGTGATGGGGTGTAGTAAAAAAAACATACAGTATTGTTGCACATATACAAAATTTTATACTTTCTTTTAGCTGCTAGTTATAAGAGCTTCGTTCAATATGAGTGTGCTTATTGTACATTTACGTAGTTTACTTAAATGTCACGGAGAGATAGTATTTATGAGATAAAACAAAAATCGTAAAAAAAAAAAACTCAGTTAAAAAAACACCACTCCAAAGACCGTGAATGATGTACTCAGCTAATCGTACACTCAACTGCCCTCTGGAGGAATACCGTTGCTAGTTTATGAAAACAAACGACACTAACAAAAACACGCACCTTTTGGTGACCTAGCTGTTGACTAGACATCACATGATGAAGGAAAAAATTACTCACTTTGTGTTGTCACCAATTCCCTGGCTAATATCAAAAAGATGCTCTCTATACTTCATTTGGACACTGATTTCACACAATCATCGAGAACTGTGTTGCAATAATGCATATATATCATCTAAATTCTCTTTACATACGATTACCTTAAACATGAGGTGACATCTTTTTGTACCAGGGAAACCCCCGCGACATCCTAAGTAATAAATAGGAATTAATAGAGTCACATGTAATTTAATCTTTAGAAACAATCTGGTATCAGTAAATAAATGATTAACTTTCGAAGATCAAAAAGTTATAATCAAATAATTTAGATGGAAAAAAGAAAACAAAGAACTAAACCTACCGAATTAACCGTCATGGAAATGAAAGCGACTGTACTTGAAGTTCTAGCTGAATTTACAATGGCTGAAAAACTGAATAATTCAAGGCTCTTGATGTACTGTATGATCATTCCTCTCTCATTGCAGGTGAGCTTCAAGGGACGAGACCATCAGGTCCAATGTTGCAAAATGGATGCATGTCATTTGTGTAAGAGTTTCTGTGTATGTTACTGAGCATTATTCTTCCTTCAATTTGCTCCCTCTTGCAACCCTTCATATAGTTTATTGGCAATATATTCCACTGCAAGTTGTTGCACGTTTTTTAAGTAAAATTCCACATTGTATTTTACATTTTAACTGGTGGTTAAAAATGTCCTAAATAGCCACATGTTACAAACTTAGTAATCGGCTATCAGGGTTTAGATAGGTTGATTTCGAAAAGGAGTACTGTATAAGCTTAGAGGTGACGTTAACTTGATTACCTGAATATATATATATATATATATATATATATATATATATATATATATATATATATATATATATATATATATATATATATATATATATATATATATATATATATATATATTACCACTGGTGAAAAATAAGAGACGGGGTGTAGGTCCTGACCGGTTTCGACTTTATTTCAAGCCACTGACGAAGGACTGATACACAGTATTGGAAGTCACAGATATATATACAGCAGGGACAGTACTGACGAACACACACAACCGTTTGAGACTACAGATCCGCCCACAGGCGGGTGTCAAGATAGGAGTGGCCTTCAAAACTCATTTGGCAAGAAATCACAATATACTCTCAAGAGACAATACCGATAAACATACCGACCATGGAGATTACAGATCCACCTGACAGGTGTCAGGGAGGCGGGGTTGGAAAACTCATCAGCACTGCTGCCCCCGTACTGTGTTTACAAATATGATAATCTTATTCCCATATATCTCTACTGCCTACCTTAAAATTTAAACAATTTACAAATTTCTTTTGATATTAAAGGATCAAGTTTATACATCCCTTGAATGATATTCATGTTATGGCTGTAACTTTCTTTTATAAAGCTAGATTCAATGATATTCCTTTCCAGTGCGTTATTAGAATACACAATCATTTTTGTCCCTTCCTAGTTGATAGCATGATTATTCTCACTAACATGTACAAAAACACCACTGTTCCCCTCTGCATATCT
>NC_089750.1:46351526-46356526 GCF_040412425.1 Macrobrachium rosenbergii | reverse complement strand
TAAGTTGATTGTTAGTCCTGCTTCCCGTAGTTTCTTGAACAGTTTCCTTAAAATCTTCAGATGTTCTTCCCATCTTGTAGAATGAATCACTATGTCATCAAGGCAAACACCTCCTTCTATGGATCGTAGCAGTTGATCCATCAAGCCAAACGGCAAAACAGTGTATTGATACAGTCCAAAAGGAGTAATGAAAGCTGACAGCAATTTAGCATTTTCATCTAAGGGAATTCGATAATAACCTTTCAACAAGTCTATCTCGGAAACAAACTTGGCTTGCCCAATATTATCAGGTAATTGATCTATAAGAGGCAAGGGATAATTGTCAGCCACACTGCTGGAATTCGGTTTCCTATAATCAGTACAATCCTAAATGAGCTATCTGGTTTCTTCACTAACGAACATGGAGATCTCTAATGGCTTGAACTGGGTTTGCTGATCCATGCTGCAACTAGTATTCAACTTCTTTCTTCAAAACATCTCTGTGAAAAGGCGGTAAGCGATGTACTCTCTGTTTAAAAGGTTTTCCATCTTCTCTGGTCTTTATCTAATACATTATCAGATCAGTACGCCTAGGTACATCTGCAATAATTTCAGGGAAACTTCTAATCACCTCATTTAATTTACCACTTTGCTCAACACTCAGATGTTTTAGTTTATCCTCCAAATTTCCCAGTATTGAAGAATTGTTCATCTTACTTTCAGCTTCCAACTTGTAGCCATCATCGTCCTTTGTAGCTGAAGTTGTCTGTGTTATTGACACTGTTTCAGTTTTAGTCTCTGAGAAGTAAGGTTTCAAAAGATTCACTTGTATCTTTCTCTGTTATTTCCTTCTTCCTGGTGTTTCAGTCACATAAGTTCGATCACTTAACTTCTCTCTTATCTTATAAGGACTTTGAAATTTGTTGGTAAAGGTAAATCTTTTCACTGGTAAGAACACTAGAACTTTCTGACCTACATTAAAGCTCTTAGCTTAGTCTTAGCATCATATCTTCTTTTCATTTTCTCTTGACTTATTTTCAGATTTTTTAAAGAGAATTTTCAAATTTCTCTTAACCTTTTCCTCAAGTTCTTCACATATTCTCCTTGGATTTCCTCTTGATTTTCTTCCCAGTTCTCTGCAAGAATCTTCAATGGACCTCTCACTTCTCGACCAAAAATCATCTCATTAGGTGTACATTCCATACTTTCTTGGTAAGCATTCCTAACTTCAAACAACATTAAGGGTAAACAGTATTTCATTAACATACTTTTCAAGGTCTGGTGGAACCTTTCCAAGGCCACTTGAGTCTATGGATGATAAACAGTTGATAACTGTTGTTTCACTCCTAACAAGTTCATCACATCCTGGAACAATTTTGAAGTAAAGGTCATTCCTCTATCACTTTGCACAATTTTTGGTATTCCAAACTTGGAGAAAAACTCCACCAACTTCTCAGCAATTACAGTGCCACTTATACTTCTTACAAGAATCGCCTCAGGTTACCTTGTCACAGGACACATTAAGGTTAACAGATATTCCTTTCTTTTCTTGGCTTTCTTACGGGCTAGGGGTGGTTCCTGGAGCCATGGGATAGATCCTAGAGACAGGCCAGGGAGAATCAGATCCTCCTGCCTTCGTTGGGGAGGCAGTGGGGCGGCCATGGGTTCGGATGGCTTTAAGCAGTGGAGAGGGATGGAGGGATCCCTCCACTGGGCAAGATCTTGTCCCAGGAGGAGGGATTTCACCTCCTACAGCACTCGGGGGTAATCTCGTATGCCTTGGTGACAGCTTGGCATACGGCTCCCTAATCTCCCCTATCCTCTACCGAAAGGGCATGATTGGCAATGAGTGCCTTCCCTCCGAGGAATTTAGTGAGAACAAGGGAGAGTTCAACAGGGGAGAGGGTGCAGCAATCCAGGACTCTTTCGACCCTCTCAAGCTCTGCCTCCGTCCACTAAGGCATAAATGAGTGGGCTTGGCTGAAGGCGCTCATCCCCACCACGGGAAAGGGGGCCGGGTGCATTGGGCTGGGATAACATTTGGAGTTCATGGGCGTGCTGTCGTTCTCTTTCCTCTTTTTCTGCTTCTCTCTCTTTCTTCCTCTCCTGCCTCTCTAATTCTTCTCTTTCCTCCTGGGCTATTCTCTCCTTCTCTCTCTCTCTCTCTCTCGCCTCTCTTTCTCCCTCTCTTACCTCTATAATTCTTCTCTTTTCTCTTGGGCTAGTCTTTCTTTCTCCTTCACCTGGTCTTTCTCTCCCTCTCTTGCCTTTCTAGCTCCTCTCTTTTCTCCTGAGCTATTCTCTCTTTCTCCTTCTCCTGTCTTGCCATCTCTCTCTCTCTCTGCCTTTGCAGCATCTAGGTTCCTCTGGACACATTCCCATAACTCTCGACCTGTCAGTTCTAGGTCTCTTCCTGCCTCCATATAGAATCTGAAATCCTCATTATGTTGGGCTCTTGGAGTAGGCATCCTGACAAACTTACTTGTCAAATAAACTTAAAGTGATAAATAAATGGGTTTCAGGAAATGATTTTAAGTTAAAGTATATTTTATCTCTTGTGCGGTCTCAGCCAGTTATTGCAGGGATAGTGATATTTGTCATCTCGTAAGACGTGGAATTTTATTTTGTCACAGAGGATGTGGAATTTGATGGGCATCACGTGGGACGTGGAATTTGATGAGCGTCATGTAGGACGTGGAATTTGATGGACGTCACATAGGACATGGAATTTCATGGACGTCACGTAGGGCGTGGAATTTGGGTGGATGTCACATAGGATGTGGAATTTGATGGACGTCACATAGAACATGGAATTTTGGTGGACGTCACATAGGACGTGGAATTTGATGGACGTCGCATGGGACTGGGAATTCGGATCCGTCCTGTAGGACTTGGAAGTTGGGTTCTTTCTCGTAAGACTTGAGAATTTGATTTAGCCTCGTAGGACTGGGAATTTGGTGGTGTCTCGTAAGACTTGGAAATTTGCTTTCGTCTTGTATGACTTAGAATTTGGGGGCGTCTCATAAGACTTGGGCATTTTCATCTCGTAGGACTTAGAATTTGGTGGTGTCTCGTAAGACTTGGACATTTTTGCCTCATTGGACTTACAATTTGGTGGCGTCCCGGAAGACTTGGAATTTGGATCCGTCCCGTAGGACTGGGAAATTGGATTTGTCTCATAAGACTTGAAAATTTAATATCGTCTCGTAAGACTTGGAAATTTGATATCGTCTCATAAGACTTGGAAATTGGATTTGTCCCATAGGACTTGGAAACTTCTTCTCGTCGGACATGGATTTTACTAATAAAAAAAATTTGCTGAGAGTGGCCCGAGTATGAACAATTTTTAAAGGAACAAACTACTCGGGCGATGAATGAAGATTTGGTAGGCATGCGGGAGAGAGGCGGGGAGGGTTAAGGTCATCCGACTCTCGCCGATGTGGGTTATTTTCAGACAATGGCTAAATGAACCCTTCTGTTTACAAACACTGTCTGGTCTCCTGACTGCGGGGAATTTCCCAGGATGGGCAGATAATAGTAAAATGCCCTCATGATTTTCCCTAGGGGCGGAGTTCAAATTTTGCTCTCCTAACACCTGATTTGAGTTATAGCTAATCTGAGAGAGAGTATTTCAGCAATGAAAGCTGGTTTTCGTCTTATCCCATGTGGGAGTTCGTCTGTGCCTAAATAATTCCCTATTCTGAAATGTGAAGTAAAATTTAACACAGAGGAATTTCTTTCACACTATTCTTCGAAAAGAAAATGGCAAAGTGAAAATTTAACACAGAGGAATTTCTTTTGCACTATTCCTTGAAAAGAAAATGGTTAGCACTTTTGTTTCCTAACTACCTATCATGAAAGGCATGCATTAACAAAGTCTAATGCAGCGGCTCTCTTCTCTCAGTTGATACATGCATCCCTATTTCCTTAATTTCCTAAGAACAGTCACCACTGTAAAAAATTTCTTTGCTAAGATAAACGCATTACTTGCATGAAACTCTCTCGGTCTGTGCTCTTGGTGCCAGGTTCGGAATTTGTCTCGCACCCAGCTTAGCTTTGCTAATCGCTGATTTGGCAAGTTGCAAATGCAACAAAGTAACAATAGAGGGGGGAAATGCAACTGCAAAAACAAGATCTATGGAAAGGTCGCCATTTTTACGTATTTCCCTGGATTTCTAGATTTGTAGAATACTTTTACAGGACCGTAACGGAACTTTATTTATTTGGCCTTGGAAATCTGACTTTACGTTAAGGGAAATCATAAAAGAAAAGAAAAAGGGGATGATTCACATGAGCTTAGGGCTCTACTTCATGAGGTAATGTTACGTAAACACTTTAGTTAAATTAAGTAATTATATTTACAAGAAAAGAGGCAAAAGAAAATGGTTAAATGAATTATTAGCAGGCTTGCAAAACCTGAAGATCTTCCTACTAGAGTCTTGAATGGTGGCAAGGCACAGTCCAAGATGAGTCCACAGCAAACTGGTCCCTCTGCAAGAGAGAGTTAAACATTACACTCCAGTAATGGAAAATATAACACATACAATGACTTGAGGCTGTTCTGATGGTGCCAAGGACTCAAGGAGTGAATGAACACTCTACACTGGAGCACAAAACACTGGAAATGGCACTGGATAAAATGACACAAAGGATAAAGAGTGATACTGGCACTCAATAAACACTTCTAATGGCAAACTGTCGTGACTGAAAGGTCTTTACTCGTACTCTACCTTAGGGGAAGTAGGTCTCTGGCGAAGAATGATGAGGGGCAATCACACGTGTGGCACTAATCACATGGATGGTCTGTTTGAGGATGACTGTTGAACTGGATTCAAGTCCAGAGTCTGGTGTGGACAGGGGGTAGGGGTGGCCTCTCAGCAACTCATAGCATCATCCCACTCGTGTATGGCTAACTGCAAAGATCTTTCTGTCCAAGCTCCTTTTAAGGCAACCGCCAAGGGTAGGGGCCCCAATGTCAGGCCCATGTGGTGACTGGGCTGAAGATGTGTCATTTTCCAGGT
>NC_089750.1:46299026-46349026 GCF_040412425.1 Macrobrachium rosenbergii | reverse complement strand
CCCAATAAAGCAGCCAGCTACAGCAACTTCCATCAACGGTTCAGAAAACAGATTGACTCCACATCTTTCTCGGCACCATATGTAAAGTCCCCGAGGAGTGGGGTTGCTAAAGCGCCAACGCTCGAAAAGAGAAAGACAGAAACAATTAACCGCTTGTTTCGTACAACAGGCCGGTGAGGAGAATTTAAACAAAGTCCTTAAGAAACAATGCACAAGAGGCTAAATAAAAAAATTACAGAAATACATTTAAATTAAAGTAATTAATTAAATCAACAAGGACAGCGTGCTGACACCTCCTCACCCAACAGAAAATAACATTTGCAGCAAATTTAATTTTATTTGCGTTAAGCTTAAAACAATACAAATTCAACAAGAAAAATTTGTAAAAATTATTGTACGATGTATCATATTACTATTATACAACAATCTCAATTTAGTTTACTAAAGTACCAAACAATGACAAATGTAAATGTAAAATAGTACACTACATATCACAGGACCTTAAACCTAATAATATTATTTAAAAAACACATTAATATCACAAAAACATTTCAGAATAAAACATATGTGGCATACAAATCAAAATTCCTGGAAAATCAAAAGTTGGGTGGCAAGTACCAAGGTTAACAGAACAAAATTTAACACCATATGTAAAAATGTTGCTAACACCACATAATTCTAAGAAAAGATATCATCAGGGGTTTTCATTTCAAAACACACAAATCACCTCTACAACTCAATGCACAGACAAAAACCGCTGAGCTTCACGCTTACGCTTTTAATGTCACCAACCGGTTTTCAAAGTTTAGGCTACAACACATTTTCCACAAATAACACTCTTTAAACCAGTAATTCACTGTGCTCACTATTACAGAGTGCCCAATAAAAATACACAAACACACAGCAATTCAGAACAACACAAAGGACACCAGCACGGGCCTCCCCTGCACAAGATAAACAAGTAAAAATTAGTGTAGTGTAGTCATTAGTCTTAAAACTAAATCACCCGATCGAAGAATATTAGACAACTGGTTTAACTCATAATTAACCTTAATCTTACGTAAACCTTAACCTGATTAACAAATTTTGTACGACCATGTCATCTCACAGTTGACTTTAATCTTACGTGAACGTTAACCTAAGGCAAAATCCGATCAACAAGTATTGACCACTTCATCTCACAACTAAAATCAGTCTTAAGTAAACCTTAACCTAAAACTTAAAACTATTACACCATTACATCGCTACAAAAAAAGACGAAAAATTACAAATAAGGTCATTACACATTAAACATACCTTCACCTCAATTACCCATACATGAACTTACTCCATCAGCACACATACCGTAATTAGAACGGTACAGAGATTACCTGATTACCTGCATGACCTCCTGTAACCATTCCCGACCTACTTATCCCTATTCAACATTGCGTGATAACGCATCAGCGACAATATTGTCTTTACCTGGAAAGTGGGCAAATCCCAGATTCCACTCCTGTAGCAGGAGACTCCAACGCGTTAATATTTGGTTTTTATTTCTATGCCTGCTGAGAAAAACAGGAGGTTTTGGTCGATTAGTATTTTAATAGGAGAACCTGTGGAAGAAAGATAAACCTGAAAACGGTTAACAGCTAAAACTAACGCTAACATTCCTTTCCCCACTGTGGAACACCTATATTGGTCGGGGGACAATATTTTGGAAAAGAATGCAACAGGATGAAAAACTCCCAGTTCGTCCTTCTGTAATAACACAGTTCCAACACCATCATCACTTGCATCATTAGCAAGCGAGAATGGAATGTCAAAATCCGGGCCTTTCAAAATCGGGAAATTTACGAGAACCTGTTTTAATTGCTCAAAAGCACTTTGGGTCTCGTTAGTCCAATAAAAGGTCACATTCTTGTGTAGTAAATTAGTCAGAGGTTCAGCAACGACGGAAAAATTCGTAACAAATCTGCGGTAACACCCTACCAAACCGAGGAATTTTCTGACATTCCTCCGACACTTTGGAATTTCTATACCCTTGAAGGACTTCACGTTTTCCTGCTTGGGAGCCACCTACCGCAACCAACCTCGTGACCCAAATATACCACCTTTGCTATGGCAAACTCACTTTTCTTTAAATTAATTAATTACCAAACCCGCTTTTTTCAAAACCTCAAACAAGCTCTGATACGTTTCAGATGGTTGTCCCAGTCATCGCTGTAAATATTATATTGTCAAAATATAGACGACACACCCTTCTAAATTATGAACTATAGTATTCATCAACCTTTGGAAAGTTACAGCAGTATTCTTCATGCAGAACGGCATAACTTTGCATTGAAATAAACCTTGCTGCGTTACAAAAGCTGACAAGGCCCTTGCCCTTTTAGACAGAGGAACTTGCCAATAACCTTTCAACAAGTCGAATTTACTAATATATTTCGACTTACCCATTCTATCAATACAATCTTCTATTCGAGGTAATGGATAACAATCAGGTTTGGTGACTTCATTAGTGTAGCACTTTGATCGCGTAGGAATTATTTCGATGGTCGTCATATGCTTTCTTGTGTTATATTAGGGTTGGGGGGATTTACCATGTTAGTAGATTTTAAGATCTGGTAGTCAAATAAAGTTCGTATTTTTGTGTAATGACTTCATAGCAGGGATTTTCCGATTTGAAACGATAAAATAACGTATATATTTTTGTAGTAAAATCACATTTGAGCTTTGAAAAGTACATGATACTTGTAAGATCTTTTTTAAGAGGCATTTCATTTCATTTCATTTCATATTTTCCCCATATCCTTATTCCATTTACCCGCTCGTGATGTCAATAATATCTGCCAGCTTTGTTCCAGCAGTCTATTTGACTTTTATATTAGGCGCTTCCGTTTTTCTATATCAGATCTCTCTCTCTCTCTCTCTCTCTCTCTCTCTCTCTCTCTCTCTCTCTCTCTCTCTCTCTCTCTCTCTCGTGCGGCTTTCTGAGACCAAGAGGATTAAGTCTATAACACAAATAAAAAAATAAAAAAAACGCTAAAATGCTGCGTTGGGCTGATGGATTTGGATTTACGGAATCTGAGGAAACACCATTCAAAGGGAAAGAGGGGCTTGAATTATGAACCTGACTAGATTTGTATGTTCACACAGGTCGGATTACTGATGATACGCTGTTAATTTGGCATAGTAAAAGTTTATTATTTGTTCATTTCTTTACATTAGTCTATAATATACCCATGGCTCTCTCTCTCTCTCTCTTTTATATGGTATCCGGAGCAAAGGAACCAGGATTATTGCGGAAATGATTCACTTTCTAACATAGTGCTTAATATGACATGTTTTATCAGAAAGACATAAAAGTCGCTTTTTAGGAACTCTTACCAAAAGTTCAATAACCACTTCGTGAAACAAGACAAGATCAAAAATATCCTCGATTTCATTACGATATTGACCAGTTATTTTGGGATAACGTTTGCTATATTTGTTGGCTTCGACAAATCTTTTGCGGCTCATATGACTATTTCATCTTTTTTGTATATTTAAGCAGATATATTAATTTCTTGAATTAAATCAAATAAATTACATTTTAACTCTTCATCTTTTTTGATGACAAACTTGACCTTATCCTCCTATGACACACAACATGAACTATGTACTTCAGGACTTGGCTTTCGTGAATCCGTAATGATCTTATATCTGTCCCACTGGCACGAGTTTCGAAGAACATTTAATTTTCGAAAGATTGGCTTTTTCTTAACCCAAAATTTGATCCCTCCCTTCCTCGGGAACTCGTTAGCATTAGCGAAATTGAAAGTCGGTAATTATACTAATTTGCGTATAATGCTTTATGGTCCGGTGCTTAATGATTAATGAAATATTTAATTATTTTCCGAAGGATATCATTATGGCTGCCGTGCAGTAGGACATGAAATTACCCCTCATTATATTTTACTTGTCATTTTTTATGCATATTTTTCAACTGTATGTTGTAACTGGAAGCCGAGAGCTATCTGGTTATTAGAAACGCCTGTCTGAATTACTGATTATAGCTCTTCATATCATCATCAATTGCAACTGCCCTGCTGTCAACTCCGCTCTAGCAATCTATTTCCTTCTGAAATAATTACTGAATTTATCTCCTTTCAATCGATCTTAGTAAAAGCAAGGAAGGAGAGAGAGAGAGAGAGAGAGAGAGAGAGAGAGAGAGAGAGAGAGAGAGAGAGAGAGAGAAGAATAGCTGCTTGGATATTCAAGAAAATTTAATCAAAATAACCATTTCTATACCGTGTTCTTTTTATCTTGAATTTCTTATTTAATTTGTGCATGTTTTTGCGCATAGAATGTATGCGAATGCGGATTTACGTGGATGTGTTTATGAAATGTATGTTGGTGTCTATATAACGTTTTCACTACCCTTGCCAACTAATACCTAAATTATTTATCTGAAAAATAAATTGTGTAATACAGGTATCTCTTTAATTGTTTTTTTTTTTTTTTATTGCGTCTGATATTACCATTTATTTACATAAACTTTAGATCTTCTTATTAAATTTTTAATCCTAATGTTGAAGGAACAAAGCATTCCTTCAACACTGATACACAATCGCAGAATGGTTGAAAATAGAAGTGCTTTTCGATTTATGGTAACTTTGGACAAGGGAGGAAATAAAAAATATACCGAATTATGTAGACCAAACAAGTGACAGAAATCAAAGGTGAAACCAAAATAATATCATAGTATATTTTTTTCTATATTTTCTCTTCCCTGCTTCATTAAGTAATATTAATCAACAAAATAGGCGGCAAACTTCTCTCTCCCTCCCCAACTCTCTCACCTCATCTTCCTTTGAAGATCCCGGCCCATACCTAGCGGATAATTAGATCTGTTTGGAACAGGGAAACAGAACCCACCTCCCTGTATGCAAGGTCTTCATTAGAGCAAATTAAAACCAAAAGTGTGGATGATATTTTTTTAAGTCGCAAAGACGAATAAAAAAAAGGGGGGCGTCCGGGGGAGGGGAGAGCAGACTTTGAGGGGAAAGGTTTGGAGACAAATCTCGCGCTGGATTTGCAGCAGATTAAACGGTGACGCCCGCCATTGGTTTATTTCTACTGTTAATTGTATTAATTTTGTTTCATTTTTTGAGAGGCTTTTTTTATTCTTGTCACGTATTTCATCATCTTGCAACGTTTACGCTGAAAGAGTAAAGAAAAGTTTTCCAGTATTTTTTCTGGACTGAGAATAATGTTAATCGAATCAACACAATGGAACAATAATCATTTCTGTGTTGTAACGTTGTATTATACAATATATTTTGGGAATAAAATTTTCCTTGAATGATTTGAGAAGGCCATAACAATTTTCAGAGTTAGAAATATACTTGGCATGTAGCATGTAGTATGCAGCCTACCGTACTCTACCATTTCTACGGAAAGCTATCAACTCCCAAAGTGAAAACATAAAATTTAAAATTTAAAGTCCTATTATAAATATAGGACTTTTTATGGTAGAAACGCTTCGGCCCAAGAGACAACAAGAACTCCGATTCTCATTCATATACGCATCCACATAGTTCTTTGACTACTCAGTCTCATTGCAAGACAGAATTTGTCCTTTAAATCGCCTTTTAAAACATGCTGGACTACGGTAGCAATATTCGTACACCTAACCACTGAAGTAGAAGTTAAAAAAATGAAGAAATTTAAAGAAGTGAAGGATTGGTAGGGATTATTAATATAATAAACATGTAGTAAAAATGAGCGAGTAGGAAGGCGTGAGGTGGGCTTTGATGGAACCTGTTAAGGGCAGAAGGAGGTGAAGGATTAAGATGCGATAAAGTGATGGAGAGTTTAGAAAAGAAGGGCTAAGGAGAGAAAGATGCTTTCGATGAAAGTTGTTGGAGAAGACGCATTGACGCATAAAGCAAGAGACCCCTTAGCTCAGGGATAGCAGTGGGAATGAAAACAGCATGAGCACATTTTGTACCATTGTGGCGACATGACATCACAAAAATAAAATCGGCATCACAAAAATAGAATCGGCAGTGTGACGGGTCCTTTCAAAATGCTTATAGGCAAAGTGAGTCTTAATAAATGCGATGAAAAGTCATAATAAATGCGATGAAATGAAGCCAGAATAGTAACAGTTTCTTATTGGAAAATGTGTTAACTGCGTGTCATGAGGAGGGAGGATGGACTGATGGCACAACGTCCTATGCAACAGGACTAAAAAAAAAAATAAAAAATAAATAAAACTCTGCTTAGTCTTTGAGAAGGAGGGATGCTTGTTATAGGGAATGTGTGTTGCGAAGAAAATCGTAATTTATTTTTGTAAAGTCGCTGACTAAGGGAAAAGGAATGTAAGGAATTGCAATACATGATGATTACAGTTAAAGAGCGCCAACTAAAACTGGAGAAGTTCAGTTGCAGAAGCAAGAGAAAGAAATGTATTTTATAACAGAGAACCTTAGTCTCAATCAACGGTATATATACATATACAGATAATAGATTAACTAGCTGTGACTCCTGAGATGTCAATTTTAATATGGAATTTTAAATATAGCTGTATATCGGAATGGTATTTAAGGGAAAATATCACAGAAAATTAGATAATAGGAGAGATAAGAAAACTCAAAATAGAATGTAGAAAGTCTGACATTAACTACAGAAAAAACAAGAGAAAAGAAAACATTTTCTAGAGAGTGTCAAATCACTATGGACTTGGACGCAAAATTTAAAAAAAGAAAATTGAAAGATGCAGGATCAAATGAACAAACGCAGCCACTTGAGGGGACAAGCCAGTCCAAGTCAGTGTCGGTCCCAAGCCCTGCTAAATGGGGAGGGTAGGCATCAGGAAGGGCATCCAGCCAAAAAATCTAAAAAACTAAATGACAGTGGACTTTCATCAGAAATCGGATAGTGCTACGGCATTCCCCACAAGGCTCTCGCCTGCCCCCTGTGATAAATGGGGGAGGGCTACTGGGTAATGGGCGCCCCCAGTTAAAGAAGCGAGTCCAAAAAATGAGAAGAAGGGTGAGGAGAAGGAAGATGGTGGCAGCTTTGAGAGTTGGAACTTTGAACATTGGGACAATGACTGGAAAGGGAAGAGACAGTGGATCTAATGGAGAGAAGAAGGACAAGCATTTTGTGTGCGCAGGAGACTAGATGGAGGGGAAATAAAGCGAGAGAGCTGGGATGTGGATGGAAAGTGCTATATAACGGTGCAAATAAAGAAGGTAGAAATGAAGTGGGAATAATTCTGTCAAAAAGCTTAAAAGACAGCATAATAAGCGTGAAGAGGACAAGTGATAGAGCAATGGTTGTGAAACTGTGCCTAGATGGAAAAATAGTCAACATCATGAGTGCTTATGCCCCTCAAGCAAGATGTGATGAAGTTGAGAAAGTGGCATTTTGGGAGGAAATGGACCAACAGTTGAGTGAAATATCAGAAGAGATTAATTATTGATGGTGACATGAATGGAAATTTAGGAAGGACCAGAGAGGGCACTGAGAGGGTGCATGGTGGCTGGGAAGTTGGAGAGAGAAATGACGAGGGAGAGAGAGTTGTGGATTGTGCACTGTCATTTGATTTGGTTATTGTCGGCACCTGTTTTGAAAAGAAAGAAAATCAGTACATCACATGCAAGAATGGAGCAAGAGAAAATCAAATTGACTTCCTCATGTACAGAAGATCACATTTGAGAGAGGTGAGAAATTGTAGAATTTTAAATGGGGAGTGTGCGGCAGCACAGCACAGGGTGGTGGCAATGAACTTGGAAATAAGGAACACAGTAAAAGGTAGTCCTGCACATGTCCCATCAACAATTAAGTGGTGGAAGCTGACACAAGAAGAGGAAACGAAGCAGGAATTTAAGGAGAGAACATTGAGGAAAGTTAGATTGCTAGAAGGAGTGCAAGAATGGTGGAACCACAACATTATGGTGATAAAGAGAGTGGGTGGAGAAGTGTTCGGAAAAACATCTGGAAAGAAACCTACAGGCGACAAGGAAACCTGGTGGTGGAATGATGAAGTGAAAGAGGTGATGAAAGCCAAAAACAGATGCAAAAAAGATCTGGGAAAAGTATGGACAGCAAGAGTATGAGGAGAGGTACCAACGAACATGAGTAACAAGTAAAGAAGGCAGTTGCACAAGAAAAGGCAAGAACATTAGGTGACATGTACGAAGAGCTGGAAACACCTTAGCGAGAGAGAAAAATTCACAGAATTGCAAAGTCAAGGGACAAGCACACCAAAGACTACTCCCATGTAATAAAATAAAACAGGTTAAGGATGGGAATGGAGTGGTTTTATGCAACGAGGATAAGATAAAGAAAAGGTGGAAAGAATATTATGAACATCTGTTAAATGAAGAAAATCCTTGAAAATTCCTTGAAGATGGATTCCAGAACCTTGGTATCACACACTATTAGCAGGAGGGAAGTAAAGCAGGCACTAAAGATGAAAAATGGTAAAGCAATAGGACCAGATGGAATTCCTGCAGAGGTGCGGAATTGCCTGGGAGAAGAAGAAATAGACATTCTGTGGGACCTAGCAAAGAAAATATACAACCAGGAAAAGGTACCAAAAGAATGGAGAGAAAACTTTATTGTGCCTATCTATAAAGAGAAGGGTGACATCTAGGATTGTGCAAACTACAGAGGAATAAAGCTAATGTCTCACACCATGAAAATCTGGGAAATAATAATGAATCTAAGAATTAGAGAAGAAACATCTGTAGGTGAAGAACAGTTTGGCTTCATGCCAGGAAGAGGAATGACATATGCAGTGTTTGCCCTAGGACAGATGATGGAAAAATACCAGGAAAAGCAGAAACGACCGCACATAGTATTCATTGATCTGGAAAAGATATATGATAGGGTACCACACCAAGAGGTTTGGAGGTAGTTAGTTAGTTATTTTATTGACAAAAGTATACAATAATTAGTACAAATTTGTCCACAACGTGACATAATACAAAATATACAAAGTAAACAGTAATCTCTGTTCTTGCAAGTACATGGCCTATACAGAAAAAAAAATTATTAACAAGAAGAATAAAATATCAAGTACAAATAACATAATCCTATAAGATTATAAAAATAAACGAAAAAGGAACTTACTATAAGAAAAAAAGTGGTTACATAACTATTTAAAATCAAGTCCTAATACAAATAATATTTGATAAACAAAAAAATTTACTTGAAGAAAAAACATAAAACAGAAGGTAAAGCCGCACATTACTTATAAATATGAAGCACTTCATAAACATATTTACACAAATCAACAATATTATCATTTTCATTGAATAAAGTACTCAGAGATTCATAACTCAAGTTTGGATATTTACGCCTACATGGCATTGAAAGAGGACAATTGATCAGAACGTGTGATTCGTCCTGAATAGTGCTATTATCACATGTACATACCCTTAATTCTGGGGGAGTTCGGCTCCACCTACCTGTTTCTATACGGAGGTTATGGGACATGAGTCGTAAACGACTGAAAGCTGCGCGAATATAATCAGAGATATATAATTTATCCGTATATAATTTATGTATTCCTAAGTTGGGATTCAATTTGTTTCTGTAAGTCACATACTTTGTTGCTGAAGCTGGGCGGTTTCTAATAGATGTTGTGATATCAATTAGTGGATCAATTTGATCCTTAAAGGCCAGAGAATCTTGAATAAATCTATATCCAGGGGAGTCTGCACCCCTGCACATCGCATATACAATATGAAAAGGCTCATCCATATCAGGATTAAACAACTTTGACACCAGAAAACGTTTTCGTTTTGATGCCACGATGAATTGTGCTGGGGGTATCCCAGACTCAGCCAAACACAAATGTGTACAGGTATTTACCCTTACATCCAGAAGACTCTTTACTAAATTATTGTAATTACTTATTGGTTTTTGTAATGCATTTGTTAGCCATGTTTCTGACCCATAAAACAAGGATAAAGTCGCTGCTGCTTCAAAGACTTTCTTCTTGAACCAGAACGGCATTTTAGTATTCGTGTTACAGAATATTGAGAATTTATTCAAGGTCGATTGCCAATTTGGCTGATGTAGAGAGAGCAAGTTTTAACTTTCCGTCATCTGTGAACCAAGTTCCTAGGTAAAGATAATGGTCACAGTAATTTATAGTTTGACCTTGAACTGTTATTGACAACTGGTCACCTACACTTTTGTTTATCACGAAAAATTTGCTCTTTTTTTCATTAAGCTGCATGCCATATTCATTACAATAATGCATCATAATATCAAATTTTTAATACACATTTCTCATTAGAAGTAGCAACAATCACCGTGTCATCCATCAATAAAAGCACATGTAAATTACCCAAAAAACTGTCCGCTGGTATTGCATTTTTAACATCCTAACCATTTTATCCATATAAATGACAAACAGCAAACAACTAGTGGGCGCTCCTGCCGTACGCCAACAGAGCTATCGATCACAGCTGTTCTTAAAACATTTTTTGTGTTACTGTACATCTCTTGAATTGCAGACAACATTCTTCTTTTCCCACATCCTAGTTCCTTCAAATAACTTATCATTTTTCTTCTGGGAACTCTATCATAAGCTTTACTGAAATCCACAAACATGACATAGAGTTTTTCTTCTTAAAAATAGCCAAATCAATTAATAATCTTAATGACATTATTTGTTCTATACATCCCCTCTTTTTCTGTGCTCCAGCTTGACACTTATCTATACTGAACCATAATTTCAGTCTATTCAATAGCAGTATGTCATATATCTTACCTATCGTATCCATGATACTTATCCCTCTATAATTTCCACATGCCATTCTGTTTCCAGATTTAAAAAGTACAACAAGTTTACTGTATCCCCATGAAGACAAGTAATTCAAACTCAAAAACAAAGTATTGAAAACTGTCAAGAAAAACGTCAGCCACAGGGCGGGTAGGCGAACAAACAATCCGGGGCAGAGGCCACAGTAGCTTTTATTCATATTCATGTCTTTTAGAGCCCCATCTAGTTCTTGTGGAGTGAAATGATCATCAAGAATAGGGATATAAGGGACGTCATCAAGATTACTTACCCCTTCATTTTGAACATTCACATTACCTGGGTTTAAAAGCGATTCAAAATGGGTCTTGAATTTTCCGTCGTCTGGCTGCAAAGTATTTGCCTCTAATATCTGTCCCTTCCAGTCTATAGCTCTCAGATTGCTTTAGAATCATTACACTCAAGTAAACGCTCCCATCTAGGTTTTGTTACATCCCAATCAACACTTCTACCTTTCACTTTACATTTTTCGGCAACTCTGCTGATCGTATCCAAGCCTTCACTCATTATAGTTTCTATGCAGCCCATATCTACATTAATCACATCAGGAGGTTGAATTAGACTCATGTACTGTACAAATTTATCAACGTTAACATTATTATGTGAAACACTTTTTTAATCAACTGATGAGTATCAGGTTTCATGTAAGACAGTCCTAAACTTTCTGCCCTCTCAACAAAAATTTAAATGACAAATTTTTGACACCTGTCTTAAGCACCACACCTAAGGGGCATGATCAGACCCTCTTATGCCTTGATTTATTTCTAAGCATTCTATCATTTGAATACATTCTTTTGATATTATACACAAATCTAACTCCGATACCCATTCTCTCTTTCTATACGACAGATTTCCACCCATTATTTTCCCTTCATATGAGAGATGATTCATTACAACCAACGATCTATGGTTACAAATATCAAGAAGCTTTCGCCCATTATTATTAATGTGATTATCTTGAATATTCTCATAGACATAAGGAACACCTTCTTTATTGACGATATTTGGGTAGCCTATACGGGCATTAAAATCTCCCATAACAACTATTTGTTCATGATTATTTATCACAGACTCTAAATTACCAAATTGCACTACATCAAAGTACGGAGAATCCTCTGGTGTAATGTAAACAGCACCGAGAAAGACACTAGGCCAGCAAGACAACTGAACCCAGATTTGGCCTTCACAATCTAACTTTACGTTTGTTATCAATCTCATAATGCTCTTTTAATTAACAAAAGCACACCGCCTCTATGCTTGCCTTTCTGGGAAGGGTTGTGATATAAACAAAAACCTGGCACACTTAAATTACTTACTGTTTTTGCTTCTAAAAGCCACACAATGTCGTAATTCAAGACAAACTGCAAAATATCAGGATCTTGCAACTTATCTCTCACACCTGCAATATTCCAGGAACATATCTTTAATTCGTTTTGCCTATAACCTAGAAAAAATTTACAACATATTTATCAATAACTACATTGTCTCGAAGAAGAACCCGATTTTTCCAATCATATCTAATGTTAGTACCAGCATTTTCTGGCTTACTTTTCTCTTCTCGCTCTCTTTCTCTAAGTCGAGCCATCTCCTTCCTTACTGCAGGATGAAGATCCTTCTTGATGAATATCCTAGCTAATGGTCCTTCACAGTTCTTCAGATTTTTTGCTCTCTCCAAGATATAGTTCCTTTGTTGTCGATTGTTAAGCACGACATGAATGGGTCTATTCCGTCGATCGTTTTCCCTTCCCAGACGCCTTATCTGCCACCTTCTCGGCTCCATCTCCATGTCGTCTGCATAGCCAGTTGCCTCGATCACCTTCTTTACCTTGGCAGTATCGTCATCTCCGATCTCATCGCTGTTCTCTGATAACCCGGTTATAACAATATTTCTGCTTCTTTCTCTTGCATCAACTGCTTCTAAAAACTTTTGTTGCTGGCTTATAACCTTGTAAGCTTCGTCCAATCGGGTTGAGAGATCCTTAACCTCTTGTTTAATTGTCTTTATTTCATTTATTTCACCTCTCAGTAGCTTTAGCTCATCGAGTATCTCGGTATTGGTTGGCTCTTGATTTCTTATGGCGTTAATCACCGTGCTTAATTAGTGAGTTTGCTTAGCTGGTTTTGTGATAATGCTGTCACTGACTCCACACTGTCATAGGCAGGCATTTTCCTTAAATTTCAGCACTAGGCCTAACTCAGAACTCAAGTATTTTAAGCAATGTTGTCAAGGACGCAATGCGTTGCTATGGCCACTGCGCATGCGCAAAACTCCATAAACTGATTGAGGGGAGGTGTAGAATGAGATTTCAAACTTTTGTCTTCAAATTACGGCTAAGTCCAAATTAGACTATACTGCTTTCTCACGTCTGCACAATCCCTGTACATTCATGCACTTGAAAAATAGGTTGTACTGCTTACAGAGCCTTGTAGTTTCCTTGAAATCTAAGCAGACCATCAGAGCTCCCGTAGCCTGTTTGTTTACTTTGTACGTCACCACCTACACACACCAAGTAAAAGGAACACTGGAGAAGTATGTGAGGTTGATCCAAGATATGTATGAAGGAGCAAAAATGCAGGTTAGAAGCAGTGTTGGGTTAATTGAATGGATACGAGTGAGAGCTGGTTTACATCAGGGATCTGCTTAAAGTCCATAGTTTTTTTTACCTGATAATGGATGTGCTATCTCAAGGAATAAGAGATCAATCCCAATGGTGCATGGTGTTTGCTGATGACATAGTGTTATCCAGCACCAACAGAGGGGGTGGAATCAAAATTAGAACAATGGAGGAAGGTACTGGAAGACAGAGGATTAAAGATCAGTAGGAAGAAGACTGAATACCTAAGCTTTAATGAAGATCAAGACTCTGAGACTAGTATGGAAGGGACAAGGTTGAACCGAGTAGAAAAATTTAGGTATCTTGGTTCAACAGTAACTGACAATGGAAATTTGGATGTGGAAAAAACACACAAAGTGCAGACTGGATGGAAAAATTAGAGAAAGATGTCAGGTGCCTTGTGCAACAGCAGAATCAACATAAAGGAAGTGTATAAGACAGTAGTGAGACCAGCTTTGATGTATGGAGCAGATACATGGCCAGTAAAGAGAGTGTAAGAGAAGAAATTGGATGCAGTAAAGATGAAAATGCTCAGGTGGATGTGTGGAGTTACAAAAATGGACATGATAAAAAATGAAAGAATAAGAGGAATCACTAAAGTCGTAGAACTATCAAAGAGGGCCCAGGAAAGAAGACTGCAATGGTATGGCCACGTGCTGAGAAGGTATAAGACATATGTAGGGAGGAGAGTGATGCAGATAGAGGTTCCTGCTGGGAGAGCAAGAGGAAGGCCTAAGCAAAGGTGGATGGCTGTAGCTAGAGAAGACCTGAGAGACGAACAACTTTCAGAAGACGATGTGTTTGACTGAGCCAGGTGGAAGAAAGCTGTCAGAAACGTCAACCCCCCATAGAAGTGGGAAAAGATACAGAGAAAGAATAACAGGATCAAATGAACAAGGAACTGTGTTTATAAGGGGCAAGTGAAATCTTAGAACAGAATTAAACTTAGTGTTTTAATCAATACAACAGTAAATATTGAATTCATAAATGAATTCTAGTGCTGCAGAAATATAGAAAACAGATTTTTGAAATTGAAGTGAATTTTGCTCTGATGACAAAATAAAAGAATAGGAGCAGGGACTATCTCCGATTCTCACGTATATAACTGTCTAGACTTAGTTGATAAATTAAACAAAATTGCTTTTTGCCCCACTGATAGATTCGTTGGTTTTGATGTTTGTTCTCTTTTTACTAGAGCCCCTGTAGATTTTATTTTAGAGTATCTTGGTAATGAAATAATCATGAATTACCTCTACCTGTAAGACATAAATTATTATTTCACTCTGTAGCTTGTGCATTTGTGATTGTAAGTTTATATTCAATGGTGAATTTTACCAACAAATATTTGTTATGGCAATGGGCAACCTTTTATCCCCACTCCTCTCAAGCTTGTATATGGAATTCTTTGAAACATGATATTTACCTAATATCATTTATACTCATTTAAAGTGGTATAGACTGTGAGGTTTATTACTTGTTTTGTGTATGGGATGATTGTTCCCTTGTTGAGGGTGTACTCTTTTCCCGGTGGTGCTTATTTTTTGTGTTAGAGTTTACGTCTGTTGCTTTCGTTGGCAGAACGTTAGTCAAGTTTGGGTACTCATCGAGTCAGGGTCTAGACAGCTTAGCAGCATGAACTCGTTTACCAGCAGGTAATTGTTTCCTGTTGGCCCCTACAGTTTTCGAGGATGAGAACTTCAGTCAAGTTCAAGGAGAGTTGATGGCTTGACTGTAGTCGTCAATGGAGAGGAGGCAGTCCACTGAGGCAGCAGTTTGGCTGTCGCATTGCTTCTGCTGTGAACATCTGTGTTTCATGGAGATGTTCCTATTTGCCGTCCTGGGGCAGTTTTAATGACTTCACGGCAGTAGTCTGGTCATCCTCGATGACCTTTGATGGTCAATCTCTGTGACCCTTGTTAGTGGTCTTGACATCTCTGGGTAGATGTTCAGTTTTGCACTGTAGGAGGATTGTGATTTATTATTACCAATATTTATGAATTGATAGTTATTATGAGTGAATTGGTATTATTTTTACCTTGGATTATTATTTATGCTGCTTTATTGATTTCTCATACTTGTGTATTTTTGGTTATAACCTCATTTATGTTAATTGATGCTAATTGTAATCATTATGCTGTCTGTGATGTTTGTGTTTTCATGATGTAGCATGAGCGTTTACTTTGATTTGATGTTTTGACATTTTTGCTTGGGTGGTAATGTTTTATTTTAAAGTAACTAATTTTGCTACATCTTTGTTATTTATGATTGACTCTTTGATTGTGTAATGTATATTTATTGATTTACACCAGACTTGACTCAATTGTAAATATGTATATTACGTAATGTTAATAAACTAGGTTTAATGTCATTTTTGCTGTTTTTGTTGGTCCCCTTTCTCTGTTGTTGTCTCGGATTCTGCCAGTCTTTCCAGTCCATTTCTCTGTAATTGATGATGGAACCTGATGAACCAAGGTGTGGTTCATAACATTTGGCGACCTTGCCAGGATTTGGTTAATGACATTTGGTGACCTTTGGCCAGGATTTGGTCTGTTTTGGCTGGCAGGGTTGTGGCAGCCTCGGTGGGGTGGGGAGTGAAGAAAAAAAAAATTTTGCTGTAAATTTTTTTTTTTTTGCCAGGTGAAGAGGTGTGAGGTTTAGTGCTTGTTTTGTGTATGGGATGATTGTTCCCTTGTTGAGGGTGTACTCTTTTCTTGGTGGTGCTTATTTTTTGTGTTAGAGTTTACATGTATTGCTTTCGTTGGCAGAATGTTAGTCAAGTTTTGGGTAATCATTGAGTCAGGGTCTAGACAGCTCAGCAGTGTGGACTCGTTTATCAGCAGGTAATTGTTTACTGCTGGCCCCTACAGTTTTCGAGGATGAGAACTTCAGTCAAGTTCAAGGAGAGTTGATGACTCGACCATAGTCGTCAATGGAGAGGAGGCATTCCTCTGAGGCAGCAGTTTGGCTGTCGCATCGACTCTGCTGCGAACATCTGTGTTTCGTGATGTTCCTGTTTGCCTTCATGGGGCAGTTTTAATGATTTCATGGCAGTAGTCTGGTCATCCTCGATGAGCTTTGATGATCATTCTCTGTGACCCTTGTTAGTGGTCTTATCACCTCTGGGTAGATGTTCAGTTTTGCACTGTAGGAGGTTTGTGATTTATCATTACCAATATTTATAAACTGATTGTTATTATGAGTGAATTGGTATTATTTTTACCTTGGAATATTATTTATGTTGCTTTATTGATTTCTCATATTTGTGTATTTTTGGTTATAAACTTATTTATGTTAATTGATCCTAACTGTAATCATCATGCTGTCTGTAATGTTATTGTTTTCATGATGTAGCCTGAGTGTTTACTTTGATTTGATGTTTTGAAAGTTTTGCTTGGGTGGTAATGTTTTATTTTAAAGTAACTAATTTTGCTACATCTTTGTTATTTATGACGACTCCTTGATTGTGTGATGTATATTTATTGATTTACGCCAGATTTGACTCAATTGTAAATATGTATATTATGTAGTGTTAATAAACTGGGTTTAAGGTCAATTTTGCTGTTTTTTTGGTTCCCTTTCTCTGTTGTTGTCTCGGTTTCTGGTGGTCTTTCCAGTCCATCTCTCTGTAATTGATGATGGAACCTGATGAACCGAGGTGTGGTTCATAACATAGACATGTTGACGATAATTTAGCTGTTTCGCCTGCTGGTATTGATGTAAATGATTTACTCCCTAATTTGAATAACCAGGTATTATCCATTAAGTTTACTTTAGAATTAGAAAAAGACAATTGACTCCCTTTCTTAGATGTTCTAATACACAAAGAACCATTTCAATGCAAATTTAGTATTTATAGGAAACCAACCTACAACTTAACTTATGTCCATTTTTATTCAGGCCATCACCTTAACATCAAAATATCAATTTTTTCTTCTATGTTTTTAAGAGCTTTGCACATTGTCAGTCCCCAGTATTTGGATCAAGAAGTTAAACATAAAAAAAATAAGGATAGATTTATGTTATCCTTCACATATACTAGATATTTGTTATAATAGTAAAGCCCACAAAAAGTTCTATAGTGAAAGTAACACTGAGAAAGAAACCCCTAAGAACATTCTTAGCTTGACTTATTTTAGTTGGTTTGAAAACATAAAATCATTGTTAAAATCTTTTAATGTCTACCTCGTTTTTTCCTATAATAACACACTAAAAGGAATTTCTTCGTTCTTCGTTTTTTAACGTGTTTTTTTTCCCATTTTTATATGGGGTAAGCACGATGCCTTCTTTTGAAGGACTTTGATTTGGCGGTGGGGTAGGCCGTAGCCTCGATCGGCTGCTAATAATAGCCCTAAAGAAAACAACAACATAATATATAAAATTCCATGTCTGGACTGCCCCTCTTTTTATATTGGCCAGTCTAGTAAAGATTTAGATGTACGTATTAAGCAACATAAGTATTCAGTCAAAACTGGACAAACATACAATGCTATATTCATGCATTTAAGCAAAAACTCTCACAGGATAAATTGGACTGAAAGCTTAGTGATTGCCAGATCGAAAGATTTCTCTTCAAGAATTCTTTTGGAGTCCACTATTATCCAGCTTACTTCCAGCTGTAATTTTAACCTTTGCCCTGTCATGTATTATTTGGACCCCTATATTAGGAAAATGTTCAAGAATGACCTAAAAGATAAAATCACTGACTTAATTACAAATTAGTTACCTTATATATATTTTCTACGTATTCGTATGTTTAATATAATTTTTTTTAAATGTTCATCTTGCAAAAATTTTTATTGTTTAGAAAAAAGAGAATTATATTGTTGTACTAATATTTTTTGGTGGTCAATCACCCCCTTGTATAATCTTTTAATTGCCCTGTCCCTGCTTCTGAACGGTTGATCCCAATCCTTTGTAAAACCTCTCAAATATTTAACCCTGTTTTGACAGTTGCACTAATTCTTCAATTGTGCTGGATTCCAGGTATATATTTTTTACTTCGTAATCCCCATCTGTCATTTATGAGCTTTCTTTGTAAACTTACTTTTATACTTCTTCAGTCTGCTAAGTAAAGGACAACAGACAGTCGAAAGACCTCACAGCAGTCCAGTGTTTCCCTTTCCTTCGTGGATTTTATCTTTATATTTATATATTCATCACTTCCATATGTCTGTGATTCAGTTATAACATTCGTATCCTATATATATATATATATTTTATATAATATATATATATATATATATATAAATATATATATATATATTCTGTATATATATTAAAAATTGTCTGCCTAATGAGTGTAATATATATATATATATATATATATATATATATATATAAATTATATATATATATTTTTAAATATAAATATATATATATATATATATATATATATATATGCCCCATATAATATATATATATATATATATATATATATATATATATATATATACCCGCCGGAGATATATATATAATATTATATCATATATATATATATATAATAAAATATATATATATATATATATATATATATATATATATATAAATATATATATATATATATAATATATATATATATATATATATATATATATATATATTTATATATATATATATATATATATAAAATATACACACACAGGACACAAGACAAACAAATAATAATATAAATAATATATTTATATATATATATATATATATAAAATATATATATATATATATAAATATATATATATATATATATATATATATAATTAAATAGTTATTATATGCTATATAATATATTCCAATTAGAATATTGATTCACCTGAGATAAATTAAATACTGACCCATTTATCTTTTTAACTGTTGAGTTAAAGTAAAAACTCCGCTGCAAAAATATTACAGAATGTTAGCCACTTTGTGTACTTACTCAGAAGGCTCCTCAGTTGTGTCATTCTCCCTCTCCCCATCCTTAAACTACCCACAAAAACTACCTGGATTTTACATACTCATACTCAGTTCCACTTTCGTGTCCTCACCTGTACCCCATTTCATAAAGGTTTTATCATTTATTCTTAATTTTGTCTCTTCAAACTTTCTTTTAACTATTCTTATAAACTTTTTGAACCAAGTGTGTTTGTATGTATGAGTATTAATCTTTACACGTATATTCCACGGCATAAACACACTTTCGCAAATGTAATCTATTGCTTCTTTGAGGTCTTCCTTTGAAGTACCTGCTTTTATTGAATTTTCTTTTACAAAAATTCAATTCAGTGTTACAATATCATGTTTTATCCTTTTGAAGTGTGAAGGATGGTTGCTGTATCGTAGATCTTGTTTTTCTCTTGTATAAACTTTAAAAAATCTTTTTTCTCGGAAGGATTCTTAGTTTCTCTTGTAAGAGAAAAACACTGTTCTCATTTACTTTTCTCTGTGAGTATTCCCGAAACATATCAATCCATAGATATCAATATCAATAAACCATTGGCAATATATTCTCTAGCTTCCTTCATTATCATGGTTTTATAGTAAAATATTATATATATATATAAATTTTATATATATATATTATATATATATATTCTTAGTGTTATATCTTATATATATATATATATATATATCTGAGTATAATATCATTACTATATGTGTGTGTGTGTGTGTGTGTGTGTGTGTGTGTGTGTATATATATATATATTTTGTATATATTATATATATATATATATATTGTCACCATCTTGTGTACCAAGTTAAATTATTACACAACTCATCACAAAATTCTAAAATTTACCTCACTTCAGCCAGATACCTGAACTCCCATAACAATAAGAATTACGACTGAGTATTCTAAAGGTAACAGTGATACCTTAAAAAATTCATTAATCACATGAAAAATCAAACTAATTTTAGAAATATACTAGAGTAAAAGGGCATCACTGCATCAAACAACTTCAATTGTTTTCCTGGTGTTAATTTACTTCAGCAAAACTAAAGGAACAAAACATGTTTACCACTTTGCCATATGCACACAATTAATCCTATTCACTGATGGTCAATAAATGAAACACGGTTTTTTTTATTTAAATACAAAAATTTATTTTTAAATTCAAAATTTATAATTAGAATTCACAATCTAAAAAATTTACTATTACTTGAAAACAACACAAAATTTAATTAATTCTTGAGTTAAATTATTAAACAAAGCTAAATCACAAAACTAATTTATCAAGAAATTAAGTTAATCAAGCAAAATTTAAACTATCAAGAACTACTCAAGATTTGAAAAGGAAATCTTCGCAAATGAAAATTAAATCAAGTATGCAATGTTAAATTATCAAGAAATGTGTAAAATGTTAAGTAAATAAATATTAAATCACCAAAATTGCAAACACAACAACACACAAAAATAGACAAAAGATTTATCAATAATAATTTCACCAAGGCAAAATTCTCTTAGTATATCTTATTATACCATGGTAATAATAATTAAAATTCACTTTACCTTACACAAGCTTATGAAAATCTTTGTAAAATCTCTTGCAGCTGCTTTGACTCAAAAAACACTTTTGTCAGGTGCTGTTACAAATTTTTCCACTTTTTCTACACTCCAGATCTCAAAGCTATATTTAATACTGTGACCACAAATATATTCTCTTAAAATTACTCTCTTTGAAGATTTAATGAGAGAGAGATCCAAACTGACTGGTCTCTTAAATAAGAATGAACAAATTTTGGGATTCCATTGTGAAATTAAAACACTAGTGATGTCATTAAGGCAAAACGTTTTGAAAGCAATCGGGACAATACATGATGTAATTGATTGAGACATGTATTCTTACTCTCAAAATTACAAAATCATTCATCTTCTTCTCGTATGATACAAAGCTTTTTCAGGAATCCTGACATGATCAAACAGATTTCTAATGCCTAATTATAACTAGCAAGTTTTAAAAACAAAACGAAAAACTGGAGTTGGTTTCCCGAACATATCATCAAATGTTACCTCGACCTGTCATTGTTTAACCCAAAACAACGCACTCTCTTATCTGAACTGATGACAGATGACACATCTGGTCTAAAACTCAAATCTCTCTCCTCAGGAAGGCAATTATTAATTCCAGATTATGCTGCTAAGTTATCTAAAGCACTAAACTCTTTTGAGATCTGACACTACACTACATATGATATTTCAACAATCATTACACATAACACCATAAATTATTGAAGAGCAAATCTTCATATCACAATTAGTGGAGGATATATATATATATATATAGCCATCATATATATTCTGGAGGATATATTTGTCTATATATATATATATATATATATATAAGGAACAAACAGGATATATATATATATATATATATATATTCCCTACACATACACACACACACACACACACACACACACACACACAATCAATAATATGTTTTTAATATATACTTATATATAATATTTTATATATATTTATAAATATATATATAAAATGGATATATATATATATATATATATATTATTATCTAAAATATATATATATAATGATTGATATACAACACACAATATATGCAAATTATATATATTATAATTCTATTATATATATATATATATATATAATATATTTGAACCAACATATATAATATATATATATATATATATATATAAGCTTTATATACATATATATACATATATATATATATACATATATTTGTTGTTCATATATATATATATGATGACTATATATATACAAATCTGTCATATATTATCATATATATATATATATATAGCAATACATATAGTTCTGAAAAATAATGGAATATATATATAGATTTGGATAAACTATATATATATATATATAAATATATTCTCATCTATATGAATCACTTCCATGAGAAACCATATCTATAAAATCATATACATAAATATACAAATATATATATATATTATATATATATATATATATATATAATATATATATATATATATATACATAATATATATATATATATATGTCTATTTCCTGTAATACTATATATAATATGAAAATAAGAAGGCCCATAAAACACTATTTAAACGTTGAAACCATATATTTCGGGCACTTGTTTCTGTGCCCTGTTCACTGGTAGAATATGGACAGGTGGAAAGTTACAATGGTATATATACAAAAACATGAAGGTGTGGCCTTAGGCCTCCGATGTTAAGGAGGTGGCGTTTCTTAAGAAGGAGGAGATTGACCAAATTCCTAGTGGTTTTTGGCCTCATTAGCTCCCGTTTGGCGATGGATCTGGCGGTCGCGTTTCTTGGGTCATCTTCTTCAAAAGGGTGCGAGGATTAAGGTGTCAATGGCGTCCGATTTCAATGTCCTCCTGACAGGTTCATATTGTTGGTTTGATTGATGATAGCAGATTCAGCATCTTTCTTTTGTACGGACAGCTACTCTTGAAAACCAACTCCGCCCCACTCCAGTTAATGACATGCCCTGTATTTCTAATATGTAGGAAAATTCCCGAACTCTCGAAGCGTAACGTACTGATCTTTTGTGCTCTGTTATTCTTTGCGAGCGCGATCTACCTGTCTCGCCTACATAAATGTCATGACAATTACTACACGGTATCTTGTAAACTCCGGCTTCTTCCCTTTTGTTATTTAAGTATACGTTAACGAGCGAACTCCCGATGGATTTGGGATAATGGAAAATGAAAGGATTATCAGAACTGAGTTGCTCGGTGGCCTTTTGGATGTTTTCATCGTATGGAAGCTTTATTTTGTTGTTGAAATCTATTTGTCTGTTGTGAGTGGGACCTCTGTAGTATATTTTATTTGCTTTATTAATAGCCCTCTCGATAATGTGTGGTGGATAGAGCAGTTGCGTTAGGTGTTGGCGGATCGTGTTAAATTCTTGATCCAGGTACTCATTTGAACATATCCTAAGTCCTCTGAGGAATAGGTTGCACCCTACCATGATTTTTACGGAGACGTCGTGGTAGCTTAAGAAATGAATGTAGGAGACAGCGAAGGTGGGTTTTCTATATACTGTAAATGCATACCTGTTCTGTTTTCTTATGATCAGTACATCTAGGAACGGCAGTTTTCCGTCCTTTTCCCATTCTGTTTTAAATTTTATGGTCGGAACTAGCGAATTTAGCCTATTAAAAAATTCCTTAAAGTCCCCAGCTATTGTCCCAGAAAGTAAAGATATCATCTACATATCTAAGCCAGATCATGTTATGGGGTTTGATAGACGACAAAAGTTCTGTTTCGAAATATTCCATGTACAAGTTTGCTAGAAGGGGTGATAGGGGACTTCCCATGCTACAGCCAAATTTTTGTTTGTAAAAATTACCATTGAAAGAAAAACACGTTGTTAGTTACACAGAGGTTGATAAGTTTTAAAGTTTTATCTATGCCAAGAGGGAAAATGGTCTTCATATGGTTGTAACTTCCTCTCTAAGAAAAACAACACGTCGGCAATCAGGACTTTAGTAAATAATGAATCGACGTCTAGACTGAGCAGTTTGATGTTGTTTGAGGATGTTTAAACTATTAAATTTTTGTATGAAATCTTCTGCATGTTTGACGTGGGAGGATGAGAAGGTTCCTAGAAAGGGTGATAACAAGTCTGCGAGCCATTTTGATAATTTGTACATGAAAGAGCCCTGCTAGATATTATGGGGCGTAAAGGAATCCCATCTTTATGTGTTTTCGGGAGGCCGTAAAAATAGGGGAGAGAGGGGTTGATTACCTTGAATGTCTCTAGTAATTCTATGTCTTTTTTATTGCCCCCTATGGTTCTAACTGATTTGTTAAACTGAGCAGCAATATTTGTTGTGGGATCTTTCGTTAATTTGTCGTAGGTCTCCGCATCGTTTAGAAGTTCTTGAACTTTATTGATGTATGTCTCCTTGTCTAACAGAACTATTTTCCCGTCTTTGTCAGATTTTGTGATGATGATATCCCCCTTTTTTTTAAGCTAACTAATGCATTTTGGAATCTTTTCAGGAGCGAATTTTTGTTGTTATTTTGCTCCAAGACATTTAGCAAAATGCCTTTGAGACATGCCTCTTTCTTGTCATAGTTGTTTTTTGCAAAATGTTTATCAAAAGCAACTAGGAAATTAAGATTACTCTCGGGACCAGGTTTTAGAGCGAATGAAACTCCAAGATTTAAAACGGTCTGTTCTTCTGCAGTGAGGGGATGGTTAGAGATTCAGCACATTATTGGGAAGGCCAAGATTATTCCATACGCTGTTCCTAATCAGTCTTTTTAATTTGTAGCACAAATTTCTGGAGTGGGACTCACTGTTCTCAATAGCACCTGATAGCACAAAATATGAAAGATATCTGTACATACCATCATCCCTGCACATGAGGCGAAGTGACGTGGCTAGCTCACTTATTTTTCTTCTAATCACATAGATGTCTTGGTGTGTGGCTTGTATTCTGTCTTGGAGGAATGTGCGGATGGAGTCCGAAATGGGTCTGACGCCGATGTCCAACGCGTGAAACCGTACATTTTGGGAGAAACTTGTTCCTGTAGGCATTCTTGTAGAAAATTTCTCTGATTCTTCCTCTTGTGTAACCCATGTACTAGCCGTTCGTACCGTCTGAAGATGTGCTTGACAGCTGGGTTGAAGCCGAAAAACTGGCGTAAACTGTGATGTTCCATAATGGGCAAAAATGAATGTCTTTTCCTGTAATACTACAGTGTAATATGAAAATAAGAAGGCCCATAAAACACTATTTAAACGTTGAAACCATATATTTCAGGCACTTGTTTCTGTGCCCCTGTTCACTGGTAGAATATGGACAGGTGGAAAGTTACAATGGTATATATACAAAAACATGAAGGTGTGGCCTTGGGCCTCCGATGTTAAGGAGGTGGCGTTTCTTAAGAAGGAGGAGATTGACCAAATTCCCTAGTGGTTTTTGGCCTCATTAGCTCCCGTTTGGTGATGGATCTGGCGGTCGCGTTTCTTGGGTCATCTTCTTCAAAAGCGTTAACGGGTGCGAGGATTAAGGTGTCAATGGCGTCCGATTTCCAATGTCCTCCTGACAGGTTCATATTGTTGGTTTGATTGATGATAGCAGATTCCAGCATCTTTCTTTTGTACGGACAGCTACTCTTGAAAACCAACTCCGCCCCACTCCAGTTAATGACATGCCCTGTATTTCTAATATGTAGGAAAATTCCCGAACTCTCGAAGCGTAACGTACTGATCTTTTGTGCTCTGTTATTCTTTGCGAGAGCGATCTACCTGTCTCGCCTACATAAATGTCATGACAATTACTACACGGTATCTTGTAAACTCCGGCTTCTTCCCTTTTGTTATTTAAGTATCGTTAACGAGCGAACTCCCGATGGATTTGGGATAATGGAAAATGAAAGGATTATCAGAACTGAGTTGCTCGGTGGCCTTTTGGATGTTTTCATCGTATGGAACAACAAAATTTTGTTGTTGAAAAATACAGGGCATGTCATTAACTGGTTCTGGGGCGAGTTGGTTTTCAAGAGTAGCTGTCCGTACAAAAAAGAAAGATGCTGGAATCTGCTATCATCAATCAAACCAACAATATGAACCTGTCAGGAGGACATTGGAAATCGGACGCCATTGACACCTTAATCCTCGCACCCTTTTGAAGAAGATGACCCAAGAAACGCGTCATTAATTGGAGATCCATCGCCAAACGGGAGCTAATGAGGCCAAAAAACCACTAGGAATTTGGTCAATCTCCTCCTTCTTAAGAAACGCCACCTCCTTAACATCGGAGGCCTAAGGCCACACCTTCATGTTTTTGTATATATACCATTGTAACTTTCCACCTGTCCATATTCTACCAGTGAACAGGGGCACAGAAACAAGTGCCCGAAATATATGGTTTCAACGTTTAAATAGTGTTTTTATGGGCCTTCTTATTTTCATATTACACTGTAGTATTACAGGAAAAGACATTCATTTTTGCCCATTATGGAACATCACAGTTTACGCCAGTTTTTCGGCTTCAACCCAGCTGTCAAGCACATCTTCAGACGGTATGAACGGCTAGTACATGGGTTACACAAGAGGAAGAATCAGAGAAATTTTCTCCCACAAGAATGCCTACAGGAACAAGTTTCTCCCAAAATGTACGGTTTCACGCGTTGGACATCGGCGTCAGACCCATTTCCGGACTCCATCCGCACATTCCTCCAAGACAGAATACAAGCCACACACAAGACATCTATGTGATTAGAAGAAAATAAGTGAGCTAGCCACGTCACTTCGCCTCATGTGCAGGGATGATGGTATGTACAGATATCTTTCATATTTTGTGCTATCAGGTGCTATTGAGAACAGTGAGTCCCACTCCAGAAATTTGTGCTACAAATTAAAAAAGACTGATTAGAACAGCGTATGGAATAATCTTGGCCTTCCCAATAATGTGCTGAATCTCTCTAACCATCCCCTCACTGCAGAAGAACAGACCGTTTTAAATCTTGGAGTTTCATTCGCTCTAAAACCTGGTCCTGAGAGTAATCTTAATTTCCTAGTTGCTTTTGATAAACATTTTGCAAAAACAACTATGACAAGAAAGAGGCATGTCTCAAAGGCATTTTGCTAAATGTCTTGGAGCAAAATAACAACAAAAATTCGCTCCCGAAAAGATTCCAAAATGCATTAGTTAGCTTAAGAAAAGGGGGATATCATCATCACAAAATCTGACAAAGACGGGAAAATAGTTCTGTTAGACAAGGAGACATACATCAATAAAGTTCAAGAACTTCTAAACGATGCGGAGACCTACGACAAATTAACGAAAGATCCCACAACAAATATTGCTGCTCAGTTTAACAAATCAGTTAGAACCATAGGGGCAATAAAAAGACATAGAATTACTAGAGACATTCAAGGTAATCAACCCCTCTCTCCCTATTTTTACGGCCTCCCGAAAACACATAAAGATGGGATTCCTTTACGCCCCATAATATCTAGCAGGGGCTCTTTCATGTACAAATTATCAAAATGGCTCGCAGACTTGTTATCACCCTTTCTAGGAACCTTCTCATCCTCCCACGTCAAACATGCAGAAGATTTCATACAAAAATTTAATAGTTTAAACATCCCCTCAAACAACATCAAACTGCTCAGTCTAGACGTCGATTCATTATTTACTAAAGTCCTGATTGCCGACGTGTTGTTTTTCTTAGAGAGGAAGTTACAACCATATGAAGACCATTTTCCTCTTGGCATAGATAAAACTTTAAAACTTATCAACCTCTGTGTAACTAACAACGTGTTTTCTTTCAATGGTAATTTTACAAACAAAAATTTGGCTGTAGCATGGGAAGTCCCCTATCACCCCTTCTAGCAAACTTGTACATGGAATATTTCGAAACAGAACTTTTGTCGTCTATCAAACCCCATAACATGATCTGGCTTAGATATGTAGATGATATCTTTACTTTCTGGGACAATAGCTGGGGGACTTTAAGGAATTTTAATAGGCTAAATTCGCTAGTTCCGACCATAAAATTTAAAACAGAATGGGAAAAGGACGGAAAACTGCCGTTCCTAGATGTACTGATCATAAGAAAACAGAACAGGTATGCATTTACAGTATATAGAAAACCCACCTTCGCTGTCTCCTACATTCATTTCTTAAGCTACCACGACGTCTCCGTAAAAATCATGGTAGGGTGCAACCTATTCCTCAGAGGACTTAGGATATGTTCAAATGAGTACCTGGATCAAGAATTTAACACGATCCGCCAACACCTAACGCAACTGCTCTATCCACCACACATTATCGAGAGGGCTATTAATAAAGCAAATAAAATATACTACAGAGGTCCCACTCACAACAGACAAATAGATTTCAACAACAAAATAAAGCTTCCATACGATGAAAACATCCAAAAGGCCACCGAGCAACTCAGTTCTGATAATCCTTTCATTTTCCATTATCCCAAATCCATCAGGAGTTCGCTCGTTAACGTATACTTAAATAACAAAAGGGAAGAAGCCGGAGTTTACAAGATACCGTGTAGTAATTGTCATGACATTTATGTAGGCGAGACAGGTAGATCGCTCTCGCAAAGAATAACAGAGCACAAAAGATCAGTACGTTACGCTTTTAGAGTTCGGGAATTTTCCTACATATTAGAAATACAGGGCATGTCATTAACTGGAGTGGGCGGAGTTGGTTTTCAAGAGTAGCTGTCCGTACAAAAGAAAGATGCTGGAATCTGCTATCATCAATCAAACCAACAATATGAACCTGTCAGGAGGACATTGGAAATCGGACGCCATTGACACCTTAATCCTCGCACCCTTTTTGAAGAAGATGACCCAAGAAACGCGACCGCCAGATCCATCGCCAAACGGGAGCTAATGAGGCCAAAAACCACTAGGAATTTGGTCAATCTCCTCCTTCTTAAGAAACGCCACCTCCTTAACATCGGAGGCCTAAGGCCACACCTTCATGTTTTTGTATATATACCATTGTAACTTTCCACCTGTCCATATTCTACCAGTGAACAGGGGCACAGAAACAAGTGCCCGAAATATATGGTTTCAACGTTTAAATAGTGTTTTATGGGCCTTCTTATTTTCATATTACACTGTAGTATTACAGGAAAAGACATTCATATATATATATATATATATATATATATATATATATATATATATATATATATATATATATATATATATATATATATATATATATATATATATATATATATATATATATATATATATATATATATATATATATATATATATATATATATATATATATATATATATATATATATATATATATATATATATATATATATATATATATATATATATATATATATATATATATATATATATATATATATATATATATCATGATATACAAATGTCGTTTAATATATTCATATATATATCTCCGATATAATTATCACGATATATATATGATAAATGAATATACCATATATAACCCTACATGGACCCATTCATAGTGGATATATCAATATATAAATATATATATCTGCTGTATGTTTTTCCTGTCATAGCGGGAAATTATATATATATAATGACCCATATGATATTCGTTGGTACGTTTGGAACACATAGCTCTTATTATAAATTTTTATCACACCGTGATTTATATATAATCATGAAGCTATAATGTATTTATATAAAATTCACGCTACCTCGATATCTCCGATGGATATATAAATATTATATATGATAAATGAATAAGTACCATATATATATATATGGACCATTCAACGACTTTTTAAATATTCTGCCGAGGTATAATCATTACGGGTCTGCTGTACTTTTTCCTTCATTGTAGAAAAATATATAGCAAAATGACCCAGACAAGCCATGATGGTCTTAGTATATTGGAGGGCTAGCTCTTATTATGATATTTTTATCATATATATTTATATACAATCATGATACAAATGTCGTTTAATATCAAATTCACGCTAATATCAAAATATATATAAATATATATATATATATATATATATATATATATATATATATATATATATATATATATATATATATATATATATATATATATATATATATATATATATATATATATATATATATATATATATATATATATATATATATATATTTTTATCATATATTATATATATATATCATGAATATATAAATGTATATATATATATATATATATATATATATATGGGGAATATATATATATATATATATATATATATAAATGGATATATATATATATATATATTACATCTTGCATGACTTTAGAAGAACTATGTGCTGGCCTGGCTGTAATTCCCAGGTGCAATTGTGCTGACGTTGGAAATTTGCTCAGTCAGATACAGAGAGCTATTTGATCATGATCTTTCGAACATTAAACCGATCCGCCGGAAGTATATACAAGTTCAGGTGGGGTATGTGCATGTGGGTGTGCGATCTCCCATAGGATATTTATGAGAGGAACAGTGACTCTCACAGGGAGACTGCCTCGATCTGGAGTGGCTGATGTGTGCTTTTAGCCTGTGTAGTTTTTAAGGAAACCGCCATTGTGAAGAAACATTATCTGGGCCATACTAAGTAAGATCACCCAGTGACATTTATATCTCTTCCAGACTTATAGGGAAAACTCCCGGTTGGGAAGCAGTGAAACTGAACGATGGCTACATAATGAATTTTCTTTTAATGCTCCAGTAAACATCTTTTTTGTTTTGAGCATGTATTACAGTGAACACCATTTCAGGTTTTAATATAATGATATGTTTCTTTCAACAGGAATACGAGTTTCGTCCTGAGAGGACGAATATTTGGAAGTGGTGTTTTTTGCTCTTTCATACTAAAAGTATTATGACCTCATTACTTTTTCTGATGACTAGGGTGTTATTAACTAGAATTGCTTGGTATAGAATTATTTGTGAAACAGTATTTCCCCTAGTTATGTTTTCCCTTGATAAGGGGTGTGAATCACTCCATTTCATGACCGTAGCTTTTGCTGAGTTACTTTTGTTAAATTTTTCAAATAAAGTCTAGTTTTGTACTTCAGTGTTAATTCCAGTAGGCCTTTGTGTAAAGATGGGTTTAGTGAGAGAAGACAACAAAGGAGAAGGGATTTGCTGACTCAGGGATGAGCCACGGCTACCACAGACATCTTAGAGAAATAAGATGATTGATTCTGTTCTTAAAACAGATAAAGCAATAAAAGATGGCCCTGTTTGACCTGGGGAACAGGCCCATTAACAGTGGTGGCAGCGGTGGGACACATAGATAGATAAATAGATAGTTAGGGTTACGCCTCCGAAGAGACATATCTTAGTAATGCTAGTATTGACATCTCAGAATAGGTTTTGATGGTTCAACGATTCAGCTTAGGAAGCTGATGCTGTGACTCTTACTTCAATCAGTCTTTTTCTCTGGCACGAAGTCTCTGTGTGTTTAATAATGCGTCATGGGGCGCAAGGTTGTTAAGGTGTTATGTAGGGATTTACGAGAGTGAATTCATTTTGGGGAGTGTTTAGGTATATATAATGTGTATAGTGTAAAATAATTGCAGTGTCTTGACTGCTTGTGTGTGCTGAAACACATGAAATACATGCAAATGTTTTTCTCTCTCTCTCTCTCTCTCTCTCTCTCTCTCTCTCTCTCTCTCTCTGTGGTGAGAGGATTCTCGTTCGCCATTGAGCAGAGGAGTATGTAAGTGTTATCATTTTTATATTGTTAATTTAATGTCAGATTGGACTTTTCATTACACTGCAACTAGTATTCAGGCAGTGGCTGTAGTGACGTCATCCGTTGAGTGACGTGTCAGTGACGCCATTAGTTTGGGCGGAGTCTCTTGCTTTCTCTGACGTACCCTTATGCAGTGCATTTGAATTATGGGTGTGTCTTATCTCTTTTATTTTGTTTTTATATAAGTAATCATTAGTTCGCATCAGCGTTTAGGGTTTAATAAAGGGGAATATTTTATTGTTGTGTTATCTCTGGGGACTTTGATAACTGTATAGTATTTTATTTGACATTTGTGAATTACTGTGTGTAAACATTTCTTATGCAAGTGTGTATACATTTCTTAGTTTTTTAACTGTTTTTTTTTTATTTTTTATAATTACACACGTGCATGTGTTATTTTTGGTGTATACGTGCGTGTATGTAAAGTGGGAGCGGTTGCTATAAGCTTACTTGGCAATAGTTGGCCCTGGCGACAGGAGAGGCGAGCTTGCCTCTTTGGGGTTCGCGCTAAGTGTTTTTTCTGTAGGCATCGGCAGGCCTTGGATGGGGGAGTGATATGGTGAGGGACGAATTCTTTTCTCTCTCTCTCTCTCTCTCTCTCTCTCTCTCTCTCTCTCTCTCTCTCTCTCTCTCTCTCTCTCGCGTCCGTCTGCTCAAGTTCCATTTTCTATAAGTGCGAGTGGATTTCCATTCTCTTTACCTGGGGAGACAGTGTTTTTTTTTTTTTGTCATTTGGCCTTGAAGATGCCATTTTGATCCAATTTTGCATGTCAGCTGTGTATTTAGCCAACAAGTTTTTTCTTTCTTTTTCCCCATGGGACTTTGAATTTAATTGTGGGGTTAGTTAGTTTTGAATTTAATTTTGGGGTTTAATTTAATTTTGGGTTTAATTAATTTTGAATTTAATTTTGTGCTTACTTAACTTCCATTTTGAACTGAGGGTTTAGTTAATTTTAGATTTAATATTGGGTTTAATTCACTTTGGGATTCAATGGTGAGTTTGATTAGTACCTTCTTTTGAGTTTTGGGAATTAATTAGGGGAAATTTTTTTTCTTGAGTTTTTTCTGTAAGGGGTGTTCTTTTGCAGGACTTGGGAATGCTTTTGCATTTGTGATCAGCCAAAAATAAGTTAACGAATATATTTACGGAGAAGACAGTTGCAAAAATGAGGAGAGGAAATAGTGATCAGAGATTCCCTTAGATCAGCCTATGGTTGTGTAGGACTCGGAAATCCATCCCGTGGTCTGAAGGGTTTGTTGAAAGTCGGAATAGCCAAAGATCGATGGTTGGCCTAAGTTCTGGGATTCCACGAGTTCATTGCTTTAATTGTAATATGCAGGGACACATTAAGAGATTTTGCCATGTTAAGTATTGTGGCACTTGTAAGAGTTATGGTCATCCTTGGCGGTCCTGCCCGTCTCGGAGAGGGTATAATGGTAGGCCTTCATTTCAGAATTTTGGCAGCTCGGATAAGAAAGTTCTTTGCGCGAATTTTTCGAGGGGATCTTGTGATCGGCAGACATTGTCTAAAGACCAATGAGTTGTAAAGGAAAACTGGTTGGGTGTTTCTTGGGATATAGGACTTCTGGGGGAACCCTCAGGGTCAAAGCCAGTCATAATTGGATCTGTACATGGTATAAATGTACGAGATTTTATAGACACAGGCACCTCTATTAATTTTATGAATTATGAGTTGTTCAGATTGATGTCTCCTGATCGCTCTTTGAGACCTGCTAAGGAAACTGTATGTGATATTCAAGCAAATAGGTTACGAATTTTGGGATACGTAGGTATAGATTTATCTCTCGGTTGTAGATCTTTGACAGAACCATTTTTTGTTATACAAGGGGGTGCTCTGGGAAATACTTTGTTACTGGGTCATCCAGCATGTCGGAGACGAAAGATCTCGATTCATGCGAGGTTATGCGATATAATTGTGGGAGTACCTGGGATGTTTGTGCCGTTTGAGGAGATGGATGTGAGTGTGATGAAGGTTGAGGATGGAATGAGTGTACATGAGGATCTGCAGGTGGATGCTGAACATGTGTCAGGGGATGAGAGGTGTTATAAGGGGATTTTGACAGATGATGTGGTGCTTGGTCTGGGTATGGTTGTGATGGTGAAAGTTTGAGTGAAAGGAGTGCATAAATCCATACAGATGAATCTGGATGAATGTAGCGAGAAGCTGAAGGGGGTACTGTGTACGGGTTGTATAAATAGGGTATCGAGTTTAGGTATACTTTGGGGTGAATTGCTAAACTGTAATGATTCAGTCCGCAATTACCAGAAGGGTACTTATGCAATCGACTTTGTTGACTGGGTCGATGAAGATACTTCAGTAGCTATTGTCGGGGATTTGTTTAGTTTTTCAGAAACAGATTTACAGGCTAGAAGGCAAATTTTTAGGGATCATTTAGCCAATGCTGATTATAAAGAATATGCTGGTGGTGTAGAAGGTGTTCTGGCCGAGTTTGCGGACATAGTCGCACTCAAAGAGGATAAGTTAGGTTTAACAAATGTGTTAGAACACAAAGTTCAGTTGGAGGACAAAACTAAGCCTATTTTTGTTCCTTCATAGAGGATTCCTTTTAAGATTAGAGAGCAGGTAGAGCAAGAGGTTAATAAGTGGGAGGAAGAAGGCATCATTAGGCCCAGTCCTTCACCTTTTAATTTCCCATTGTTAGCAGTCCCTAAGAAGGATGGTTCACTCCGAGTTTGTGTAGACTTTAGGAAGTTGAATGAGAAAACCATTCCTGATTGCTACCCTGTGGCATGTTTGCCAGATTTATTTTTCGAAATTGGGGGCAAGAATATTTATTCCTCAATTGATCTGATGCAGGGGTACTTGCAAGTACCGCTTAGCAAGGAGAGTTGGGAGTACATGGCTTTCTCTTTGCCGAAGGGGCATTGAGTTCACTCAGATGCCATTTGGTCTAACAAGCAATCCGATGACATTTACTAGGGTAATGAATGCAGTTTTGCATGGCTTGTAAAGGAAAAAAGTCTTTTTGTACATGGATGATATACTAGTTGCCACTGATTCAGCAGAAGAACATTTAGAAGTTCTTGGGGAGGTTTTTAGGAGGCTCAGATTAGCGGGTTTGAAGATAAAATTAGCTAAGTGTAATTTTCTCAAGAGGCGGATAGTATATTTAGGTCATGCCATTTCTAAAGAGGGTGTTAGAGTAGATGATGATAAACTTAGGGCAATCGTAGATTTTCCCACTCCCGAGAATAAAAAGCAGATTCGGTCATTCTTAGGTATGGCTGGATTTTTCCATGGATTTGTGAAGGGCTTTTCGGTTCTGGCATCTCCCTTGACAGATGTCCTGAGGGATGACGTGCAGTTTGTATGGGGAGATGGACAGCAAATAGCTTTTCAGATGATTAAAGATGCCTTAGTGAATCCCCAATGTTGAAGTTTCCTGATTTGGAACGTCCTTTCACGTTGGTAACAGACGCTAGTTATGATGGTATAGGGGCATGTTTTATGCAGAAGTTCAATGGAAGACTCCATCCAATTGCAATTTACAGTAGGAAGTTTAGGAAGTTTAAGACACGAGGTAGTAATGAACGGTTATGGTCGGTAGTGGACAAAAAGGCCTTTGCCAGTGTCTAGTTTAATACACTTTAAAATGTTGATTTTGGGCAATCAAGTAGAGGTTCTGACGGATCATAAGCCATTGTTGGATCTGTTTAATAAGCTGGATCTTTCCCCAAAAAGAGCTCGGTGGTATCTGACAATCAGGGGTTTTGATGCTAAGCTTAAATATATAGTGGGTAGACAGAATGTCGTAGCAGACGCTCTTAGTAGAAGTTTTCCTGACACAGACGGTACTCATGTATGTTATGTATCTGGAGATAGTATACATTGAGATATTAGTTTAGTAGAAGCTAAGCAAGATGAGGATGAGATTCTGGGGACGCAAAAGCGCTTCTTCGAGGGGAATTAGTTAGGAAGGGTTATAAGATGCCTTTTTCAGGGCTTGAATTAGAGGGTAATTTGTTAGTTAAGAAAATTAGATACAGACTGAGGAATAATGAGGATAAGGGTGATACAATGCAAATGGTTGTTCCTAGGAGTTTAGTACCTATGGTGTTAGATATTGTTCACAGTAGGTCTGGCAGTCTGCATTTGCGGATTGAGAAAACGTATCAGAATGTACAGGGACAATTCTTTTGGGAAAACATGATCACATCGGTAGAAGACTTTGTGAGAAATTGTCGAGTCTGTAATGTGTGTAAGCCATCGCGTCGTTTCTTGTAAGTTGGGTTCATTCCCGATTCCTACCAGACCCTCATCATGAGTACACATGGACCTTTTGAGCAATTTCTATGAATCTAGTTATGGGCCATAGGCACCTGTTGGTGGTTGTTGACGAATTGACTAGGTTCCTATAGATTTTTCCATTGAAGCATAAAACAGCGGAAGAGGTACCAGTTGCATTCTTTAATGGGTATATTTTCCGTTATGGGGTTCCAGAGGTTCTGATTACAGATAATGGTAGAGAATTCGTGAACAGGACGTTAGAGTGCTTTGTTGATGTAATGGGCATTCGGAAGGTCACTATTATTCCCTATTGACCAGAAGGGAATGGCCTGTGTGAATGAGCAAATAGGAAGGTCATTGAAGCTCTTTGGATGATGGTTGGGGGAAATGATGTAAATTGGGATCAATATATTCCACAGGTGCAACATAGTATAAATACGATGGTTGGTGATACCATTGGAATGTCTCCCAATGTTGCGCTGTTTGGTTACCCAGCAGCGCTGGGTGCATTCGATTTGTTACCTATTCCATCGGGTGATGAAACGATCAGGGTGTTTATTTCCACCGCGAAAGAGGGATATGCGCATCTTGCTAAGAATCTTGGAAACGCGAGACATGGTAGATAGGAGCAATGCAAAACCAGATAGAGTTAAAGTTACTGTGGGAGATAGGGTTTTTGTGAAAATGAATGTCAGGAATCAGTTGAACTATAAGCTAGGTCTTAAATTTGAAGGTCCTTTCAGTGTTGTAGAGGTAAAAAAGGGGAATGGATTTGTTGTTCTAGATGAAAACATGGGTGTGTCTCGGTTGACACATATATCTAAAATTAAAATGACAAGGTAATGGCTATCGTATGGGTTAATTCCTGTGTTGTACTGGGGTTATGATCATTATTTTCTTTTTTTTTTTCCTCTCTTTGTTTTTTAATGGGTTGTAAATGGGCGTGGTAGTTTTTTTAACTGGGGAGGACGTTAGTCCGTAGTTTTGCAAATCTTTAATTGTCCAAGTTCAGTTTTTGCTCATTTGTGTTGCAATACTTAGTTAAAATTAAGTGCAAAATACCATAGAGTTTTATAGATATATGAATTTCTCTTTTTGTTTTTTCCCCGTTTCAAGATTAGGTATCTTAGAGATTCTTGCTTTTGTCTTTTTATGCTGAAGTCTCACATTCACATGACTTTGAGAGTCGTGACATGGGCTAATTTCGTAGTGAGGTTAGGCCCGTGTGTTATTATGTAAGAATATTATGATGTGTAGTTTTCGTCTGACACAATATCCTTGAGTATAGAGTTACAGAATAAAGTTTTGTTACTTAGGATTTTTTTTTGGGGGGGGTAATTAGTGTATCGGATGGAATCTGTCTGATTTGTTACGGGTTTGGGTAAATCAGTTAGTGTTTAAGATAGGATTAGGAAGACTTTAATATAGCTTCCAAATGTACATGTTTGGATTTTTCAGTTCTCTTTTAGAATAAGAGGGCTGCTCCATTGGTAATTGTAGTTGTTATAATCATAGGAGCGTTTGCCAGTATGTCAATTGTTATTTTGCAGAGAACTGAGTAGTATTTGCTAACCAGGGTAAAACTTTGATGACTTTACAAGATATTTTACCTCTCAGATGTTTAGAATTGCCTTTAATGAATTCAATATATTGGGAGGGTTATCAGAAAATTTTTTACTGGGAAGAATTTATATGGGTAGTATCTTGAAGTTAGTGTACCTGATAGAGGGTTGATTGTAGAAATTCCAGTTAGCAACTTGGAATTTTTTCACAGTTTTATCAGAGGACCTTTGCCCTAATGGGTTTAATATTTCAGTAATGGTATGGCGTAGTGAGTAGACTAGTTACCTTTTGGATTGACTGTTGACATGACCAACTTACATTATACCCCACTCCCGCAGAGCAGCGCCTGATGAATGACTTCTATGAGCCTCAACAGATACAAGTTAGATATGAAGGCCATCTACGATACGCTGCAGGTTTCTACGCCTTCATCAGAGGATCCAGGATTTTTGGAGAGATGTCGGGCAGGACATCTACAGATCGCCGTCATTGCTGGGAGACATCTGTGTGGTGCAAAGGATTCATAAGCGCTACATTCAACATGGGCTTGTGCAGTTGCAGGCCATTCAGCGTAGTTGGATCACCAGGAATTCAAGATGTGAAGAGTGGCATGGGTTTGTACAGTTGCAATCCATCCAGAATATTTGGACCACCAAGAATGCAGGATTTCAAGTGTTGCATTCTATAAATGAACTGTTATTGGAATATCAGTCATGCATATGTCACATATAATTTTCGTATCTGGTGCAGACAGTTTCCTATGATATTGGCATTGGCCCTTACTGAATTTTCAATTGGACAGTTATCGTATCTTGGCGAGGGCATCCAGAAAGTAGGTGGTGCTAGCTCCTATTATGTCATGGAAAACTTTAGAAGAACTATGTGCTGGCCTGGCTGTGGCGCAGGTGCAATTGTGCTGACTTTGGAAATTTGCTCAGTCGGATACAGAGAGCTGTTTGACCATGATCTTTCGAACATTGAACCGATTCGCTGGAAGTGCCTAAGTTCTGGTGGGGTATGTGCGTGTGGGTGTGCGATCTCCCATAGGATATTTATGAGAGGAACAGTGACTCTCACAGATAGATTGCCTCGATCTGGAGTGTCTATGTGCTTTTAGCCTGTGTAGTGTTTAAAGAAACCGCCACTATGAAGAAACATTATCTGGGCCAAAGTAAGATCACCCAGTGGCATTTATATCTTTTCCAGACTTAGAGGGAAAACCTCTGGTTGGGAAGCAGTGAAACTGAACGATGGCTACATACTGAAATTTCCCATTTAATGCTCAACTAGACATCTTTTTTGTTTTGAGCATGCATGACAGTGAACACCATTTCAGGTTTTAATATAATGATATGTTTCTTTCAACAGGAATTCGAGTTTTGTCCTGAGAGGACGAATTTTGGAAGTGGTGTTTTTTACTCTTACATACTCTATGACCTACATTGTGGTCTAAAAGAATTATGACCTCATTACTTTGTTTGATGACTAGGGTGTTATTCACTGGAATTGCTTGGTATAGAATTATTTGTGAAACAATATTTCCCCTAGTTATGTTTTCCCTTGATAGGGTGTGTGAATCACTTCATTTCATAACCGTAGCTTTTGCTGAGTTACTTTCGTTAAATTTGTCAATAAAGTCTAGTTTTGCTTCTCAGCATTTAATTCCAGTAGGCCTTTGTGTAAAGATGGGTTTAGTGAGAGAAGACAACAAAGGAGAAGGGATTTGCTGACCCAGGGATGAGCCACGGCTACCACAGACATCTTAGAGAAGTAAGATGATTGATTCTGTTCTTAAAACAGATAAAGCATTAACAGATGGTCCTGCTTGACCTGGGGAACAGGCCCATTAAGATATATATATATATATATATATATATATATATATATATATATATATATATATATATATATATATATATATATATATACTACTACTATCACTTTTTACCAGATACATATGTAATTGTAATAAGCATATTGCCCTCTTAACCCCACGAATTCTTGGCGCTTTTTTGGATGCGCTTGTCAATACAAAGCCTTGAGATCCAAGTGCAAGAACCACTTCAATTTCTTGCACTTGGATCTCAAGGCTTTGTAGCGACAAGCGTATCCAAAAAAGCACGAAGATCTCGAGAAATTAAGAGGGCATTGTGGCTATTACAATTACACACAATTACACACACACACACACACACACATATATATATATATATATATATATATATATATATATATATATATATATATATATATATATATATATATATATATATATATATATATATATATATATATATATATATATATATATATATATATATATATATATATATATATATATATATATATATATGTATGTATATATATATATATATATATATATATATATATATATATATATATATATATATATATATATATATATATATATATTTATTTATATATATATATATATTTATATATATATATATATATATATATATATATATATATATTTATATATATATATATATATATATATATGTGTGTGTGTGTGTGTGTGTGTGTGCAGTATATATATACAGTACATGTGTGCGACTAGGTCCATGTATATTCGCAATCATTCACAACATGTGAGGCTCGCACATACGCTCTTTGCATTTATGAAGAAGTTTTTTTCTTTTTCCTTTTCCTTTTTCCCGCATTCAGGCTTCCCACTTCACCACTGTTTTTCCGAACTTTTCCCTGAAGCTCCCTGGAAATTAGCAAAAGCGAGAAAAAGTGAAAGAAAATTTGATTTTTTTCTCTTAATCACCGGGGAGGAACGATTGTGTTTTTTTAATGTAATAATAACGAAATTATTTTCCTAAGATTTTGATTAGTGCTTCATATCTCAAAGCTAACTGTGAAAGGGACAGAAAGCTAAAACACTAATACTAGTAGAGATTTACAAAAGTGCATTATTAACATTATTATTTCTATTTATTTTTATAATTATCATTCTTATGAGCTTGTTCCCACGCGGCTGGAACCGGGGTACCCTGTCTCCACTACCCTCCCGAGCCCCTACCAACCTTGCTACCGCCCAGAAAGGACAAACAGCTGGTTTTCAGGAGGAAGGTGGATGTCTCCCCTACCCTCCTGTTTCCCTACCTAACCCGCCCCCCTCCCTGGGCACACAAACCAGTTTGTAGAGGGTGGTTGACTGTCATGTCTCCCGTACTGTTACCGGGGGAGGACAAACAAGGTTAGATCCTCTCGGATTCTATTATTATTATTATTATTATTATTATTATTATTATTATTATTATTATTATTATTATTATATTAGTGAGAGCTTTAGAATACCCATAACTACATGATGCAGCTAAAGATCAGCGAATTTTATATAAAGACAGGGTTTAGGCACGTAGAATTTATTTCTTCTAACGTTTACAGTTTCAATCATTTAGCATTATTAATAAAAAACTTGCATTTTCTCTAGTATTGTCTTCGGACCAACCAAGCGATCCCATAAGCAAGGTCAGCTTTTTTTCCATTGACTTTCCTAGTTTCAAATTTCTTTCTTTTTCCACTATTTACACACTATCATTTATTATCGTAGCCACAAGATTCATTCTCAATCACGGTTTTTATGAGTATAGAGATACTAATCACCATCATAGACATTGCATTTACTATCAGTCATTGTTGTAACCCACTATGTTATACTCATCGTTATTGTGGATGTACAATACTTTATGTTTGTCACAATATTTGTAGCAATTGTCATGATACGTGTTATTGAACTCCGGAAGTTACCGTCAAGGTAACTTCGCGTTTAAATAAAGATCGAACACCAGGATAACTATATAGTAGCCCCTCGTAAAAATATGGAAGATGTCAAAGACTAAACTGTGGAGATAGTCCATAGCAAAGCTACATTAAACTTATTTAAACCATCAAATAAAGTTATACTAAATAAATATGATAAACTAAACATACCACGTGAAAACATTGGCAAGAATAGTAATGAAATGGATAACATAATAGCATTCGTTGACAAAAAAAAAAAAGATATTTGGAAAGCACTTATATTGAAAATAACCAACACAGGGTTAACTGTAAGATATTTTATTACAGATTGCAGAGTGAAATCTATACAATATTCATGGCAACCGAACCACACTGCTTGCATTCAAGAATTACGAGTGAAATAGATGGGAAACGGGAAAGGAAGGAAAATGGAAAGGGTTGAAATCATATTCTCTATGAGGAGACATCTTAGCACTTCTCATATATCTACCCAATATGAGTGCAGTATTATAGCAGGAGAACTCCACTTATTTTTAACAAAGGCTGTGCGGTAAAAGGTTCCTGACTGCATCGCCATAAAAGGATGCGATTCAGTGATATACAAAGGAATATACCAACGAATACCACAGCACAATATAAATTCAAAAAGGCTCCTGACTGCATCGCCATAAAAGGATGCCGTTCAGTGATATACAAAGGAGTATACCAACGAATACCACAGCACAATATAAATTCATTTCAAAATTTGAAGTGAATTTAAAGGAGTATACCACTACAACACCTTCTAAAAACATAACAAACATCTCACACGTCTCGAACTCTCGCCATACCCGCGCAATAACTTCTCGCTGCTGGGAAGAAAGGGCGTTGGGTCGGGTATGATACATGAAACATACGTACCGGGGTCTAAGCGATGTCAGGCAGGGCAGCCGATCGAGACCACAGGTCTACCCCAAAGCCAAATCAAAAGTCCTCAAAGAAGGCATCGTGCTTACCCCCATACAAAAATGGGAATAAAAGCACGTTAAAAGAAGAAGAAGAAGAAGAAGACTAACGAATACCACAGCACAATATAAATTCACTTCAAAATTTGAAGTGAATTTATATTGTGCTGTGGTATTCGTTGGTATACTCCTTTGTATATCAATGAACGGCATCCTTTTTATGGCGATGCAATCAGGAACCTTTTACCGCACAGCCTTTGTTAAAAATAAGTGGAGTTCTCCTGCTATAATACTGCACTCATATTGGGTAGATATATGAGAAGTGCTAAGATGTCTCCTCATAGAGAATATGATTTCAACCCTTTCCATTTTCCTTCCTTTCCCGTTTCCCATCTATTTCACTCGTAATTCTTGAATGCAAGCAGTGTGGTTCGGTTGCCATGAATATTGTATAGATTTCACTCTGCAATCTGTAATAAAATATCTCACAGTTAACCCTGTGTTGGTTATTTTCAATTTAAGTGCTTTCTAAATATCTTTTTTTTTTTTTGTCAATGAATGCTAATATGTTATCCATTTCATTACTATTCTTGCCAATGTTTTCACGTGGTATGTTTAGTTTATCATATTTATTATTCAGAAAAGTACATTTAATGTACTTTTCTGAATAATGAAGCAATATAATTTAAAGTTTATATTATGGGATCTTTGCATTATCATTGCTATTTGTGTCATTTTCTAATAAGCATTTTGCACTTAGAAATTCATGTTCACTTGTTAAGGAAAAAAGACACGTGGTCTCGGCTGTCAGCATGAAGAAATATTGACCGAAGGAACTATTTGGATGCGTTGATAATAAAACTGATTATATTAATATAAACTGCATTCAGAGATGTCTATTAATTTCTGGCAAAGTTATGAAACTGGAACTCACAGAACTACAGAAGATGAATACCATTCTGTTGCTGGTAATAATGACGGTATTATACAAGGAAAATACTCCTGCAGAGATGACCACAAAGCCCGATTGTTATCACCTCATGACAGACCCTTGAAGCCTAGCCTTAACATTATTTGACTATGAAACAACAGCAAAGAAACCTAACCTAGGATATTCAGTTCTAATGAATTCTTTTCTTTGGATTAATATATTAGATATCAGCTAGGATGAAAATTGTAATTGAAACCGTTCCAATGGTAAGCGTCAGCAAAATATTTTAAACAATGAACTTGAGAAGATAGATATCACATAGGCATTACTGAGTTTATCTTGTCCAAATGTATGTGACAGATATGAGAATGATGTAAAAATATTTTTTTAATAAAAGAGACACAACAGCACAAAAAAATATTTCTATATCGCATATTCTATATTACATATTATATAAATTACGAAGTTAATGAATGTTAATATGAACAAGGATTTTTCGAATAGACTATATGGAGTGAAAATTAACTGGAATTTACAGAGGGATTTTGGAAAACGTTTGCGTATTTCGCTCCCTTCCCAGTGTTCTGATACCCCACTGTGCAGAAAGGGTCGGTTTAATAACACATTGTACTTACTAAGTGAATTATGGAACCAACTCTCACTAAACTATGGAGAGCCTAGGAAATGATATGCTATAAATACCGGTATTAGGTAGAGCGTTGTTTAATTAATACAACGACACTGAAGGTTAAAATCCGTTGGCATTAAGGCATGTTTTACGTCCAAAATATTCCCGTCAAATGTAAGTTCTGTCAGTTTTGAATAATAGCGGTTGGGCTTTAATGCAAGCTACCTTTTATGTTGTAATTATTTTTAATTTTTGACAATTAAAGGCAACTGAATGCATGTTAGGAAAATGTGAATTGCTTTCCGCAGAATCAGTGATGTGAGAGCTACGCCGAAATTAAGTTATTTGGATAACTGCTATATGGAAACAATAATTTGTACGGTGCTAACAAGTGGTACCAAAGCAGTGGATTGTTTGGATGTATGGAATGAAAATCATAATTACCAGCATCGTTCGTCTGGCCATGAAATTTCATCAGGTTAATTTGTTAGGGGATAATGATTGCAAAATAATTTGTTATTCGTATTTCAGACTATGAGGATAAATAAAGAGTTGATGAAAATTATTTCATTGATTTTTCTTAGAAATATAGTGACCTCTCGAAAGAATATTTGAAATTGATATCAAGTCTCACTTCGGGAAGAACTGCGTTAAGCTGGTTGGAGAGTGTCTGTGCATGTGTAACAGTATACACTCGTTAACGTGGCCTCAGAAAAAAAAATACTTATCTTAAATACTGAACCATGTGGCCTACGAAATTATGCCTATAAACAAGCACCAAGCTGGGAGATAAATGCTTGCAACGCACAGTTACACGTTTTTAGAAAAAAGTATCCAGTGACGAGAGGAAAAAACTTCAGCCGTCTTCAGCTTGTGAACTGGATTCATTTGAGAGAAGGAAAGTGAAACATCTTAGCCACGTTTTTCTTTATTAGCGGTGAGTGACTGAAGGAGTTACTATCTAGGCTTTTACAAATTTAACTGTCCTCAAAGGAGTTTCACGATGAGACCAAGGCGCATATGGCTCATTATGCTGATACAGCTCGCGCAATTTTCGTAACAGAACTTAGATTCAATCAGCAAATTTAATTTTTGTTGTTAAAAGTCGTAGTAGAGAAGTCAGTAAAGTTAGTGCAGAACTGCAAATGTCATTCATTGTTAGAATTTTGCAATTGTCATTTAAGAAATTCGTTGATACGTTTTTATTTTTACGATGACGAAAATTTATCTGGATAATAAAAATAAAAAGGTAGCTTAATGATGAATTACTATCTGCCACAAGTAAATGTGAGGAAAGATAAATAACTACTGTACTTACAGGTAAGTTGTACTTTGTTAGTATTTACATGAATGCTGACATAAATACATAGCTTTGCTGTCAAAATACTGAGGGGACGAACTTTCTTTTAGCTTAGGGAAATAAAACTTGGGAAAGATGCCAGAGCATGATATATAAAATAACTTTATAGTAGGTGCAAATCATAGAATCCTCCAAGATTTCTTAAACGTAATAATCAGTGATATCTATTTCCAATAATTCGTTTTTCTGTCGTGACTCCGTTATTTGAAGTTACTGAGACATGTTGTACAAATTTCTGAACATATAGGCTTACACAAATATACTCAGATCATTACTCAGGTCATTAGATTAAGCCACATTCTTGATTGTACAAACAGTCTGCAAGCATAGAAGTTTAAAGGTTTAAATGACCCTCTTGAGGGGCAGAGGCAAGGGATAGGCCACTGCACTGGTGCTTATTACCCTAGAGACCGAACATAGAATCATACGCTCGGTGCCCAAATCGTCTCTCCACCCAAGTAGACCGGATGGCTTGATCTTACCAGGTAACCCTTCCCGCCGCAACCCTTCCTAGGGAAGATAAGTCATGCTTACCAGTGAAATCGATCATGCAATGAACGATAATAGATTTCAAGGCACCACACTGAAAATCAGTGTTACTTATTTAACCTGAAAATCAGGTTAAATAAGTAACTGTAAGTTATTTCATTGCCAATCGCTTTTTGAACGTGGTTCAATACCTACCCTCCTGTACATAACCAAGACAAAAGCTGTTTAATTCTGAAGAATTGTTATCATATACACGCCATTAATATTTAAATGCAATGTCCTGATACCCTATGTAAAAATTTGATGTTGTGGATTTGTTACTTGGAAAACAGAAACACTTTTCTTTAATTATCCATATAAGACCAGCCTTGGTCAGGAGCATAGAATTATTGGTATTATTGTTATTCCAAATTAACAGACATTCATATGAAGTAGGTTTCAAGTCCAGTAACTTGCAAAGCAAATTTTCACGGATCAGAGTGCCCATGTGTGATAAAAAGAAACCTGAGAAAACAAGATAAGAAATAACAATAAGGATAAGGTAATAAACAGGTGATAATATTAAAGTGTAAATAACATTGAGTAAAAAGCTAATATAATGAAAAGCTTTAGCTTAGAATTAATAATTGGTTATTCACCTTACGTCAGTTGTTGTTCCAGTTTATTTCCTCTTTTATTCCATAATGTAGAATATTGTTTGTAATCAACCGGTTTTTTCTCTTTTTGGAGAAGAATACTTAGAGATAGATGTGTAACACATATCAGATAGACTTCATTGAATAATAAGATATAATTTAATTTTAAATGTTATCAACAAACTATTTAAACACTATGATATGAAATGGCTGTCAGCAATGAAACTCGAGCATTGAACTACAAAACTGTGAAGTGTAATAGGGCTGCTTATAGTGTAAAAACACCAAGTATTGACACATACACAATTTTATATTTTCTTCAACCGCCGGAAAAGTTAAGGTAGCTCCGTTTTTATTTACGTAAACGCTTATTGTACATTTACGTAATTTACTTAGATAATATCAAAAAGACGGATTATTTAATGATTAAATCAATATTGCAAAAATAAAAGAAAAACTAGGTAGAAAAAAGAGCACTACAGAGACGGTGAGCTTTCATCGGATTTCCGTTAAGTGAATGACTTACTCACCGAAGCACTCACACAGTTCCTGCCTCGCGGAGGAATAGCCGAGCCAGTTTACGGAAAGAAACAATACTTACAAAGACCCCACCTTTTGGTGACCTAACTGTTGTTTTTGTATGAATTGTATCTCTTCTTTTCATTTGGACATTCATATTACACAGTCATTGAGAAGTTTGTTGCAGTATTGCACAAATATCATCTGAACTCTCTATACATACAATTAATTATCTTGAATACGAGGTGACACCGCGACATTCCTAAGTAACGAATCAGAAGTAATGGATTTAAATGTAATTTAATCTTTGAAAACATTCTGGTACCATTAACTAAGTAGCTAGATCAAACAAACAAACAAACAAAAAAAGTGATGAAAAAGAGCTATATCCACTAATTTAATCATAGTCATAAGAATGAAAATGACTGCTTGAAGCACTAGCTGAACTTTCAGTGGCTGAACAACTGAATAATTTCAGGGAGTAAGACCATCAGGTCCAGTGATGCCTAAAGTATGAAGCATGTCATGTGTGTGAGTTTGTGTGCTGTTTCCTGTGTACTTCAGGCTTCATTTTGCTCTATCATGCAACCCTCCATTTATTCTATCTGTCAATATATTCAACTGCTAGTTCCGGTACACTTTTGTAAGTATTCCACAAAGTATTTAATGTTTTGATGGACTACTAAAAATGCCATAATTCGCAATCAGTTAAGGGTTGATTCGACAGGAATATGTACGCAGAAACGAAATTTCCTTAAAACTCTCTTGACAATGGGTAAATAAATCTGTCACCTCTGTATCAGACCATAATGATTAGGTTCAAATCCTGGCCGGGGAGGATACACTTAACAAGTATAATCTATGTGACAAAAATTCGTAAGTAGCCAAGTGTTACAAACTTACCGATCGGCTATCATGGTGGAGGTAGGTTGATATCGATTCTAAGTACACAACCTGAATTCCACAGGCATATTTACAGCAAGGCCGTCATCAACTTACAAATCTCTTGATGGCTCAGTAGTCAGTCACTGTCCTTCGATTTCTAAACCAGGCAATCGTTCGAACCCTGCTGGTGACGAAGCACTTATCATTTATAATTCCCCTCAGGTGTACGACATTCCAGAGGTATAGTGGACTGGATATTAAATGGTATTTGTGGCCCAATATCTGTGAATATAAAGTCTCAGTATATGAATTACAAAAACTTACACACACACACAAACTCATGTGTGTTTGTATATATACACACACACCACACACACACACACACACACACACACACACACACACACACACACACACACACACACACACACACACACACACACACACATATATATATATATATATATATATATATATATATATATATATATATATATATATATATATATATATATATAAAGATAAAATCCACAGAAGGAAACGGAAACACTGGAGTGCTGCAGGCCTTTCGACACTAGTCCTTTACTCTGCTAAGTAAAGGACTAGTGTCGAAAGGCCTCATGTAGCACTTCAGTGTTCCTGCTTTCCTTCGTGAATTTTATCTTTATTTATATATTCATCACGTTCCATATTTTCGTGATTCAGTTATATATATATATATATATATATATATATATATATATATATATATATATATATATATATATATATATATATATATATATATATATATATATATATATATATATATATATATATATATATATATATATATATATATATATATATATATATATATATATATATATATATATATATATATATATATATATATATATATATATATATATACATATATACTGTACAGTATTGTTTACGTAATTGTAATAGCCACAATGCCCTCTTAACTTCTCGAGTAGATTCTACATACATACATATACATGTATATATATATATATATATATATATATATATATATATATATATATATATATATATATATATATATATATATATATATATATATATATATATATATATATATATAAATATATTTATATATATATATATATATATATATATATATATATATATATATATATATATATATATACATATACATGTGCGTGTGTAATATATGAGTGTGTGTTTGTGAGTGTGAATTTTTGTCATTTATATGCTTGAGATTTTTTTATTCACAAATATTGGGTCACAAATATCGTTTAATATCCAATTCACTAAACTTCGGGAATATCCTACGCCTAAGCTCTTTCTCCCAACAGGACAAAGCTCCACAGAGAATGCAGGGCAATAATCCCAGGTCTCGGTTACAGTAAATATTTCAATTGCTCAGTCATTGATGACCCCTTATGCAAGAAACATCCGTGGGACTAGTTGCTGCATAAACTTATATAGACGGTTTAATGACAGGACATTGAACCTCTCTCTAAACAATGTCCCATTCACCTTGATTTTACATATGTTTCGAGGTTCCTGGAATTCAAGGCCTTTTCTGGAACACCTTTTCCACATTATCTATCCATAACTTTCTAAGTCTTGCTCACTTTTTCCACTTCTGAATTATATATTCTGTTTCCCAAACCTACCATCAGCCATTCCTTCAACGTGACCAGTCCCTCCCAAAATGCGCTGATCCCATTTTCAACTATGCTAACTTTTTTATACTAATATGCATCTCCACATTTCAAACCATTTCAATATTTCTTACACTTTATATATGTTTTGCAAAGAAAACTCATAATCAGCTTAAACCCCCTTTCTCTCTTTTTTGCATTCAACATCCAAACTTCAATTTCATAATGGAAATTTGGCTCATCCTTGGCTTCCATACACAATATAATTCTCTCTCAATTTCTCTACTATCATTACCTCCCTGAATCAACCTCTTCTATTTTTTCACCTTGAATATCTTTGCTTATTGATCCATTCGTTTTAGTTTCAATTAACCCTCACAACTTTGCTCTTGATTGCCTTTACTTACAAATTTCTTCTCTTAAAAGCACCTTTTCAAAGTCTTTCACTGATTTGCAGTCTCTCTTCAAGATCCCAGACAGGTCTGTATCATCTAAAAACATTAGCCTTTCAACGTTCCAGTTATGATATATTTTCTTATCTCACAAATGTGCACCTTCGCGTAAGGCCTATCTGTGACTTTTCACGTTGCTCCATCCATAAGGATATTGAATGACCACGGAAACAATATACCATTGTCTCAGACCTACTTTCACACCCAACCAACTACTCTCTCTTCTACATATTTGGCTACATTCATTACTTCCAA
>NC_089750.1:46206526-46291526 GCF_040412425.1 Macrobrachium rosenbergii | reverse complement strand
ACTCTTTTTATGCCGAAGGGTATGAAACGGAAAATGAGAGAGAAATGGTTGCTGACAAGATTTAGACTCTCAGTAATCAAAGTTGATTGCATCGTTGGGTGTCTTCGTCATTCTAAAGCCAGTGGACGTTTTGGTTCGTTATATTTAAGCAATTGCTACCGTTAACATTATTATTATTATTATTATTATTATTATTATTATTATTATTATTATTATTATTATTATTTGTAGTTTTGGTTTCCAAGACAGGGCTGGGTATGAACAACCGAGGTTAAGAAGGATGACCTTGACTTTCATGAATATTCAGGCACAATAGCAGTATTCCTGTTGTCGCTTAATGGTTAACAGGGAGAGAATAGAACTCCTAGGGTTCATTAACTAATCTCGATAAAGAATGAAATATTGTTATGCCAGCTTACACATATCAATCAATGTTAAAGAATGGATTTGTAAAAGAAAAGAAAAAGTGATGATGATTCCATTTTGCTCGCTTTCTACAAAGATTTTATATATGCAATTTTTTCTTGACTGAAAAATTCGCTGTAAAATCTGGCTAAAGAACAGTTTTATTGCGAGCAGTACAAATGACACGCCAACCCTACTCATCTGTTTATTGGTTTTAAGTTACAGTGTAATTAAAAAAAATAAAAGTGATTAAACAGGTGTTTTATCTTTTATTGTGCAAATGACCCAAGATTGATAGAGTAACTATTTTCATGTGTTGTAACACCTTTCCCTTTTACTAAAACAGTTATCTAATTAATATCCTTCCTTTGCTTCCCCTTCAACATACACCCAAACGAATAGGTACCATTGTTAAACATGAAGTCTAATTGGACTGTTCTGAAATATTAGCGAGGATTACTGTTATACAAAGGAAACAGAGGCAAAGCGAATAATAAAAATCTAATTTGACGCAGCCAGGAGCGAAATGGAAAAATATTACAGTGAAATGGAGAGACGTGTGTCACAAAGATACGGGAAGGTGTGGTCAGCTTATTTCCATTTACTATGAGATCTGAGACTTGATGAACACTTCACCTAAGAAAACTAAAGTTTTTAATGTTAACTTTATGGGTAATAAATAGAGAGATGCGTATATTCGGCAGTAAAGCCCTAACCCCTCAGGACAAAGTAGCGAGAGAATGGAGGGGTTTGTTTCCCTTTGTGCTGAGAGTATCGCTTGCCATTTGCAGTTGGATTCAAGTAAACTGGCTTAATGGGTAGTAAATGAAAAGCACTTGGAAGCTCTTTGTGGTGCTGTCAGTCAAGACAGGAGTTGGTCTGTTCTCAGGTTTTATTAGCAGTGTTTCAGTGCGTCTCGTTAGGACTACTATTTGGGTTTTATTGTAGAGTTCATCAGAGAAATTTCAGAGAAAACATTTTGTGATATATTACGAAAATTATCATTATTAAGAGCCAAGCAGAGAAATCAAGTTGGAATTATTTCTGTAAATTTTAAATAATAAAAAAAAGCTTCTCATATGTGAAAAAGAAAACATATAAAACTGTTGCGTTCTTAATGTTATTAGTTTCTAGTTCCTTTTTTTATTTTGTATAACATTGCACGCCACTGCATTCCTCGTATGTGCTTATCTGATTGCTGCACTTCATTTTCAAGTAATATATTTAAACACCGTGAGGCGACGTTCACACACGCTTCCTTGACGCTCGTGGAGTTTGGTTCCGACTGCGATGGGTCAACATGGACTCTAAAAGTCAACAGAATGAGCGAGTGAGTGATGTTACCTCGGAAGAAAGGTCTCACATAAGTCGCTTTTATCCATCAGTCGAACTGTGCCGGATTTTGGAAAGCACATTCCATTACGGTGTAAGTGATTCAAGCGTCTCTGTGTCGCTGAACATCGCCAAAAATAAGTGTGCTGTGGAACATACACTGAAATTTGAGTTTTGATCGCGAAATCTATTGTTTTTTTGAGGAAAGCAAATGAAATATCATTTGATACACTTGGTCTAAACAGTTAAAATTCTTGATACTTACAGAACCTTACTGAGGACATAGAAGTAATCAATGTTTTTTTATGAAAATTTTAAAAAATCGGAGAAACAACCTGATACAACACTGGATACACTTGCCAATCCACTCCCATTAACGGTGCCACTTTGGCTTGTTATTTACGCGTCACATACTCCCAGGTGCTAGTACCAAACATGGCGGAATCCCCTTGGGACGCCGTGAGTAGGTGACGCGTAGATAACAAGCCACAGTAGCTTCCCCATTAACTCTGAATTCATTTAACTCTGAGTTACTTCAGATATCCTAATTGCGCCTTATAACATTCAATGATCGTTTAACTGTGGTTGATTGGGTTTGTAGACTTCACAAATGTAGCGGTAAGTTAAAGAACTTACAGATGCACCGGATTCAGTTTGTGGACTTGATATACATACCGGATCGATAGTACCTTGTCGTAGAACTATCTACAACTGCATGATTGGCACCCCATTAGTAAAATTGGAACTACCCTGAGAACGTAGCTTAATATTTATTGCCACGTCGTAACAGCTTGTCACTAATGCAACTTTGAGAAAACAGCAGCTTCTTGCTGTTTGTGTAAAATAATATGACTTAAAAATATTCTTTCGTATGTCTTTTTTTTATTCTTTCCGTATTTAAATTCGCATTCTGAGAAATACAGTACAATGAAAAATTAAGGAACTAAAATCAGTAGCAGGAGAAACCAAATTTTTTTGCACATTCCATTAGAAGCAAATGATTACCAATAATGGTGAAATGTCAATAGTAAAAAAATCGTGTTTTTGAAGACGGTTACCGTATACTGAGTCCTCTTCGCCTTTTAATGCGACGAGCTCACCGCTTTAAAAGCTGGATCATCCAGAAAAATAAGTATACCTAAGTTTTACCAGACCACTGAGCTGATTAACAGCTCTCCTAGGGCTGGCCCGAAGAATTAGACTTATTTTATGTGGCTAATCCTTCGGGCCAGCCCTGGTTACTTAGCAACGGGACCTACAGCTTATTGTAGAATCCGAACCACATTATAGCGAGAAATGAATTCCTATCACCAGAAATAAATTCCTCTAACTCTTCACCAGCCGGCTGGAGACTCGAACTCTGGCCTACGGAGTGCTAGGCCACAGCTCTACCGACTCTCCCAACGAAGAGCTTTGGATCATCCTGAGGCAAGGTGGAAACCTTCACCAGTCATTTACAGCGGTATGCAGCTGACTCTTTTATCTTCTTGTTGGTTTTCGTCGTTATTTAGGGCTCGGGTCGTTTGCTTTTTCCTTTCATCTCTTTCCACAACAGTGAATTCCTGTAGCAACAATAGGCTTTTTTTTTTTTTTTACGGTAGTGGTTAAATAAGACCACAATTATATTGAAAAGATCTATATAGCAATATTTTAGTGCAAACGATCAATACAAGCTCAAGTATCTCTTCAGTACAAAGATTATCGTGGGACCGTAGCTCTCCCGTAGGGGGATAGTGCCATCAGTGCACCTCAAGCGCGGTGCACTGTAGGCATTACTTATAGTTCTTTGCAGCGTCCCTTCGGCCCTTAGCTGCAACCCCTTTCATTCCTTTTACTGTACCTCTATTCATATTCTTTCTTCCATCTTACTTTTCACCCCCTTCTAACAATTATTGTTTCATAGTGCAACTGCGAGGTTTTCCTCCCGTTATATATACCTTTTCAACCTCTTACTCTCAATTTTCCTTCCAGCGCTGAGTGACCTCATAGGTCCCAGCGCTTGGCTTTCGGCCTAAATTGTATATTCTATTCCAGCACTGTAGCTCGCTACTTTGAGACTTTCCCTGAATGCTACGGTTGTAACTCTATACGTTCCACCCTCCGCATTATTTTTTCTCTCTAGTTAATTTATGAATATATTGCACACATTGATCGTTGACCCTTCACATAAATTTCCTCGGTGAAGGGTTTGTCCTGCTCCTGGCAAACTTTCAAATCTAATTAAAGAGTTGGGGCTTATTTATGTGTTTTGCTTTTTGTATTCTTTTAGGAACGTGTTCGTTTCTCTGTCATTATCTGTAATTGTTGAATTATGGCCAGCAAATCAGGGATACATCATGGCACAAATAGGACGGCGCTTTCTGAAATGAATGAAGTACTTCGGTACAAAATTCGTTGGGAATTGCCATTTGTTTGGCCTTGGCAATGTAATACTCGATTGCAGAGACGATCTTTTTTTCCCCTCGGTATGGCAAGAAACATTATATATTTATAATGTGGATTAAATTGCTAATTTTTCAAGTCTCACACTAATTCTTTTGTGAATAATGTCTTCCTAACATTGACTCTGGGATGCATGCTTTTAGTGTTCATGCTTTTGCTTGCTAAAGAACACTGTCAACTCAAAAATATATGAATGATTACTCACCATACAACAAGCCGCCATAGTTGCGATATCTATATATTTCTTGGTTTACTCTTCATTACATTTGTACATAAGTATAACAAATCATGGCTATATATTTACATATTGTATAATATATATATATATATATATATATATATATATATATATATATATATATATATATATATATATATATATATATATATATATATATATATATATATATACACACACACACACACACACACACACACACACACACATATATATATATATATATATATATATATATATATATATATATATATATGTGTATGTGTGTGTGTGTGTGTGTGTGTGTGTGTGTGTGTGTGACCTATATGACCTTCAGCGAGGGAAAACATAAAACTGCCATTTGTCATCGTACTTGCATTTTTTTTTAAGAGCTTTGGGTTTCATCTTAAGATACATTGAATTAGTTGTAATGTATTCAGCTTTGTGAAATATATGGTGAATTGGAATGCTGAATAAAAATGTTTAAAACATGTTTTATACTACGTTTAACATTGTGCTGAATCTTTTCACGTTTTCTGTTGAGAATGGCATTTCATTTACATAAATTTACCGAAAAGAAAAAGAATCTCCTTTAAGGTTTATTGTGAAGAGAGAGGAATTTTCAAGCCAGTCCTTATTTTTTAGGAAACTGTTAGGGATCCGAAGTACTCTGTTTGTTCTGAGGTTTAGCATATATTAATTATTGCTGTAATTCAAAATTCAAAGTATCTCCCTCCATCTTCATTATGACGCGAACGGTTCTTTTTTTTTTTTTTTTTTTTTTGATGAGCACGAAAAATAGAGATTCTTTCAGAATCTTTGTACGCGAATTTTAATTTTTATCATGTCAACGTTAATTCCCATCTATGATTTGCAGTTAACCATTGACCTAAATGTCATCATTGCTGGGTCTTGGATTTCAAGTAACGGCTTAAATATTTGAAAAATAAATACCTTGTAAACCCCCTCTCTCTCTCTCTCTCTCTCTCTCTCTCTCTCTCTCTCTCTCTCTCTCTCTCTCTCTCAGATATGTCAAAAACTTCTTTTCTGAAATATCTCGTCTCTTTCCTTTCAACTCATTTCCATAGAAATAACATTCCTTTTTTCAATGGAAGGTGTTATTACAGTAAAATGAGATTGGCCGTGAGTCATAATTAGTTTTGACACTGCTGTTTTTTTTTTATTCACTGTCCTAACTTTTCTCGATGAACCACTGTTTGTTTCTTATGGCAAACGAGTCGTTTTTCTTGAATTTACTCTTCCTTGCCATGCTGCATTGCATCTCGTGGTAGTTACCCACGTGAGTCTTTCTCCTTTAAATCCTTCACCATTTTGGTCTTGTCTTCATTTATTTTGAATTCAGGGCAGGTATGATGACAGCTGTGCTGTCTGCATGATATTTCTAAAGAGGATTTACAGTAAGCTGGATTATTTACCTTGCTTAAGATTTGTTTCTTACTGACCCAAATTAAGTGAAATAGTCTAACATGACTACCGCTTAGTTTTTATGAATAATCCAGTTTTAGTGGAAGGATTTCGGTTGGATCACCTCAGGATCATGTCCGTTACTAAACACATTTCCAGATATAATCACGATTGAATCTTTAGGCAAAGAGTTTCTAATCTTCTGCCTGGGGAACCAGGATCCTGTGATGTCGCTTACTCGTACATTTTCTTTATATCAAAATACGAAAGGCCATAGGCTGCAAGAGCTATGGCCGTTGAGTCTGAAGGTTTCATTATCGCGCCCTGGCAACCTGCCAATAATCAGTGTGTTATATTTCTCAAAACAAGGCTTCCAGGACACACTAATGAAACGTGCAGACTTGTTAGCCGCTGTTTTTTTCCCATTATAGAGCTCTCATCTCTTATTCTCGAAACTTGAGGCAATTCTTTAACCCTTCTACTTCCTCGTGTGCAGTGCCTCCTGGAATATCCTTTCAGGCTGTAAAGTATTACAACAGTTTCATGTGGACAAGAAGACAGCATACTTACATATGCGGAAGAAATTAATAGTAAATTCCATCGTAACAAATAAGGGTCAATGGTCGTATAGAAAGTGAATGCAGCTCTGGGCTCATGAGCACATCGACTCTTGCCTGTGGAAAACTGACAGTTTTGATATAAAAGGAAATGAAGCATTAGTTCTCTGTCTCTCTCACATACACACTTTTCATATGTATTTTTTAAGAATATGTGTATCCAAAATGAATCATTGTGCAAGAGAGGGTCAATAAACTGAGAATGCAAACAAATCGTTCAGCATTTTTACACACACATATATACATATATATATATATATATATATATATATATATATATATATATATATATATATATATATATATATTACTGAAAGGACCTCATTCAAACTGGATGGTATCAAATGGAGTACTTATTTTATTCAGAAAAAGTTACAAGCTTCCTTGGACAAACAGTCCAAATTATCAAGTATCCGCACAATGAGGAGACGCGTAGTCCAGCTGTATTTATATCTGTGTGCTGGGTACTTTTAATCCTATAATCGCCTAGCTCCTCCTGTGTGACCCCCACCCCCTCGTGATCTTGGTCTTTCTCTATTCCTCATTGTACGGATACTTGATAATGTGGACTGTTTGTCCAAGAAAGTTTAACTTTTCTGAATAAATACTCCATTTGATACCATCCAGTTTGAATGAGGTCCTTTTAGTAATTCTACTAATGCACAGAACAATTGTGTAATTGATAAAGTTAATATATATATATATATATATATATATATATATATATATATATATATATATATATATATATATATATATATATATATATATATATATATATATATATATATATATATATATATATATATATATATATATATAATATTGCTACGAATGTCAAGGGGATACTTACTTGATTCTGGGCGGCAACAGATGAACACAGGTAGTTCCTTACATTATCAAGAAATCTGATGTATTTCTTACACATCTGGCTCAGTGTTAGGACAATTTCGTTGACAAACAAGGAAAAATCTGTGGCTTAGGGCCTTCATCATGTAATGGAAAATTACGTAAACTCAAGGGTTCTCTTAACTAACCATATTTACCTAACAAAAAAAAGATCAGAAGAATGACGAATTACTGGGCAGGTAATAATAAGGGCCTGCTAAATTAATGAATCCTACACAGAATAAATATTCTACGCCGATGATGTCTTCATAACATAGCAGTGGGGGTAGAAGAGGAAATGCACATGGATAGAGCCGAGTGATTCCACAGTCGAGGCCTATCTGCAATATATGCAAGATGGTTACTTGCAAGAATAATAAGACACTCAAAGGGGACTGAGGGAATGCACAGATGGTGCCAAATAACTCAGTTCACCACTAACACTGAATGCTCCAACACAAATTACTGAAGGTGATCGCACAATGGAAAACAAATGAAAAATCAGACAGAGACATAACAGGAATCGTGACTGACTAAGAAACCTTATTCCAGTACGTTACCTTAATCAAGCTGATGGTGTCCTCATTCGATAGGATGCTGGTGAAGGAGGAGGTAATTAAAATGCCACTACATACGTATACTGGTTCAAACCTAGGGGTCGAATATTTGGAAAGTTCAAGGGTCAGGCAAGATTAAGGACAGCTGTCCTCGGTGATGTTCTGCGCACCTCTCTCTCTCTGATTTCATTGCATCGTCTATAAATAACCTTCGGAGTTTATGCATCACGTCCAACATAGGTGGCGCAAAGGTCAATCTTTGTCACGTTTTCTGTATAGGCCACCTGGCAACAATTAAACCTCATAGAGGGTTTTTAACGTGGCAGGGCACCAACTTTCTCTTTTTGGCCCCTCCCTTGCCTGTTGTCTGACGCTGTTGAGGAAGGCTTCTTCGAGGGTCACCTGGGACAGAACAGAGAGAACGGTTAGGCTTAACCATTTTGGGGAATGAAGGGGAGAGTTTATGAAGGGACGAGTGGAAACCCACAGTTCTAGTAATTAAAACAATTGAAATTAATTTTATTTCCTTCTCTGCTATGTTACAGATGTAAAAACGGTGAGGTGGTTCGGAAAGAGGTTCCATCCATTGCACCTTCCCAACCAAGTTAGCGTTCACACCCTAGATTGGGTGAGAATGATTACCAGCAAGCAAACTCACTTAAAGACTACTTTACTTCTCTCTCATTTCCCTTGGGTGCCTTATAATTTAACTTGAACTTCTGAGTAGCAATTAATTTCAATAGGCAAACCAACACTCTGACATTTACATTAACATGGGATAAATACTTGCTGCTAGAGCTGACATATTCTTATCATTAAATTCCTATTATATTAAGGCAGCATTAATCACAATATTTTTCACAATGTAATGGCATAGTTAAAACAATGAATTGATACTAGGTTAATTCTAGATACTTCATGCAGTCTTAATAATAAACAATTACAAATTTTGCACACATGCAGTTTGTCTGCCTTGAAGAGGCATTACAGTAGGGTAAACTTGGTCTTGGTTAGGTGTTTCCACGTTACTTGAGCAACAGCTCAGTGCTATTCGGGCACTCAGACTTATTACAGAGATTCACAAAGTTCAGCTAATAAAAGATGATGATTAAGTATGCACTATAAAAACAGCTGGGTTCATTCTTAGCCCAAGTCATAATTTGCCAGCATCTACGATAATGGCACTGTGCCAACTCATATAATAACAACTAATGGCGATGGCATATCGTATTTCAAATGTATCATGTGGTGGTAGGAATGAAAGGGAAGTCATAGGACATATACAGTTGGCAATCTGCATTGGCAGAGGGGATTAAAGTAAAATGGGGCCTTGGTAAGACATAAAATAACAGTGAGTAATAATCAAAAGTAAGGAAGGGAAATGTTAAAGGAAAAAAGTAAGGGATAGAGTTATAAGGGGAATAAATAGGTGAAGGGCCCTGACATCCTCTTCTGGATAGAGGTGCCAAAGTCCTTGTAGGGAAAAGGGATGGCACTGCTGGCACAGGTGCCAGGAGAGCTCGGGGGCTCTTTTTAAGCTACCTGGAATTATCCACGCCTGTGGTATCTCCTCCACATACCTCTCTTACTTTGATGGTTTGTCTTGGTTTGGGGAATCAGTGGAACCGAGCCCAGGGAGGGTATCTGAGTGCCACCTGTGTCAGCTTCTTTGACGGTTGACGTAGGGGCCTTCTTTGCAAGATCTACCAAGATGCGTCACAGTTCCTTGAGTTCATCGACCAATTGAGACATGGCAGAACCTTTACTCACTGTTGTGTCTGCGGTGGACTGAGACAGAGCGGAAGCAGTCATGGAGGACATGAAAGGCTCACAGGTAAGAGTGACCAGCTCAGGCATGGGATGCGAGGCCACACCTTTGGGTGAGCTTCCTCTGTGTTCAGAAGGATCCATCTCTCTTACCAGCATTGGTAGCGGAGCCAAGCCGGGAGAAGAGAGGGACCTGGACTGGGATCTCTGGAATGGAGATCGGGGTGTGCTCTGGTGCTGGTACTAAGGCAGGGCAAGGCACTAATAATCAATTTGGAATTTGTTCGTCATTCGAGATGGACGGAGCTTGGCACTGCTCAGTGCACCCAAGTGACACTGGCAGAGATTGTGAATCAAGTGTGGATATCCTGGAAGGGGATCTACTTGGGGTCTGGCACTGGCACTGGGGCAGGGCCGGGCATCAGAATAGGATCAGGAATCGATCATGATGGAGGCACCACTGCACATTGCACTCACGTGGGCACTGGCAGTGGAACGAATGCAGGTGTTTGAGGCTTACTCGTGCCCAATGAATGATCTGGGGGATTTGGACCCTTGGAATGCTGTAACTTAGATGGGGACTGGAAGTCCTGTCCCAGGAGGATGTCATAACCTCCAGGAATGTGTCTAACTACTGCAAGGCCACAGATTTCAGATCTGTGAGGTCTCATGACCCTCAACTTGACAGTAGGAAGTATCATCTTAAAGTGATTGATATCGTCAATCGTGACGAAACATCTGTCAATGATAGCTCCATGGGGACTTTGTCTTCCCTTTTCAGGGACAATTGTGCGCCAGAATCATCAAAAGCCTTGACCTGGCTGGCTGGGCACCTACCTCGGGGAAGTGCTACATAAATGGGACCCTGGGCTGGAGGAGCTAAGGATGTTGGGTTGGTGACTATTGTTAGGGCATTTTAGACTTTGCAAGCTGGGCAATAAGTCTGGCTATAATCTTTACCTGGCCCTGTCCCACTGGGGGGAGCCGGCCCTTTACCCTTTGTCCACGACCCAGGTGTGGCTCGTTGGAATATTGTCCCATTTGAGGACATAGAGGGGTCTTCTGGCTGATTCTCAGCCTTCAAGCGGCACTGTTCAATACAGTGCCATATTCTCTTACAATACCCACACAGGGGTTTCTTATGGGGATGCCCATTCTTGTGAAGTTGCTGAGAATTGGTTTAGGCAGGCGTGGAGGGATATAATTTTCGTCCATGGGAACTAAGATGGGGATGATGTGTATCCCATATGTCAGCCCAACGGCAGCACTCAACCACTTATCACAAAGATGAGTGGCGAAAGCTGGCAAACACAAAATAAGACGTCCTCAAGCTGGAAAAGTTCAAGGACATCCTCCACACTAGTGGCTTTCAGAGATTCTAGCCATTGTTTTAGGGCTTAGGTCTTTTTGAAGATCCACTCAGACCAGGTTTGGCCTGATTCCTTGGGCATATTCCTCCATCTTTTCCTCCAATAGTCGGGAGTTATTTCAAAAGCCTTTATGATGGCTTGTGAACAAGGGAAAGATTTCCTTGATCCTCAGGGGGGGAGAGCGTTGAATGCAATGGCACCCTTCCCTTCAAGGTGCTTTCCCAGGATCAGAGACACTTCTGCAGTAGAGGGCTGATAGATCGTCAGGGCCTTTTCAACATAGTCGAGCCAGGCTTCAGGCTCGGCTTCATCCCAGTTTCTGGTGAGGGTGCCTATGCTACTGAGGGTTGAGTGAGGAGAGGGTGTTGATGTGTTGTGCATGTTATGAGCTACCATTGCAAGCTGATGAGCTCTTTCTTTCTCCCTCTCCCATCTTTCTTCCTCTTCTCGTTTCCCTGGGCTATTCTTTCTTTCTCCTTCTCCTGCTTTCCTTCCTCCTTCTCCTGTCTTTCTGCCTCTTCTTGTTTCTCCTGGGCTATTCTTTCTTTCTCCTTCTCCTGTCTTTCTGCCTCTCTTTCCACCTTGGCATTGTATGCTCTTTCTTGGACCTAATCCCTCAGGGCTTGTCCTGATAGTCCCATGTCCTTTCCAACAGACATGTAGAACTTGAAGTCCTCATTTTGCTGGTCTCTGGATGCCACAGACATCTTGAGATAACGCTTATATGGGCGTGACCCATTACAAAATCAATATGTCTGAAAAGACTCAGGTTGTCTGGAAGACTTGACCTTCAGGGTGTCCCAAAAGACTCAGGGTGTTTTGAATGACTCAGGTGTCTCGGAAGACTCATGACGTCTGAAAAGACTCAGGGTGTCTCGAAAGACTTAGGGTGTCTTGAAAGACTCAGGTGTCTCGAAAGACTCAGGGTTTCTAGGAAGACTCAGGGTGTCTCGAAGGACTCAGGGTGTCTTGGAAGACTCAAGGTGTCTTGGAAGACTCATGGTGTCTGAAAAGACTCAGGGTGTCTCAAAAGACTCATGTCTCAAAAGACTCAAGGTGTCTCGGAAGACTCAGGGTGTCTGAAAAGACTCAGGGTGTCTCTAAAAGACTCAGGGCTGTTTGAGTGAACAGGTTCAATATGTCTGAAGAGACTCAGGGCTGTTCGAGTGAACAGGTTCAATATGTCTGAAGAGACTCAAGATTGTTTGAAGTGAACAGATTCAGGGTGTCTGAATAGACTCAAGTTGCCTGAAAAGACTCAGTTGTCTGAAAAGACTTAAATTTCAGGTGGCTGAAAGACTCAATTGTTCGGAATGAACGAAAATTAGTATGTCTGAATAAGATAAATTTCAGGGTGTCTGAAATGACTCAGTTAAAAATTAATGTCTGAATAAGACAAATTTCAGGGTGTCAGAAATACTCAATTGTTCAGAATGAACAAAAATTAGTATGTCTGAATAAGACAAATTTCAGGGTGTATGAAAAGACTCAATTAAAAAATTAATATGCCTGAATAAGACAAATTTCAGGGTGTGTGAAACACTCAGTTGTTCAGAATGAAAGAAAATTAGTATGTTTAAATAAGACTCAAATTTCAGGGTGTCTGAAAATATATCTGAATAAGACAAATTTCAGGGTGTCTGAAAAGACTTAGTGGTTCTTAATGAAAGAAAATTTAGCTCAAGCTAACGTAAGCCTTTATGTATATTTTATTTTGCGGAGAGACGCTGCAGAACTAATAAAAAAAAAGACTTACGGGGTTATACACTTACGGTGTGTAAAGGAAATTTCCCTTGCTCTGTCAAATAATTTTCAGTGTGGCGCAAAAAAACAGTACATCAATCCTATCGACCATTAAAACCTCCAACGCACGAGGGTAAGACAAAAATGCTTAATCTTATAACATGCACGGGGCAGTCCGGACTACCGAGAGGTTATGCGTGTGGAAGGAAAGAAATTGTTATTTTCCATTATCAAAACAAACCTTAGCCGGCACATGACTAATAGTAGTACTCTAATATTTACTTCTGGTCTCCTGACATTTGCCCTCAATGGATGATTTAGGCAAGGGGAGGGGACCCGGTTCTCTTGACCGCAGTGGCGTCGTGACGGTTGCTGGTGCCCGAGGGCAAAGTCTTTTATGGTGCCCCCAAAGGTTGGGGAGGACTATTTTCATTTGAGTGTGCTAATCTTGGCAGGAAGTGTTTGCCTGCATTATTTTAGATATATTGTGTTGGAAACAAAACATTCTAATTTGCATAATAACATTCTGGAATGACAGAACACAAACCGAATTTGCAAACTGAAATAGTTTATTTTACATATAATAGATATACTATAATTAATTAATCATTAGCCCTGATAAATAAATTCCAAAATGTTGATAAGATAACTAAAATGTAGATTATTAGCATCACAGTAACCAGTAACTCTTAATAACCAAAGACAAATGGCAAATTAAATAAATTTGACTAAAAAAGGAGTTAAACATTAGGGAATTCACAGGGGGCTAAGAAAATCATGAAAATGTACAATTTGTAGCCAGCATAGAAGCTAATACTAGAAAAAAATAGATTTTGTGGTAAAGACTGAATAGTTATAATGCCTGAAAAGAAAACTGATAAGAACAAATATGAATTAGTTCACTAACTATAAACCGTACTTTTCTATAAAGAATGTTTAATTTGCGTCAAAATAATGAAAACAAAAAGATTAAAGTGATGGATGCTTAGGATCAACCATATGCAAGGAAATAAAATGGTATAAAGGTATTAGAATGTAAAGATAATTAGACAGATATTGATAACAGGAAACCTAAACAAAGAAAGGGATTGACAATGAATTGTAGGACATTACGTATTGATACATGTTGCGATGTGTTTACAGTTTTGTCTTTCTAGCTTTTACAGCCGCAAATTTGTCTATCACGTCATCAAAGTTTATTTTGTTTGCGATCTCTTGCTCTACACTTAGTAGAGTTAAAGCTGACAGTCTCTCTTGCCCCATAGATGTTCGCAGATGCGACAAGATAAGTTTCAACTTACTAAATGATCGCTCACAACTAGCAATTGATACTACAATGGTCAGCAGTATCTGAAGGGCAACCTCGAGCGAAGGTTTGGGAAAACACTTTCATCCCCATATTGTACAATGAAACAAAGTAATTCCTGTGGGTTATTGATCAGAACATCATCTCGTGTTTTAAGCAGCATTCTGCAATCTACAATGTCGCTGAACAGGTCCAAGCCATCTAAGTCAGTGTCACAGAAATTTGCAACATTAATGCACCTTTCTTTGATGTATGCTTCATTGGTTGTAGATAGCAACTCCTTAATATCCAAAAGAAAGCTAAACTTGTGACTGACGTCTTTCTCATTCGAGAATGAAAAAAGTTGCATAAATTAATATTTCTTACTATATTTTTCGTTGCAAAAGATAAATAAATAAAATACTTTATGTTTTGATAATAACATCAGCCTCAGCTTTACGAAAGTGCAGAAATAACTGTAGTCTGCAGTTCGTTATGCACAAAAAAATGCTCACGAAAGAAATCGAAACACTAGATTGACTGGGGTGCCTATCCAATATCTTTGCACTGACTCACAGCCACTGAACCACTTATTTTATAAGTACGTAATAAAATTTGATAGTATAGTAATTAGCACATAATGATTACATTTATGTATAATGAACATTAATGGAAGTCAATCTTCATTAAATATAAAATATGTACTGAAAACTCACAAAAACTTAAAGATTCTAAGTTACTGGTTTCATTTCCCCCAAAATAGATGTCTTCCCAACTTCAATTTGGCGCCCCTCAGTGCTGCGCCCACCATGTCCCCACCAGCGCCCCCTCACGACGCCTCTGCTTGACCGTGTGTCTGGCATTTGCCTGGGCCTACCCCTTTTTTCCCAAGCTCGGAGACTCCCGCAGTAATGAATGAAAGAGGAAATTCTCGCTGATGTGTTCGTCAATAGATAAATTTACAGGAATACTACAGGCTCGCCGAGGAGTATCCGACTCAGTTAAGGAAATAAAAGTTTATTACTTTAAAAAAAAAATGCGGCTAGGTGCACGGACGTATGGATAAAAATTAGCGAGCGAGAGAAATGGATTTATATATGAGCGCTGTGCATGCGGTTTTTATAACAATGGAATTGAAGATTCCGTGTCGGGATTACTATTCTCTCGTCTTCAGAGTGGAAATTTAGGTTCCTAAATACTTCCTACCTTTTCCTATCGATCAAGCGAGAGAGAGAGAGAGAGAGAGAGAGAGAGAGAGAGAGAGAGAGAGAGAGAGGATAAATCCAGCGATGCGAAAATAGCCGGAGTCAAAGCCTTGGTGGTCGCCTACAGTGTGCCTATCTGGGAATTTGGGACTTTCAAATTGTCCTTATCACGTGGGGGAAGGAATAGGGGCTCCATTCCTTTTATTTAACTCTTCGACTGAGTTACTCCCTAGCTTCCTATTCGTAAAACATGTAGCTAACATGCGATAGCACAAAAATGTCGTGGAATTGTTAATACGCTCTCTCTTCTCATGAACTAATTTGGCATGCACGTGATCTATTAATTACCTAACACTGATTGCAGTCACTTTTTGCACCTAGTATAAACCTAAACAAAATATTTCAACACGTACTGTACTTACGCTGTGGAACTGGCTCTTCTCATGTGCTTAAAATGGACTGGGTATGATATCAAGATCGTCTCTAATTATGCAGGCCAGCTAGCAGTTGCTATTCCGCTGATAATTGCAAAGCAATTGCATACTCAGTAAGGTACGCCAGTTGCTATGAATTTCAAGGGGATACTTAGTTGATTCTGGGCGGCAACCGATGAACACAGGGAGTTCCTTACATTATCAAGAAATCTACCGTATTTCTTACAAATCTGACTCATTGATAGGACAACTTAGTAGACAAACAAGGGAACATCTGTGGCTTAGGGCCTTCTTCATGTGAGAGAAAATTATGTAAACTCAAGGGTTCTCTTAACTAATTATGTTTACAAATAAGCACAGATCAGAAGAATGACGAATTACTGGGCAGGTAATAATAAGGGCCTGCTAAATAAATGAATCCTACACAGAATAAATATTCTATGCCGACGATGCCTTCATAACAGAAAACATAGCAGTGGGGGTAGAAGGGGGACTGCACATGGATAGAGCCGAGTGATTCCACAGTCGAGGCCTATCTGCAATATATGCAAGACGGTTACCTGCAAGAATAATTTGACTCTCAAAGGGGACTGAGGGAACGCACAGATGGTGCCAAATAACTCAATTCACTAAATGCATAATTACGTTAACACTGAATGCTCCAACACAAACTACAGAAGGTGATCGCACAATGGAAAATAAATGAAAAATAGGAAACGTGACTGACTAAGAAACCTTATTCTGGTATGTTACTTTCGTCAAGCTGGCGGTGTCCTTGTTCGATAGGGCGCTGGCAAAAGAGGAGAAAATTAAAACGCCATTACAAAGGTATACTGGTTCGAACCTCGCAATCGAACACATGAAAAGTTCGAAGGTCAGGCAAGGTTAAGGACATCTGTCCTCGGTGGTGTTCTGCACGTTTCTCTCTCTCAATTTCCATTGCATCTTCTATAAATAACTTTCGGAGATTACGCACTGCGTCCAACATAGGTGGCGCAAAGGTCAATATTTGTCACGTTTTCTATATAGGCCACTTGGCAGCAGTTAAACCTCGTGGAGGGTTTTTAACATGGCAGGGCGCCAACTTCCTCTTTTTGGCCCCTCCCTTGCCCGTTATCTGACGCCACTGAGGAAGGCTTCTTTGAAGGTCACCTGGGACAAGGCCTTGGGCAGTCATTTTGAACAGAGAGAAAGGTTAGGCTTGACCATTTTGGGGAATGAAGGAGAGAGTTTATGAAGGGATGAGTGGAAACCCACCGTTCTAGTTTCTGTGCTATGTTACAGATGTAAAAACGGTGAGGTGGCTTAGAAAGAGGTTCTATCCACCACAGTGTATATATATATATATATATATATATATATATATATATATATATATATATATATATATATATATATATATATATATGTGTGTGTGTGTGTGTGTGTGTGTGTGTGTGTGTGTGTATATATATATATATATATATATATATATATATATATATATATATATATATATATATATATATATATATATATATATAGTGATTGTGTGTGCTTCACAATAAGAATAGGAAGGACATGGGGAAAGGTATCTCATCCCAAAAACAGTTGCTGAAATATCATTGAGCTAAAACCCTTTGAAATCACGCTCACTGCAGTGAAATACATTGTTATCACCGTGCATAGCAAAGGGCCTCTGTGAAATTCCGCCATTCCAATCTGACTTATGCTTTCACTGCAACAAATCTCCTTCCTTGCATATTCAATTTCAGACAGTTTGCGTCCCAATCTTATTTAGACAGCTCATTGTTTGACGTGCCTTGTTCTGATATTTCGGTAAGTTACATCTCAACTGAAATTGCATCAGATATAATTAGTGTCCTTAGATACTTGAAGGACTTGACCTTACTCCTTCATCCAGTTGTATTTCATCTATTTTTGCATAGTCTATCCTTATTAGTTGTTTTGCTTAGGTTTATAATAAGCCCCATATCTCTACATATATGATGCATTCTATAAAGCAACCTTTGTAAGTCTTATGACGTCATAGAAATGAAAACAGCATCATGTGGGTATTCAAATTCCGACAGGTTTCTATCGTAATGCCAGTCTAAACCTTTTTTTCGTCCATCTTGATTCAATTTTTTTTTTTCTTTGTATCATCATTGAGATGTGGAAACAGTAAAGGCAATATAACATTCCACGGTAGCACCTCACTATTCACTGTAAATTCAATTGACAAGACTCCATCAATATTAACTTTGCATCTCTTCTCCTCAATCACTTTTACATATTTAAAGGGAATACCACATTGATAATAATGGTCAATGAACGCTATTAAATGTCTTATAATAATAAATACCATTAAAATGGGATTTTTAGAATCCCTTATACTGCTGAGCAGTATGTCCAAACAAATATTTGACCTGTTCCACTCCAGCCTTTCCTAAAATCTGTTGTTCAAATCTAAGCATTCTGTGAATTTCTCCTTCTAGTCTGTTGAGGGTAAGCGTACTTGGAATCTTCATCAAGACCTATACGAGTGCAGTGCCTCTATAATTACCGCATACTGTCAGGTCACTTGTCGTTGGGATCTTTTCTATGATTTCCAGTTCAAATCATCAAACTTTTTTCCTCATCGCATGTTCTGCAAAACAGCTTGGTATATGAGGTGTCATTTCATTTCCAGCTAAAGCCATCATTGTTCGGTACCTTCCATCTCTTAAGTTTCTTTATTTCTGACTGCACTTAAAAACCGTGAACATATTCATTAGTATATTCAGGTCTTTTTCAGCTTCAGATATATCAATGAAATTTTCGCCCTATTTCTATTACACATGGCGTAGCTAAATGTTGTCTTCTACCCCTGGTGTTATTGTTGATCTATCCCTCCTTACGACTGACATTTTCCTCTTTTCCAACGCCAATGCCACCCCACCCCCTCCCCCAATGCATGGCTCTGTTAGCATAATATGCCTCTTTTTCCAGATATTATCTTCTTAAATCTTTTTGATGTTAGATTAACTCCACTGTCTAAACATGAGTACTTAGTACGTTCTAGTCTGCATTCTTCATTTTACAGTACATACTTTACCTTCTGTAAGCGCAAAAACCTTTTGCAACATGAACTGCTTTACAATCCCAGCAGAAAACTCATCACCAGCGCATCGACACCTGCTACGGGTGATTCACTGTGCCAACTGCACTAGTGTGTAGGAGAGCCCACAACGGCTCTGCACGTACGTGGCACCGACTTCAATGACAGAGAAACAAGGTTTCTGCCGTGGTGTGGTCGATGATGTGGTCTGATTTAAACTTGAAAGTGTCTTGGATTCAACTTTGAATGTTTTAGTGCAGAAACTTGCATTCTTATTTATTCTTCAGTTACATTTACATACGTATAACACACAAAAATTGGATTTACCATTAAATATAACTATATATATATATATATATATATATATATATATATATATATATATATATATATATATATATATATATATATATATATATATATATATGTATATACTATATATATATATATATATATATATATATATATATATATATATATATATATATATATATATATATATATATATATATATAAAAGTTGTTTGGATAACATCCATAGAACATTAAGCTGTTTCCCTTAGTGAAATCCTTGTACAGACAACTTCCACAACATCAGCTGTTTCGATCCTACGCAGATAGCTTATCAGTGGTTCATGGAAGCCCCTGACAAATATTGCATCCTGCTGGCAATCTCCCGTTTCTTGTATGTTAGGGCCATTTCTTTTGAACACACATTTCATACCATTCATCTAGCCCTTCTAGGCCTTCCTCTCTTTCTTCCTGTTAACACTTCCGAATCTCCGTCCTGCTCAACAACCTATCATTCTCCATTCTTTCCACATGATGGAACCATTCCAGCACCACGTGATCCTTGTTTTTGCTTAATTACTCTTCTTTACTACTACTACTACTACTATTTCCACATTTCTCACACTTTTTATTTTTATGCCATATGTTTTGAAATTCGGGTTCATTTTAGAAACCAGAACTTTTTTATGCACTTTTTATGTTAAGAGTTGCTTTAGATATATGTGTACTGTGTTGTATCAAGGTGAATTGTAACTTAGGTAATGACGTCAACCCCTCTTTTTATTATTATATGCTTTTATTTAGCTTACGTTTTTGTCTGTTTGGGTCAAATCTTGTGACTCAATTTTCGACCTGTTCCCTTCGTCCGATTGACTTGAAATTTTGCATGGTTACTCAATCCCGGTTACACTACAACCTTACCTTATTAGTAGGTCAGTAGTGACCTCTAGCGACCCTACGGTAACCTCTCCCAGTGTCTCGGGATTTGTATGAATCTCTTCGGATTTTTCATACCTTCTTTGATTCGCAGAATAAGTTAATAACTCTACAGATTTTTCAAACCTTCTTTGGCTCGATTTCGTTGGCTACAATCATAAATCGGTTACAATTTCTGTTAAAAACAAAAAACTACAAAGTAAAAAATATTATCTTTTTTAAAACACGCTTTTATTAAAATACACTAAAAAGTAAAAAAATAATTTTTTGAGACACCAAATTTTCTCATAATTAATCATGTCTACAAAAAAAAACCCCGTGGGCGCTAAACATGGAAGGAAATGCTACAAATAAAAAAATATATTTCTTTTCTTGTAGCATTTCCTTCCACGTTTGGCGCCCACGCTTTCATTTTTGTAGACATGATTAATTGTAAAAAAATCCTGGTGTGTCTGAAAATATTTTTTTTCCTTTTTAGTGCATTTTAATAAAAGCGTTTTTAAAAAAAATTACAATTTTTTACTGTTAAGTATTGTCCCACTGAAGTTTGTTATTACCCTTCCCCTTCCTCTTCAGTAGTGCTTCTTAACTTTTTTTTTTTTTTTTTTTTGCCCCATACCCTCTCTTCCTAGTCCTGGATACTGCACCTCCTCTAGCCCTTCAGATCTTCTTGAACATCTACTGTGCATTTCACTCGCCTTAAGTCATCGTTTTTTTCTTTTTTTATAACTTCTTAAACAATAGTCGGTTCAGTATGAGATTTTGGCAGAGCCTTATTCACACCTTGTCGTACTTTTCGTTACCATAGTGCAATTACTAAAAGTAAACAGTTAAGGCAAGCCTGGTCTTGAAAATGAGGAGAAATTCCAAGAACGATGATACCTGTCCGAACGAGTGACTTTGACGTCAGGAAAACGCCACCCACCCATCTCAATTCTCTTCTTTATTTTTCCCCTCTTCTTGAATTTCCGCTCAGTTTCCAGACCCTTGAACATAAATTGAAAGGTTAGGGGAGGACAGTGATACCCTCGGGGACCTCGCACTTCATGTGCTGTCAATGCTAATTTTAATCTGGCCATTCTTCTTTTATCGGCTACTTTCCGCTCCTTATTTGATGTCAGTGATTGAAGTGGTTTCTACGCCACTGTAACTTTCAGTCACTGATTAATTGACTGAATCATTCATTCAATTTTTTTTTTTACTTGGTTTAAGCCGTAAATCTCGTAAACTCACTGCTGTTGTGTTTTTGTTTTTTGTACTCTCCAGGTAGCTGATGCCTTTTTGTTGCAAAGGTTTTGATTATTTTTTTTTTTCCTCTCTTTTCCTGTTGTGTTTTGACCCACACTGACACCTCTCGGTGGTGTAATTTTCAGTTCCGGTCTTGCTCTCTACATGGTTACCATGATAATAATAATAATAATAATAATAATAATAATAATAATAATAATAATAATAATAATAATAATAATAATAATAATAATAAATATACGGTCAGTGGTCCAGTCTTGATGCATTTAAAACTGAGGTATGCATACTTTTTTTTGAGATTAATAGATAACTTGTAAGTAAAGGTTAACTATGGTGCTGCTGAAAACAAAACACACTAAAAAAACGTGGAGGAAAGTGGTTTGCGTGTTTGTTTTATCTATATTTCTTTGTAGACTATGAAATGAGGTGGGGACATGATTTTTTGATAATTAATTCAAACAATATACACAGTACACGTTTTAATTATTTTAATCTACATCACTATCCAAAAACAAGTTATTCTCGTCATCACTGTGGAGGTCATTGATGACGGGATCCACTGTTTAATGGATATTGTCATGTTCCAGTATGCGTTCTCAAAGGCTTGGGCTCGTCAAACCACACCCGCCCAAACCTCTTCAGTGATGCAAAGCCTGGCTTCCTCCGGTCTCTCCTGCAGGTCAGCCCTGGTGAATCGGTGTAAGAAGGAGCGCACATGGTGTTTCATGACCCCCCAAGCCTGCTCGATGGTGTTAAGCTCTGGATGTGCGGTGGCAGACGGACAACTTCATGGCCCCGCTCACGGTTGATGTCATCCACCTTGTACTGTGGATCTGGCTTGTTTTCCTTGCAGAGTAGCGGCAGCTCAGTCAGTGCGGCGCATGGTGGGAATGCAACATTGCGGTTATTAATTTCCGGTGTTTCAGCCACGCAATTAGATCTGCTTTCTTGGTGGAGGTGGTGAGACAGCGAGTTTTCCCCGTCAACTGGCTGTGATATGGTGCATTATCCATCACCAATACTGATGGCTCAGCCAGCGACGGCGGAAGCTGTGAGGTCAACCAGCGGAGGAAAAACTCGCCATTCATTTCTCCGTGGTAGTCACCGCTGGTGTTCTTGGCAGGGAAACACAGGAATGTGTTAGGGATGAAACCATCAGCTGTGCCCGCTGCGACTACCACAAAGCGCTCCCCTTCTCCTGGTGGCATTTGACGGCTGTGTATGACACTGAAGGTAGGCTGACAGCTGTCCACCCATTCCCTACTGTGATTCATCCTGGTTGTGAACCAAGGTTCGTCCATGTAAACCACCTGTCTCCCCTCGTCTCGGTGTTAGTGGAGTGACCTGAGAGCGGTGATCCAGCGGCACACAATGTCTAAGGACTACTCCCTCATGTACATTTCACTCTGGGAGGTTTTGTAGCGGAATCCCACAATGTGGAGTCGCCAAGCTAACGTCTCCGACGTTGTCTCAGGAACGACGCTTGCCACCTTCACGTCCTCTGTTATGGAGCCAGTAGTGAAGATTTTCTTCTCAGCAAACTTGTAATGGAGGTTACGGCGAATGGCACCAATGGTTGTTGAGGATGTCGTAGGCTGAAGCCTGGTCCTCTGTTGCATCATCATTCGTACTGCCTTCAGCATCATCGCCAGCAACACGATCATAAGGCATGTTTAGGGAAAGGGCAATGTGAGTGTGTGATATCGCACATAACAAAAACAAATAGTTTTTTTATGGCATTGAAAGTATGATAATATAAAAATGAAGATTTTTGTTGTTGTCTGGAAAGATGGATTTGGCCACTATTATACAATAATTATCATCGGCAGATAAGCACATTACTAGGAGGTACAAGTGAGACGCCATGGGCCTGTAAGCCACAGGCTTACTCGAATGAAATACACAACAAAAAAAGGCAAGAGTGAAATAGTACAGTTGGCTTCAAGAATCCCGGTACACACTACCACAGACTACCTATGGTGATGCGCATCGGAATTCTTGGAGACAACTGTACCCCAATAAGACAGGTGCTCAGATAACATGGATAAAACTTCAGTCATCCAAGAGGGTGCACACATTAAACAGATTATTAAATGCAGTAAAATAAGAATCATAAATTTATGAAGCAAAGATAAAGAGGATGTGCATGGTCATTAACAGCTGCTATGCAATACAACTTACACTTTAATACAACACAAATTAAGATATCATAAAATTGTTCATCTATTCAGAATACTATTACAGGCTGTTTTAAACTTAGCCATACACGAATCCAGAACCTGAATAATCGCTGAAATCGAGATGTCACTTCACTTCCTGAACTGAATATGTGGGAATTCATAAAATTGGCATAACGAAACATTCACTTATTCAAACTGATCCGTAGACAATTGGCGACTTTCTCCTTGTTATATAGGGTGAAAAGTCTCAGTGCAACTGCATTCCTAAATCCCCGTGGAAAAATACATACCATACTCGCCATACAGTAATTGCTCGGGTCAAATACACAGGCGGGCCGGGTATAGCATATGACTGCTGCCATCGTCCCTCGTCACCAAACGAAGAAAACGTAAAACACCGAAAAACCACCAAACTAATTTACTATGCTGCAAAAAATTCCTGTTCATATCACCAATTGCCTTACTATACTTTCAGGTTATCTATCTATTACTCTCAAAAGAAAATATACAATACAATATGCACATCAACTTTTGAAGAACAAAAGAAATTATACGACATACACATAAATTTTTGAAGTATAAATCAAGGCTCAAGTGGCCGTATTTTCCGTGAGAGAGAGAGAGAGAGAGAGAGAGAGAGAGAGAGAGAGAGAGAGAGAGAGAGAGAGAGAGGTGGGTGAGCGAAGCCTATAGTAACGTCATTGTTGAGTCACAAGGAATTTCGTCCGAATTGCTATCATCGAAGTTGGAACTTCTCCTCATTTCCAAGAATAAACTGACTTAACAAAAATTACAGCAGGTTGTGAATAAGGCTCTACCAAAGTCTCATACTGATCCGATTATTCTTCAAGAAGTTATTCAAAAAAAAAATTAAAAAAAAAGATGACTAAGACGTGTGAAATGCATGGTAGTGTACTCTGACCGCCAAAAGTGACTAATATGAAACTGGAACTGGGTGGGGAGAGCAAGTCTCGACGCAAGGGTGTTAAGTACTAAAGCGCAGCTCGGGAAAAGGCACCTAAACGTGTACGGACTATTGATGAGAGGCATTCGAGCCGTTTCGGCCGTAAGTCATTTAGGCCGTAAGCACGTTTACGTGCAAAATGGTCGCCGTGTTTAGTACCAGCCCCTTGGGGATGTACGTAAAACATGAAATAATAATGGTAAATACCATAAACATAACGGTAAATACCATAAACATAACGTCTTACATTGTTTTGGATGTTACGGCCTAAGTGACTTACGGCCGAAACGACCAGGACCGGATGAGAGTGGCCGGTCTGTCCTGGATGACAGCAAGTCTGAAACTGGAGTTTAGTAACTGATGTTACACGGAAAAATGTAACAATAGCCGCAGAATATTGTTCTTTACAATGTACAGTACTTCATTGCTTAAGCAGGTTTGCCGAAGTGGATTTTTTAAGTCCTTCAGTTTGAGTTTGTGAGAGAATGAAAATAGTCATCCTGCTTATATTTTTAAATTTTGGTTTGATGTTTTTGTACCCAGCTTCCATGAAGACGCAGAATTTATTCATTACAACTAAATTAGATACATCATTACTTGATACAAAATTACCGGTCACATTAGGACAACAGTAATAAGTTGTATGCATATTTTGTTTATGTATTTGTGCACCTGATGTAGCAGTTTTAAGATTAAATAAAAAGAATGTAACGTGCGAGAGAGATTGCAAATCAAAGCATGCTTAAAGCCGACAACACTTACTAATATACAGTGCACTGGCACTGACTTCGGACGGAGAAAGAAAATTGTTTTTTCCGAAGTATGATCGGAAAAACCAGATATTAGCAAACTTTTGCCACCGGTGCTGCTTAAATAAATATGTCACAAATAATACGTTAAATCATGTATCTTGCCGAACTCAAATTTCGAAATTGTTTACTGCACCCCACCCCCGCCTTTGGATTTTAGTGGTACCCCCTTCAGCAGGTTCATGCTTTCCCCTATTAATTTCTATAGTAGGATATCATGTCCATGTGGGATCTCTTCCCTGAGCATTTCGTACATACAGAAGAAAATAAAATGGTAGTTAAATACACAACCCTCTTCAGTTGATCATATTTTTTATTGCAAAAGCTGCAATCACAGTTAGACAATAGAGGATGTAAGTAAATGTATACACTATGTGTGCTTCATTAATTATACAATGAATAGGTTGTCTTTTTGCATGGCTCCTATGATTTTTACAGGTAAAGCAATAAAAGAGAAGTTTTCCCGGGGGAGGATCATGACAGTGAGGTCTTACAGAGAATGAGATTGCTTCATAACAATTAGTGACACTTGGCGTCAGCAATGCAATACCAGTTATTAGCCTTTATACCAAGCAAGGTTCGTATGATACTTTTGATGACAGTCGTTACCTTAGAAGTGTTAGTGATACAATATATATATATATATATATATATATATATATATATATATATATATATATATATATATATGTATATATATGTGTGTGTGTGTGTGTGTGTGTGTGTGTGTGTGTGTGTATGTATGTATGTATGTATATATATGTATGTATGTATGCATACATGCATTCTTACATACGTACATAGAAGAATTTGGCGTTAATTTAACAATATACTCAATACTTCTCTTTAATCTAGGGTTATAGACATTTACTGTCATTGAAAAGAATGACTACTGGCTATTATAATGTGGTATTTAAACTGTTCATTTGCCCACTGTCCAGTTCTCCCTGCTGTCGACTAAAAAAAAAGAAAAAGAAAAGAAGGAGAAACTATTAAACTGAAAGGAAGTGTTGTTTTGTGCCTCGGTAGCCGAAGATACTGGACTGCGGTGGGTTCAGCTGTCATGCTGCCAGCGGCGATGGGCAAGTTTTTGTGCGTGGTTCGGGTGAAGAACCCACCGCCCATCTTTTTTTCCTGGATCCGTCTCTCCTGCTCATCTTTTCACGTAACTGCAAGAGGGTTTATGAATGACACGAGGAATTACATATTATATTATATTATATTATATTATATTATATTATATTATATTATATTATATTATATTACTAATTTTTAAAATCTGTCACTTACATTCCGAGATTGACTGTGAACCACATTCAGTATCTCTCACTTTCTCGTTATTGCCGAGGTCCGGCATGGTTCCCCCATTAATTATGCATTTTTGAAAATAGCATTTTGGCTAATTAGCACCACTTGTTGGCGTGGATGTTTCACCTCTTGCTATATTCTCCAAAAGTAACGTTCATTTTAATCTCAAGCTCACAGTAACAGGAATTGCTTTCTGCAATACTTGAGGACTTTTAATTCAAGTAATCAACTTTTCATACCTTGTATGTATTTTGATATAATTCATGCATACTGCAGGTATCATATTTATGGAAAGTTTAATTCACTGTGTTTGTGTGGTCGCAAGAAGTTGTACTGATATATTTGGCTTTCGCTCAAGACACCTGAACACGGCTGCAGTGTCTAGATGCAGAAAAACGATATTTGATGTCAGTGTCACATGGGAATCTTGGTGGATTTTTGGATTACATCCACGTTTCAAAATTTGGGAAAACCTACAACTTTAATTCACTGCCGTCTCTGATTCAAGTCACGAAAAGCACTCACGCGCTAACATAATGAAAATAGATGCTGGAACATCAGAAGACTTTCTTTGAGTTTTAGCGTTCAAGAAAGGAAAATGTATTTCCCTTGCCTTCACACAGAACACAGCAGCTACGATAAGTAAAATGGATAGTGGTTCTGCACTGCTGCACTAGCAGGTATGCGCTTAGCCTTTCGTGACTGGTCTGGGAAACACCAACTTTTGTAAAAAAAAAAGTTAAGTATACCTTAGTTTTACCAGACCACTGAGCTGATTAACAGCTCTCCTAGGGCTGGCCCGAAGGATTAGATTTATATTTACGTGGCTAAGAACAAACTGGTTACCTAGCAACGGGACCTACAGCTTATTGTGGAATCCGAACCACATTATAGCGAGAAATAAATTTCTATCACCAGAAACAAATTCCTCTTGTTCTTCACTGGCCGGTCGGAGATTCGAACTCGCGACCAACAGAGTGGTAGCTGAGAACGGAACCCACTAACCCAGCGAAGAACTACCAACTTTTGTAGCTTTACAATAAACTACCAGACAATTTCTTTTATGAACGATGTTGGACGTTAGCCGCGAAATGATGTTTCTGCACAGTTTACAAGTGAATCAAACAGATCAATGGAAAATAAGCCACGTAGCATCTGTATTAATTTGCTTGTTTCTAATCTAATCAATATTTCATGTTTCAAGTTATACCTATATTCTTCTAATTCATTGAATTGCTGACGTATCTCAACAATTACGTTTTATTCCAACTGTTTCTTTTTTTTCTTTCTTCATAAAACTGAATCAAGAGAAATTCTAAAATAATCGAAATACTTTTGTTTGGGTCGGGAAATTACAGTAATGGCTCATTTGTAATACTAAATGAAGTTGCGCGAGTTCCCAGTTGGTAGTGGGCAAGAATTAAGCGATTTTACAAAAAAAAAAAAAAAAAACATGCCAAAGACTAGTCTTTGTATGGTCTTCTTATCCACAATGATGAACAGTAAGAGAAGAAATTCTTCTTAAACATAGGGGAACACTCAGATGAGCCAGTACACAATCTGGAGCCATCCCATACTGGTTGTCAAACTCACGGAGAGGTCATGTAATTGTGTTGCTCTCTGAAAATGAATAAAACATGATGAAAGTCTCCCGAATAACCAAGGGATTCCCAGCCCATCCGAACGAAAGAGCAAGCGAATGGAAAAACACTTGTTCTCATTGGGTGAGGGCTTCGATTTATCTTTCCAGTTGGGTGAAAGTGAGCGGGTTAGATAGACGGTAAACCAGTATCCACTGTAAATTGCAAGCAATCAGTGTATGTTGCCTGTAGTTTTGCTTTCATTTTCACTTGCCTTTTGCAAACTAAGAAACATTAGTATCATTTAAGCTGGTCTTGCGAGCTTTGATTCATCAAAGAAGCTCATTCAGAACAGAAGATTCAAAAACACTCTAGTTAGTCTGTGCGCTCGTTTGTGGGTTCCTTTGTCAGACACTTCTCTGAAGCAACTTCTGTTTCAAGCGGATAATTATTTTCCAGTACATACCGAAACTCGATTTGAACCCTTAAGAGTATAGGGCGAATCAAACCCTAGTGTTCGACAATCTTTACTTATTCGTGGTTATAAAAGAATAATAGTATATTATCATGTGCCTACATCTGACAGGCGGGCTCAGGTTACGTATAATTCAAACATTCCATGATTATCGGTTATCTATATTATAAAGTTTAGTGTATTTGGCAACACTTGTACAATCACTCACAAATGTTTTGCAACGTATTTCACAACTTGTCGGACAACAGCTTATGATACTGACATCTGGCGGCAACTCCGTCGTAAGAGCATGAAGCAAGCACAGACACAACTGGTGCGTCAGAGAAATTACCTCCCGTTTCCCTTAAACGGTTTTTTTCTCTCTCTCTCTCTCTTTCTCTATCATTATTATAAATCCTTTATTTATCTCATCATTATTATAATTCCTTTATTCAATCATTTATTCTCTCTTTCTCTCTGCCACTAAGTATCCATTGGATTTTGCCTGATTTTCTCCCTGTACTTTTCCATTGGGTTATTTGTCCAGGAAGAAGAAAATCTCTGAATTTACTCCCATAAGGACTGAATGGATGACTAATTATAGTTTTTTATTTGACTCGTTTACCCTACCATCATGAGCGAACTTTTTTCAAAATTTTTCGTTATTATTCGTAATATGGATTTTTCACTCACAATTCTTTTTCTAAATTGTTAACCGGATGATTAATAACCAAAACGAATAAGAAAAGCACATTTCCTTGTATATGTATAAAGAATAAATTATTGTTAGGTGAACGAAAACTTATGGAACATGTTGCAAAACATTTTTGAGTGACTGAATTGTACAGTAAATACATTCCGAGGAGATATGTAAGTGTATATCATTTTTAGTGGGAAAATGTTGTCGTTGAAATAACTAAAATGGAATAAACGAAAGACCTTTAATTAAGTCTGTGATCTTCCTCTTCATTCCAGCTCTTTCTACCGAAGTTCATTCTCCCGTCGTTCTCTCCGGGCGTAATGTGTAGTGACTGGGGCGTTTTATTTCTAGGTATAAAGAATGAATAGGTAACACGAAAAAGAAAATTACCATCTGTGCAGTTTACAAATGACCGTCATTTTCCTAACGACTGGTTTTAATCTAATGTAGCTATTCTCTCTCTCTCTCTCTCTCTCTCTCTCTCTCTCTCTCTCTCTCTCTCTCTCTCTTGTTTCTTGTATGCTGTTGAATTTATCTAGTTAAATGGGAAGTGTATTATTATCAGGTATAATTCTGCATGAAAAAAATAGCTTTTAGTCCATGAAATACTAAATTATAAATAGATTTGATTTATTCACATGTTCGTTTGAATACCATTGATACTGGTCGAATTGAGCAATCCAATATAACCAGATTGACGTGTTATCTGTTTCTGCTTCTCTCGTGCTCTTGCAGCTGGCCTCCCGAGTGCCGTCTGATTGCACTTACGCAGTTTGCGTACTGATGGGCAAACATATGTTTACCCCAACGACGCTCTTGGCCATCGTGCCAGTATTGGACTTGGAAGCATGGCAAACTTTTTGCAGCTGGCTGTCACGTAGGACGTTTCGGAGCTACAGAGCGACTTCGGGAATAAAGAAACTTACAATATCCTGGAGAAAGGGTGCAATGTGACGAGAGATACCGACTTGACTCTGAATTTTTACGATAAACATGGAATAAAAAGTAATTAGGCTTTAATATAGATGATCCATAAATGAGCAGCGAGACTACAAACGCACTTAATATTCCCTGATTAACCATCGTTATTCGTAATTTTCTTTGTTCATTATTTGGGTGATCAAGTTTTCAAGTCACGCGATGACAATTTTTCTTACTATTTTTAGTGATTATTCTGTGCTACGATCTCTGAGTGCGTTTATACATTAGTCTTATAGGCGATATTTCTACCATGTCATTAATCATAAATCAGGGATAGTGACAGTAACTCCACGAATTACTGTCACTGAGTGAGCGTTGCAAAGAATTTTGATATACGTGCTAGAAGTTGTGGAGTCTTTGCCATGAGCGTTGTTTTGAAATTGGTCAGTCATATTTATTTCATGCAAAGTGTTGTGTTTCATGTTATTAAAGCTTAGGGTACGAAAATATGTTTCTAATGGCAACTCTCATCTGACCTTTTATGAGACAAAAGGAAGTACTGGACTAAAATATCTGACAGTTCACAAATCCTTTAACTACACCATGCTTAATGACCGTTTAATCTTACTTGACGATGCTATAAATCTAGACCTTTGTTACTTTCAGGGTTTGTGACCGTTGTTTCTACTCGAAGTTTGTTTCGTGTAAAAACAATAATAGATAGGGATTCAAACGGTATTTGACTCAAGTCCGAACTAATTCCTGTTCTTTGTCGACTTGATCTGTATATGGTAAAATGAATATTCAAGATTGCATAGCATTTCTTATAATTTGCTTGGATGCTTTCTTAGAATATTATTCAAGAGATATCTTGCATTACTGGTGTTAACGACTGTAAAGTATATTTGAAAATTAATCCCCTATGTAAACGTGGCTTTACAAGCTAAAGCTAGAATGCAATGGAAATAAATTCTAGTAAAACGCAAAACCCACTTAATCACATGTCAGCTCCAATTGAGTTACCTGGAATAAATGACGGATCCCCTTCGGTAACGTCTTCGGGTTGTTTGTTCCCAAACATTTAACTTATTTTACACAGTCCTTGGTTAACTTTCTTTCTAGAGATATGCAGGCAGTTGCCTTCCTTCCAGGTATACCTTACACATCCTGGGCAGCCACTCAGTCTCACTTCCACCTCAGCCACATTCCGTTTTTCAGCATCTTAATTGTGCTCCTTACGTCCTCAACCCTTAACTCTTTCTTCAGGGTTTTTAAAGCTTAACTTGTGATTATTTCTGAACTTTTTTAAACCCTCTACGCAGAAATGGTGATTAATAATCACTAATCTGATGAAAGATTTATGCAAAAACTTGCTTTATTTCTTCCTAGTGTAACGCAACATTTTATTTTTCCCACTTCGACGAATTTCTCCGTTTACCAATACCAATTTGTCAATGAACGAAATCTATATAGATATATACCTTATATAGATATTCTTTACAGATGTAGAGTAGGTCATCTATCGACTTTTCTATTAGAGGCGCTTGTATTGTTATTAATGATGTACATGTATTGCTCTGCAGTTAAGCGGAATGACTGGGTGTCCATGGTCGTAAATATGGAGTGTATGGAACGCATGGTCGTAATACGAGTATAGGTATCAGGATTGGATATCATTCGGAGTTCCTCGTCGCAGTGACCTCAAATATTGCAAGCGGTTACAGACGGAACACGTTTTTACTTTTAGACTTATCCATACATTCCTTTTTTTATAAGCTCCTTCTGATATTGTTATAATTGTTTTTGTTTCATTCAGGATGACTACATAAATACAGGAAAAAGATATGAACAATAATGCACATTTTAATTTGAAATTTGATATTCTAAACCTGGGTTTTTTTCGAAATATGGCGTCGCAAAGAGACCGTAAAAAGAAATAGATTTGATGATTCTAGCAAGAGACAAAGAATGTTTTCAGTGTTTTCCTTTATCCCATTATATATTTTTCGATACATTTCCCATCAATTCCGGATATAGAGAAAAACAAAGAGATTGATTTGTTTTCCTGTCGCAAAGGATATGATTCAGTGCACATTTAATTGGATCAAGTTTTGCAATATCTTGATCATACTTGAAATTTTCTCTCTCTCTCTCTTTTTCTCTCTCTATTTTTTTAGTATTAATGTTTCATTCGCTATTTTTTCTGTTTGACGTAATCATCAATGTTTCATTTATACTAAATCATATATTTTTTAGTTGTTGGTTGATGAAAGGATGGTGTAAATCGTTTATCCAAGTTTAATACATTTGCGTTTGATTTATATTTATGAGGAATATTGAGTAGTTTACAAATTTCAATAACTTTCATGCTGGTTTCACTGAACATTAAATATGGCCTCACGATGAATAAGCGTTCAACAGTCAAGAGACTTTATCTATAAAAATACATTTATTAGGCATGATTCGTATGTTTGCGCATCTTGGATTATTATGATAATAATTCAATGATAATGTCAGCGTAGTGATATGTGTTAAAAAAGTTACAAATTGTACAGATTTTTCGGAAGCCTGAACAAGTAGCCTAGACAAGGGAAGTTGTGCAGGATTTCGAGAGCTCTCTACATTTGGTTACATTTTTAATATTTTAATGCATCGACACGACTGTGGAATTATTCAAAAGGTTTTCTTACCGCTTCCGATAACAAATAGTAATAACAATGGTAATTATAATTGATCAGCGCTTCTGCCTTGTCCAGGATTCGCACCTTTGACCGCTCTTGTAATCCTAGTCAGGTAGGAGCGCTTGTCATTTATAATTTCCTTTGTATGTAAGTTATTCCATTATCCAGTTATACCTCAAACCAGTGGTTCTCGACCGGGGGGGTTGGGGTGGGGGGGGGGCGTCAGCAATTTCCAAGGGGACGCGAGCCTTAGGGAAAAATAAAAACTTCTTTAATTAAATTCGTTATTCTCTTAACAAGAGTCTCTAAGAAGCAATGTCAAGTATCTCACTAATTCATTCCCAGAAGAATAAAAACATCCATTCTCTTTCCCTTTTTTTATATTTTCCTTTAAATCGGGGAAGGAATTTTATTCATAGATGCAAGGGGGACGTGGAGGGAAGGAACAACTCTTAGAAGGGGCATGGTATTAAAAAGGTTAAGAAACACTGCCTCAAACACTGATAAACTATTCAGTCACACTCGGTACCATTATATCTCAAAAGCAGTCCCAAAAATTCCTGGCGTCTTTTATCTGTAACATTCAGCGAAATCTTAAAAGTAATCATAGTGTTCACAGGAATTCATTATCTTCGGGCATCTTTTCCCTGTTTGCACCTTTTATTTTGGAGATGCATTCTCATTGTACATTTTCCTCCAGCACAGTGTTTTCTCCATATTTACCAGCTTGAGTCACCCCCCACATTCTTTTACCATTTAAATTACTTGTCTCCACCACTTTATTCTTGACGACGTTATTCATTATTTACACCTGTACACATTCTTTCTTCTATCATACTTTGCACCTCGAACAAGCTTTTCCTTTTCTGAAGTTCTCATTTCCTTGTAGCACTACTTTTTTTTTTATTCACGTTCTTGGTTCATCCTCCCATCATTTTATACACAAAACACTCCACTGCGATTCTGTGAATAAATTCTATGAACAATTGTTTACACGATTCTCATGTACTTCTGTCACTTCAGTGTGCCTTAACCTTAGTCCCTTTTACTCATATCTCCTTTTGCGCTCTTCTTTCTTATCACGCACATTTCCTGAAATTACATTGATATACACATTTTCACTCTTTCCTCGCTAACAAAAGCTTCCATGTTTTTTATTCTGTTTTAACCACATAATGATCAGATGCAGTGAGTTAATCCTCATGATACTATTAAATTTTTCAACTTCTATATTCTCTGTCCTAATTCAACCTCACACACACACACTCTTCCTCATCTTTTACTTTTAAACCAAGAATGCCTCAGGATATTATCCCTAGGAAACCGCGTATTTACAGCAATCAAGCGCCATTCTGAGCACATTTCCACAGGACCTTCCATTCTCATTTACTCTATGAATATCATTGTGAGAAACTGCTGACATACAGTATATTTCGTCGTGAAGAGGCGTCATAATTTGGGTTAAATTTTCTGGTAACTTTCCAAGAAATTAATTTAATGTATGTTGTTTTTATTACTGACCTTATTTGAGATTGATCATATATGTTTTTGTGCATAAATTATATATATATATATATATATATATATATATATATATATATATATATATATATATATATATATATATATATATATATATATATATATATATATATATATATATATATATATATATACATATATATAATGGAGGTGTGGAAAGTTCTGTTTTTAATCCACTTATTAAGATACATTTCTTGTTAGTCATTTCTTTTACTGCTTTACGCTACCATTGTGGGTGGGTGTTTTATGCTCCTTGCCTCTGCTTTTGGTTTTTTCCCTTTGTTCTGTTTTTAACTGCTAATATGGTATAAATAAGTATGTAATGTGAATATATCTTTTCTTTTATATACAAATACTGTTTATTTTAATCGCTATTTCAGTCTGGAAAATGTATCAAACGATACGAAACGTTGGCTTCTTAATAAATGGATAGAGAACAGAATGACTTTCCATAGCTCCATTATGTCTATATATATATATATATATATATATATATATATATATATATATATATATATATATATATATATATATGTGTGTGTGTGTGTGTGTGTGTGTGTGTGTGTGTGCATGTGTATATGTATGTTTGCATATATATATATATATATATATATATATATATATATATATATATATATATATATATATATATATATATATATATATATATATATATATATATATATATATATATATATATATATATATATATATATATATATATATATATATGTGTGTATATGTGTGTGTAGGTGTGTGTGTGTGTGTGTGTATGTGCTACAATATCTTCATCCTCGTCATGAACCAGCTGACTTGGTATAAACTTCTTTAACTGAACAAGGAATATTTTGTAAGCATTTGTGATGTTGCTTTGATTAGGTACTTTTTAGTCTCAAAAGGAGTTTTCGTTATCAGTGTTACATTACTTAGGTGATTTTGCATTTGTAACTCTTGTTTAACCAGCATCTTTCCGTTTCATTGTTGATAAATTTATTAAGATTCATTTAATTTGTTTAGTAACATAAGCAGTTACTTATCCAAAATAAGGGGTTCAGTTATTAAATAGTATGCCCTATTGCTTGATTCAAAATAAGAGCGAGAAACGCGTTCGTATTTTTTTTTTTTTAGCAATCGGTCGGCAATTCCGTAATTGGCAGTCAAGAGGAAAAAAGGAAAGACATCGGGGAGCTTTGCTTACTTTACCCTGGCGCTGTTTGGGATATTGCCCTCATGTTTGGAGAGCTTCATCTTTCGCCTCTCTCTTTCATCTCGATACAGTTGAATCAAACGCAATCAGACTCTCTCTCTCTCTCTCTCTCTCTCTCTCTCTCTCTCTCTCTCTTTCTTAGCGAGGCCGTTTCTTCCTTATAGCTAATGATTGAGACACTGCTGCATTGAACTTAGGGGACTTTTTTCATTTCTCCCCACAGCGCTTCCCACATTTCACCTTGGGAGATCTTTCATTCTCGGACTACACTTCTGTAACTGGTTCTTCCTCTCAACTTCCAAGCCATGGAAATCTTTTTCTTCTATTTTTTTTACCCCAGAACAATAATCTTCCATCCATTTAGACATAGGTTGGCCTATCGCTTTCTTCGTTAAGTCTTGCTCTTTCACCTTCATCTGCCACCCCAACCCACTTTAACTTGTTGTCTTCTAACCAGAGTTCGTTATCTATAATTTTATCCATCTTTAATTTTGCAATTTTGATAAATGACGTTGTTTTTATATATATATTGTATATATATATATAAACTGTAATCATAAATATTATATATATATATATATATATATATATATATAAATATACATGTATATATATAATATATATGTATGTTTTGTATTATAAATATTATGTATACACACACACACACACACACACACACACACACACACACACACATATATATATATATATATATATATATATATATATATATATATATATATATATATATATATATATATATATATATATATATATATATATATATATATATATATATATATATATATATATATATATATATATATATATATATATATATATATATATATATATATATATATATATATATATATATATATATATATATATATATATATATATATATATATATATATATATATATATATATATATATATATATATATATATATATATATATATATAATATATATATATTTTTATATAACTTATAAACTGACACAAAATTATGGATTCATGATTATTAATAAGACAAAAATGCAGTCGCCTAATATCCAATTTATTATATCTTTGTAATAACTTGTACCCAAAATGAATTATAATTGATAAGCGCTTTGTCACCTGTGGGATTCGAACCCCGCTGTCGGGTCCGTAAACAATGATGTACTGTGACTTTTGACCAATGACTCATCAAGATGGTTCAATTTATACCGTGAATATTTTTAATATTCATGATTTAACATTTCGCCTGAATATAAAAGTTTACTATATCTTTGTAATAACATGTGACAAAAATGAATTATAATTGATAAGCGCTTTGTCACCTATATATAACCCCGCTGTATTATAAACAATATATATATGATTTATATAATGACTCATCAAGATGGTTCATATAAATAATATTAAATAATATATATATATACATTTATAATATAAAATATGTATTATATGTATAAATATTATATATATATATATATATATATATATATATATATATATATATATATATATATATATATATATATATATATATATATATATATATATATATATATACAGGGGATTGAGAAAGAGGTGTGATATTCTTTTTCATATTGCAAAATTTTAAAAATCAATATTTAAAAAACGATAACTGAAATTTATGTTCACAATTACACTTTATCTATTCCGTTTTTCCTTTCTTCATGAAGCTGAATCAAGCGAAATTCTAAAATAATCTAAATACTTTTGTTAAGGGGGGCCGTTATATTAGTGCCATATATGAAGTATTAAATGTGTTGCACCAGTGCCCCCAGTTGAGAGTGTCCGTCCTGGCAAGTGACCAGTTCTTTTACTTTGCAAAAGAAATAAAAAAAATGCCAAAGACCAATTATCCATAGCTGAATTGAATTGAATGTTGAATTTAAGCTAAAGGCCAAGCACTGGGACCTATGAGGTCATTCAGCGCTGAAACGGAAATTGACAGTAAAAGTTTGAAAGGTGTAACAGAGGGAAAACCTCGCAGTTGCACTATGAATCAATTGTTAGGAGAGGGTGGAATGTAAGATGGAAGAATGAGAATATGAAAGGAAGTACAGTAAAAGGAACGAAAGGAGATGCAGCTGGGGCCGAAGGCACTCTGCAAAGAACCTTAAGTAATGCCTACAGTGCGCTGCATGAGGTGCACTGGCGGCACTACCCACTTCGGGGAATTATCCTACATAAACGTAATGGGACTCTTGGATGATCAGTTACGCAATCTGGAGCCACCCCATACCAGGTATTAAACTCAAGGAGAGGGTATGTAATTGCATGTAATTGTGTTGTTGCTCCCGGAAAACAATTAAAACACGATTAAAATCGGCCGAATAAGCCCAGCCGAATTAAAAACAAACGAATGGAGATACGCTTGTTCTCATCGTGTGAGAGCATCGTTCTCCATTTCCAGCTGAATAAAAGTGAGCTTGTTTGATGGACGCTTAACAATGTTCCATCGAAAATGTTAAGCAGTGGTAAGCGTATGTTTCCCTTAACTTTATTTTCATACATATTTATCTCGTGAGCAGGAACTCGTCCAGAATAGGTTAAAAAATACTCCAGTTAGTCCGTGCTACTACTAAGATTTAGCCAGACTTGTGTTGTCTGTGCGCGAGTACGTCGTTCCTTTGGCAGCTACTTCTTAGAGAAGCTTCATCTGCAAGAGGAAAGTTATTTTCCAGCGCATCCACGAACACAATTAGACCCCTTAGGTATAGAGGGTGAACCAAACCGAGTAATCAACAATCTTGACTTATTCGTGTTTGAAATAAAGTCACAGTACATTATCATGTGCCTACACTGACAGGCGAGTTCCGATTACGTGTAAGTTCAAACATTTGTAGATTATCGAACTTGTATGTGACAAACTTTAGCATATTTTCGTACGTTTGCACACACATTTCGAGGCGATATATAATTGTGTATTATTTTTGGAGGAAGGGTGTTGACGTTGAAATAACTAAAATGGAATAAACTAAAGACCTTTAAGTCTGTGACCCTTCTCTTTATTCCAGCTCTTTTTACCGAATTATTACTATTATTATTATTCAGAAGTTCGTTATCCCCTCGTTCTCTCTTGGTATTATCCTTTAATGGGTGGTGACTGGGGCGTTTTATTTCTGGGTATAAAGAATGAATAGGTAGCATGAAAAAGAAAATTACTGCGTATGTAGTTTATAAATGACCGTCATTTACCTAATGACTAATTTTACTGTAATATAGCTATTCTCTCTCTCTCTCTCTCTCTCTCTCTCTCTCTCTCTCTCTCTCTCTCTCTCTCTCTCTTCGTTCCTGGTATGCTGTTGAATTTATCACATTAAATGGGAAGTGTTTTATTAATAAGTATAATTCTCTGGGTTTCCAGATTAGCCGTTACCTCATTTTATTTTATCCATCCCTGTTTTCTCTGCATGAAAAACAAAATAGCGTTAAGTCCATGGAATGGTAAATTATGAATATGTTACATCTTCTAAAAACATACTTACCCAAAAAAACTGCAATCTTAACTCGAAGTCATCTGAAAAAGGAACATGTCCAATTACCTCTCTCTCTCTCTCTCTCTCTCTCTCTCTCTCTCTCTCTCTCTCTCTCTCTCTCTCTCTCAGTAAGGTAGCTATAGTAAACTCTAGTCTTACAAAAATAGAACTTATTTGTCAAATTTAACATGATACTGGTAATTAAGAGAAACGGGTCACAAACCTTAGCTTCAAAATAAAATAAGCAAATACAGAATGAAAATCTAAATCACAAATAGAGAATGGGAAAATCAAATAGAAAATGGGAACCAAACAGAGAACGTAAGTGAAAATTCTTTCCTAACCATCCTCACTATGTCAATTTACATAGTACAAGATTATGACATACAGTAGTCTTTAAAAGTCTAAGTCTCGCCATGACCACCACTTCTCATCAAGCGCCCAGTAACCCAGAGCATTATTGTCCATAGACATGAGTTCACAGATGCGTAACTGTGAAGAACATCACATACAAACAACCAGAAAAGTTTATCAAAAAAGCATAAATAAACAAGCTAACAGAAAGTTCATATAAAAGATAAATGGCCACAGAAAAACACAAAGTCAGATAGCAAAAAGAAACATAAACTCACTTGGACCTGTAAAAACAGTTCACAAAAAAAATAGTTCTTAAGAGTTCGGTACTCACTTTCAGCAAACAGGAGAACCCATCTCCAAAAAGATAAGTTTCACAGCTCAAATGAGCGCTAAGAAAGATCGTGCCAGAATGAAAGATTTCATATCATTTTCCTTCTAGCTAAAAACACTGTGACCAACCAACCCACACACACTTCCGGGTCGCTGTAAATAAAGCTTTACCTGGCAACAAATATCACACTAATACATGCTTCAGGAATAGTTCATCGTAAATCGCATCTCTTCACATATTGTGCTTCTGATAATGTCATATTCTCCAGTATGCACCACAACTGAACAGGCCTGCACTAATTACGAACGCACTGGATAAAGATCACCGACGAACTACTGAACTCCTTCTTGCGAATGATGGCAACCGGCGAAACCATGCCTATTATCATCCAAACATGCTGTGGAGTCTCCCAAATAGGCGAAGGCGCGAAGGTTTGAAGACGGTAACCTCGGTCTGCATTCACTCTCAGCTGGTGAAGATGTTTTCGTGTAACACTCTCGCATGGATTGTAAGAAGTGATACATCTAAGTGGTTCGTCAGTCATGTCATGGGTCAATGAAAGCTAGTTATTAAAACTAGAACTATTTCCTCCAAAACCACCATTCTGTCATTGCAAAATACACCTGCCATGGACAAACAAACAATTGTTTCTAAATCCAACAGCTATCGACTGAAAATCGTCCATCTAACACCACTAACACAAAACTATATGAGCTACAAAACTGAATTGCTTTACACAACTATGAAACAAATCATTAAAAAAAAACTGAACTCGCCAAAATCGACTCTAAAATCTCAAAAAAAAAAACATTCAAAACACGCTCAAGCGATATAATTTCATACAACACCAGGACAATTAATCACCATTTCAACCTGTAAAATTGTAGCGCATATTATAAAAAAAAAAAAAATCATCTCCTGTAAGTCATAATAAAACCCCCAACGGACAATCACGATATGGTACAAACTTTACCCAAAGCTTAAAAAAAATGCTCACAGTACTCTACGGTACTTCTATGTCACTTTGAACAACACTACCTCGATCCCAAGAATAACACAGAAAAAACCAAAATTGCGCGGAAAACCGGAACGATATACAACTTCCTTATTAATAAAAATAAAAAGACAAACCTAAACTAAATTGCCGTATTTGTGCAGGAAAAAAATACATAAACAGCTGCTCAACTCAGTTTAAACATAAAACTGAGGGAAAAAAGAGAAAAAACAAACAAAACAACAAGCAAACAAGCTCCCATCTACAATTGCATTATTCTCTTGATCTTCGATATATGTGTTAACCTAGTCAACCCAGTTCCTTCATCAAGGACGACAAATCTATTTCCCCTCTTTACTTCAACCACCCGAAATGGGCCTTTAAACTTAGGCCCAGATTTGTAATTTAATTAATTCCAGACATTAATTCTCAAGAACACTTTATCCCCAGTTGCGACTTTTATGCTGTCTGATTTTGCATTGTTTCTCTCAACCATTTCTGTGTCATCACCTCGACATTACTACTAAGACGTGCATGACGCTTTTAGCCGTAGTTACTAACAACTTGATTGTATCATCACAACGAGAGGGTAGAGACAACAAATCAAACGCCCCCGGCACTGGAGAGCAAAATAATGCTTCCCACAGTGACACCCCAGTCGTGTCTCTAACCACTGTATTTATGCTATGCTAGTTGCGTTTAAGTACCTATCCCAATTCCTATCATTGCCACCTACAGTGACCCTAAGAGCCTCAATCACTTTCCTATTGGCTCGTTCACATAACCCATTAGCTTCTGGTCTATACGGAGTAATATTTACTTTGTGTATCCCCATAACTTCCACAAGACACTCTGATGTCTTATTCAAAATTCTCTCCCATTATCTGTAACAAGCACCTCACGAACCCCATAACTGCAAATATAATCATTGAAGAATGCTATAGCCACCTCTTCTGCTGTCTTATGCTTTAACCCTTAAGGGACAGGCTAATTATATTTCATGCAACCCCCCAGACTGGGCAAACTTTAAGGTTGGCCAGTTGAAGAAAAAACACATCTATGGAATGCAGAAGATATGCAAATGCACATGGTGCATTTAAAAAAAATTCTAAAAAACTTTCCCTACCTTCCACAGGAAGTTGAAAGTGACTATTTACATCCCTATTTACAAAACACTTGTAAATTTTACCAAGTTATTCATGCTATTTCTAATAATTTATTTTATTTTATTGTGTAAAATTATAATTACAGCTCACACAGTATCATAACAGATAAGAACTAAAATCAGTAACAAATTCTGAGTATATTTGTTGTTATTTACGTAAATTTACTGAGATCAGGAAATACAGTAACTTTTTGGAGATATACGTGTTTTTTCTAATATTTCTTTGCAAAATTACAATTATAACTGACATCATATCATAAAAGATTAGAACTAAAACCAGCAGCAACCCCTGGGTATATTTATGAGCAAATACATAAAAAGACCTCATGGGAGACAGAGGAGCAAGACATTCCCCCTTCAAGTCAAGAACAATACTAATCTCCCTGAGACACCCACGACTGAGCTGAGCCACTATTCATTTATGGGCCACTGAAGTGATGGAAACTCTTTCCCGCTCGACACAGTCAAATCATATGGTGCGTAATATTAATACTCCTCAGAGGGGATCCGTCCACCAACCAAAACCTGTTTTAGATCCTCTCTTGACGATCCGTCCATTAAGGGTTAAAGGGAAATTTCTACAAACCTAGTTAACTCATCTACAATCTCCAACAAATACCTGTGGCCATAACTAGACTCTCAGAAATTCGACAAGATATCCATATGCACCCATTGAAGAGGCCTACTAGGGATAGGAAAAGAACCCATTTTATAGGAAGTAACCTTCGCTGGCTTGCATGCATTGCAAACTGCACATCCCTTCACAAAGTTCTCCACTGTTGAGAACATGTTTTCCAAAAGAATTTATCCCGTATGTTGTGATGTCTTCTCAATCCCCAAATGCAGACTACCAAATTTACAATGAACAGTTTCCAGAGCTACAGGAATTAATTCCTTAGGCACCACGACCTTGTTTTACTCCCTTTATCTTTACTATTCCTCAACTCATACCTAATTTTCCCAACTAACAAATTACCCTCTAATTCCAGGCCCGCAAAAGGCAAAGTGTAACCCTTTCTTACTAATTCACCTCTAAGAAACGCCTTTGCATCTGCTAAAACTTCATCCTCATCTTGTTTAGACTGTACTAAGCTAATATCCCAGTCTATAAATTCATCAGTTACAGTACACTCATGGTGACCCTCCGTGTCAACAAAATTCCTACTAAGAGCATCTGTTATCACATTATGGTTGCCTTCAACATACTTCAACTTAGCGTTGAAATCTCTAATTGTCAAAAACCATCTGGCTTTCCTAAGGGAAAGATCAGACATATTAAAAAGATCCAACAACGATCTGTAAAAACTTCCACTTTATTCCGCATTAACAACATCTTAAAATGAACCAAACTAGACACAACACTGAAGGCCTCCTTATCAACTGTGGCCATCAACCTTTCATTACTCCCCCATGTCTTGAACTTTTGGCTATAGAAAGCAGTTGGGTGCAATTTACCCTCAAATTTCTGCATCAGTCACTAACGTGAAAGGAAACATAAAATCCGGGAACTTTAAAACTGGAGGACTCATTAAAGCTTCTTTGACTTTCTGAAAGGCTATCTGCTGTGACTTACCCCATGAAAACTGTACATCATCCCTTAAAACGTCTGTCAAGGGAGCTGGCAACAAAGAAAATCCTTTCACAAACCACCTAAAAAACCCTGCTATCCCCATAAATGACCTGACCTGCTTCTTGCCCTTAGGGACAGGAAAATCGGCAATGGCCCTAACATTATCATCAGTTACTTGAACACCCTCTTTAGATATGACTTAAATTTGTGATCTGTGTCTTCAGAAAATCGCACTTGGCTAGTTTAATCTTCCAACCAGCTAACCTGAGTCTCCCAAGAACCTCCCTAAGCACCTCTAAATGTTCCTCTATAGCGTCTGTAGCAATCAAGATATCATCCATATAAACGAATACAGTCCTTCCTAGCATCCCATGCAAGACTTGTAAAAGTCATAGGACTACCTGACAAGCCTAACGGCATTCGTGTAAACTCATAATGCCTTTTGGGAACAGAGAAAGCGGTGAACCCCCAACTCTCCTCGCTAAGAGGCACTTGCAAAAATCCTTGCATAAGATCAGTCGATGAGTAAATATTTTTACCACCAATTTCCACAAACAAAGCTGGCAGACGCACCAGCAGATACCTATCAGGAATGGTCTTCTCGTTTAACTTATGGTAATCCACACAGATGCGAATCGAGCCATCCTTCTTAGGCACAGCCAACACTGGAAAATTAAAAGGTGGGGAACTAAGCCTAATTATACCTTCCTCTTCCCACTTATTAACCTCTTGCTCAACCTGCTCTCTAATCTTAAAGGGTATCCTATATAAAGGGACATAAAGAGGCTTTGTAGCATTTTCCAAGTGTACCTTGTGTTCTAACACATTAGTTAACCCTAACTTATCCCTTCAAGTGCAACTATATCTGCAAAGTCAGCCAGAACATCACTTAAACCCTTTGTATATTCTTTATAATTAGCATCACCCAAATAATCCTTAAAAACCTTCCTCCTAACTTGCATTTCTGCCTCAGAAAACTCATTTTGCTCACCTGTGATAGCCACTGAATTAGTATCATCACCCCAGTCTTCGGAATCCACAGCATATGTATTCTTCTGATACCTCCTAACTGAATCATTACAGTTCAGCAATTCCACCCATGTGACTCCTTTGTTAGACAGCTTACCTGTTTAGACATTTTTATGTCCTTAACCTGAACTTTCACCAGACTAGCCATACCTGGTTCTAAAATCACCTCTTCTAATAAAACACCTTTATATATCTTCCCCTCAACAATAGGCTCAATGTCACCCTGTAAATTGTTATCTACTACAGATTCCATACTATCATGACTGATGGAAGTATTCCCTTCCATTTCATCAATGCCCACATACGGGACAAAAACCCCAGATTCCCCAATTGTTATACCTCTACACTCGGGTGTATGGAAATTTGCAGCCTACGACATGCTGGATGACCCAGTAAAATTCTGTTCCTCAATGCAACGCCCTTTATCACCAAAACTGGTTCCCTAATTAGCTGGTTACCCAGCAAGAAGTAAATGGTCGCCCAACCTAAAACATCCAACTTATGAGCCCAAACATCACATATCTTCTCTTCCGAAGGTTTTAACTGGTACTGGGAAAACATCGACTGATAAAAATCATAATCTAATAAACTGACTGAGGCACCCGTATCTATAAAAATCAAAACCTCAGAACCAGACATGGTCCCCTTCACCACGGGCTTTGGCTCTGGAGCGTCTTCCAAAAGCGCTACATCACAAGAACAATTTATTATCTTTTCCCCTTTTGTTGATTGGTCTTCCAAAAATTTTGCAGATCCCTAGATCCCCTTGAATAACCCCCCTGAGGAGCTTTCTTATTAGTACTACCCATATCCTGAAATGCAGGTCTACCTCTACCACGTTTAAGAGATGGACAAGACTGCCAAAATTGGTCAGAACTCTTGCACCTTGCAAAATATCTAACTTGGCAATTCTTCTTAGTGTGCCCCTGCCTATTACAGTTGAAACAACAAAACTGTGGTGTTGGACTCGTAGATCCCCTATTATTCTCTACTTTGGTACACAGACTGCTGACAGAAAAACCAGAATCCCCCTGTGATGGGTATTTTGGGATGCCTGCAGAAGCCTTCGGCATCCCATTGAAAAAGGCACTATCAACTGCAGGACATTTCGACATGTGCTTGCGAACCTGAGAAAAAATTAGTCCCTCATCAGACGTATGCTCTATATTCTTATCGAAACTATCCACTATAGCATCTGGGACTTCATGCAAAAGCCAGGAAAAATGCAACAACTTCCCGAAGTCGTCCAAAGACATACTGTCACCACGTACCCATCCAGACTCTTTCAATTTCTTCACAAAGTCCGATCTTGATTGAAGATCGTATGACTCAGAACTAAAACTAACCATAGAATCCTGGCCCCTCCTAATCTTAAAGAATGCCCTTACATCACGGACTACATCTCCACATTCAGCAGTGCCCTATGCCTTCCTAAGAAAACCTTGGAGGTCGTTCCATGTTTTGCACCTGCTAAACAAATGGCTACAACAACACTGTCCAACATCCCCCATTTCAAGGGCTAAAAAAACCCTCGTTTCGTTAAATGCTTCCTCGCCATTTGTGATTTTCATAGCAGTCAGGTAATTATCCATTCCCTCAATAAAAATCTGTACTGGTTGAGGAGAACCCCATTAACTAAGCCTGGGAAAGGTTTGATTCCTGAAGCTACTGTGTTTAAAACTCTACTAGCATAATATACTGCCCTCATTCTAGTTTTGGCCTTTTGTAACAAGACAGCTCCTAGCCCTGTACTTGAGGCATCACAAGCTAAGTAAAAGTCTTTGGAAAAATCTGGGTAGACTAAAACAGGGTTCTTGTCATTTTCCCCTGTAAGAAAACTCCATGTCCCACAAATATGACCTGATCTTAATTTCATAAAATGCTAAAACCCCATATGATTTTCTCTAAATTAACCAAAGAAAACCACACAAAGAGGGAAGAATATATATATAAAATAATTATTTCCCAACAAAAAACCCAAAAACTCTACGGGATTAAATTACACTTTTACAGGTGCGCAAAACAGCTGATCTCAAAGAAAGAATACGGGGCAGGAAGTCTTTCAAGATTAAGAGAAGGCTGAAGGAAAGGAGAGGAGTAGAGAGAAGGAGAATCGTCCCCTCCCTCAATACACAGAGTCTATCCTCCCGTTAACCACCTCCCTTGCAAGGCAAAAAAAAAAAAAAAAAAAAACGCCGAGCGCATGTATCCCCGAGGCGAGGCTTGTCTCTAGCCAAAATCGCAAGCGAAGCAACCCCCACAACTCGTCCCCAGTTAAAAGACGCCCCATACACACTGGAACTGCTGACCCAATCGAAAAATTTCTTTACAGTGATAATGTACCAAGCCCACCGAGATAACGATCCACCCAAAATACATTTCCTAGTCGCCTATGTAAAACCCCTATTCCAGTCCCTTCGAAGCCTGTTCTTTACTGCTAAGCCACCGACAGTTACGTCTTCTAAAAGGCGTACTTACCCCCCAAAAAAAACTGCAAACTGCAACTCGAAGTCATCTGAAAAAGGAACATGCCCACTCACCTCTCTCTCTCTCTCTCTCTCTCTCTCTCTCTCTCTCTCTCTACATAGGGTAGCTATAGTAAACTCTAGTCTTACAAAAATAGAATTTATTTGTCAAATTTAACATGATACTGGTAATTAAGAGAAACGGGTCACAAACCCTAGCTTCAAAATAAAATAAGCAAATATTGAATGAAAATCTAAATCACAAATAGAGAATGGGAAAATCAAATAGCAAATGGAAACCGAACAGACAACGTATGTGAAAATTCCTTCCCACCCATCTTCACTACCTATGCCATTTTACACAGTACAAGATTTGACATTTATTAGTCTTTAAAAGCCTAAGTCTCGACATGATCACCACTTCTCATTAAGTGCTCAGTAGCCCAGAGCATTATGTCCACAGACATGAGTTCACAGATGCATCACTGTGAAAGAAGAACATCCCATACAAACAACCAGAAAAGTTTATCAAAAAAGCATAAATAAACAAGCTAAGAAAAAATCATATAAAAGACAAATGGGCCCAGAAAAACACAAAGTCAGATAGCAAAAGGAAACATAATCTCACTTGGACCTGTAAAAATAGTGTAAAAAAATTAAAAAATAGTTCTTAAGAGTTCGGTACTCACTTTCAGCAAACAGGAGAATCCATCTCCAAAAAGATAAGTTTCACAGCTCAAATGAGCGCTAAGAAAGATCGTGCCAGAATGAAAGATTTCACATCATTTTCCTTCTGGCTAAAAACACTGTGACCAACCAACCCACACACACTTCCGGGTCGCGCCCACCCTGCGCCTGGGAAAAGTTCTATGACGTCACATCGGAAGGTTCCGTTACACACAATACAGTAAGGGTCAATGTTCAAGGATACTGATATGTACTAAATTTCAAAAGAAAAGAATTTTCTCAGTTTCCAAGGGAACGGAAGCTGACATCAAAACAGCTAGGCACTGAAGTAAGCATTCATGACACGTGAAACCGCTGAGCGCAAAAACAAATGACTGCACAGTCTCATAGGCAGTGGCAACGCATTATTAATATTCATACAAAACATGCATGCATTATCATGTGCCTACACTGACAGGCGAGTTCCGATTACGTGTAAGTTCAAACATTTCGAAATTATCGAATATGTATGTGATAAACTTTAGCATATTTTCGTACGTTTGCACACACATTTCGAGGCGATATATAATTGTGTATTATTTTTGGAGGAAGGGTGTTGACGTTGAAATAACTAAAATGGAATAAACGAAAGACCTTTAAGTCTGTGACCCTTCTCTTTATTCCAGCTCTTTTTACCGAATTATTACTATTATTATTATTCAGAAGTTCGTTCTCCCCTCGTTCTCTCTTGGTATTATCCTATAATGGGTGGTGACTGGGGCGTTTTATTTCTGGGTATAAAGAATGAATAGGTAGCATGAAAAGGAAAATTACCGCGTATGTAATTTATAAATGGCCGTCATTTACCTAATGACTAATTTTACTGTAATATAGCTATTCTCTCTCTCTCTCTCTCTCTCTCTCTCTCTCTCTCTCTCTCTCTCTCTCTCGTTTCTGGTATGCTGTTGAGTTTATCACATTAAATGGGAAGTGTTTTATTAATAAGTATAATTCTCTGAGTTTCCAGATTGGTCGTTACCTCATTAACTCATCCCTGTTTCCTCTGCATGAAAAATAAAATAGCGTTAAGTCCATGAAATGCTAAATTATAAATAGATTTGCTTTATTCACATGTTCGCTTAAATACTATTGATATTGGTCGAATTGAGCTATCCAATATAACCAGATTGACGTGTTGTCTGTTTCTGCTTCTCTTGTGCTCTTGCAGCTGGCCTCCCGAGTGCCGTCTGATTGCACTTATGCAGTTTGCGTACCGATGGGCAAACATATGTTTACCCCAACGACGCTCTTGGCCATCGTGCCAGTATTGGACTTGGAAGCATGGCAAACTTTTTGCAGCTGGTTGTCACGTAGAACGTTTCGGGAATGAAGAAATTTACGAAATCCTGGAGAAAGGGTCCAATGCGACGAGAGATTAATGTCTTCATTGTAGGATTTTTATGATAACCATATAATATGAAGTAATTAGGCTTTAACATAGTTGATCTATAATGAGCAGCGAGACTACAAACGCACGTAACATTCCCTAATTAACCATCGTTACTTGTAATTTACGTTGTTCATTAATTGCGTGATCAAGTTTTCAAGGCACGCGATGACAATTCTTCTTACTATTTTTAGTGATTATTCTGTGCTACGATCTCTGAGTGCGTTTATACATTAGTCTTATAGGCAATAGTTCTATCATGTTATCAATCATAAATCAGAGGGTCAGGCTTGACGGTAATTACATGAATTATTCACTGAGCGATGGAAGAAAACAAATCTTGATATACGATATGCGTTTTAGGAGCTATGGAATCTTTGCCATAAGCGTTATTAGAATTTGGTCACTCATATTTATTTCAGCCAAAGTGCTGTTTTTCATATTATTAATACTTTGAGTACAAAATTATGTTTCTAATGGAAAATCTTATCTAGCCTTTTATAAGTTATGAGATTGAAAAAGGTGAATATCACAAGGCATAAGGAAGTGCTTAGCTGGAATATTTATGACAGCTTACTAATCCTTCAAATACTCCAAACTTGATGGCAGTTCAATCTTCCCTGACGATGCGTATAAATCTAGACCTTTGTTATTTTCAGGGTTTTTCTTCTAAAAACAATAGCTACAACAATTAAAATGACTAAAGTCCGAACTTAATTCATGTTTTTCAAATTGATGTTAGTGTACATAGTAATAAATATTTAAAGTTGCTTAGCTTTTCTTTTATTTTACTTGGATTTTTTTTTTAGAAATGCAAAGTTTTATATTGCTGTTGAATATTATCTAAGAGATACCTTGCAATAGCTGGTGTTAACGACTGTCAAGTATATTTGAAAATTAATCCCCTATGTAAATGTGGCTTTACAAGCTAAAGCAAGAATGCAATGGAAATAAATTCTAGTAAAACGCAAAGCCCACTTAATCACATGTCAGCTCTAATTGAGTTGCCTTGAATAAATGACTGATTGAATAAATGATTCGGATTGTTTGTTCCCAAACATTTAACTTATTTTATAAATTCCTTGGTTAACTTTCTTTCAAGAGATATGCAGTCAGTTTCCATCCTTCCAGGCATACCTTACACATCCTGGGCAGCCACTCGTCTCACTTCCACTTCAGCCCCATGCCCTTTTTCAGCCTCTTAATTGTGCTCCTTACGCCCTCAACCCTTAACTCCCTTCTTCAAAGTTTTTAAAGCTTAACTTGTGATTATTTCTGAACTTTTTTAAACCCTCTACGCGGAAATGGTGATTAATAATCACTAATTTGAGGAAAGATTTATGCAAAAACTTGCTTTATTTGTTAGTGAAACGAAAAATTTTATTTTTTCCTCTTCGACGAATTTCTCCGCTTGCCAATACCAATTTGACAATGAACGAAATCTATATAGGTATATATCTTATATAGGTATTCTATACAGATGTAGATATAGGTCATCTATCGACTTTTCTATTAGAAGCGCTTGTATAGTTATTAATGATGTACATGTATTGCTCTGCAGTTAAGCGGGATGACTTGGTGTCCATGGTCGTAAATATGGAGTGTATGGAATGCATGGTCGTAATACGAGTGTAGGTGTCAGATTGGAATATTATTCGGAGTTCCTCGTCTCAGTGACCTCAAATATTGCAAGCGGTTAAAGACGGAACACGTTTTTACTTTTAGACTTTTCCATACATTTCTTTTTTATAAGCTCCTCCTGATATTGTTATAATTATTTTTGTTTCATTCAGGATGACTACATGAATACAGGAAAAAGATATGAACAATAATGCATATTTCAATCTGAAATTTCATATTCTAACTCAGGGGGCTTTTCAAAATATGACGTCGCAAAGAGACCGTAAAAAGAAACAGATTTGATGATTCTAACTAGAGAGAAAGAATTTCTTTCTTTATCCCATTAAATATTTTTCAATGCGTTTTCCATCAGTTCTGGTTACAGAGCAAGCCAAAGAGATTAATTTGTTTTCCTGTCACAAAGGATGTGATTCAGTGTATGTTTAATTGGATTAGCTTTGCAATATCTTGATCATACTTGAAATTTTCTCTCTCTCCTTTTCTCTCTCTATTTTTCAAATATTAAAGTTTTCATTCACTATTTTTTTTCTGTTTGATGTAATTCGTCAAAGTTTCATTTATACTAAAGCATAAACTTTTCAGTTGTTCGTTGATGAAAGGAGAATTTAAATCGTTTATGTAAGTTTTAATTTATATTTATGCAGAACATTGAATAGTTGACTAATTTTCATAAATTTTACACTGGCATCACTGAACATTGAATATGGTCTCATAATAAATGATCGTTCAACAGTCATTAGATTTATCTATAGAAATACCTTCATCACGCATGATTTATTTTTTCCTAATTTGGATTATAATGATGATAATGATAATTCGACGATAATGTCAGTGTAGTGATATGTAATTAAGAAAGTTATAAACTGTACAAACTTTCCGGAAGCCTGCTAAAGTTAACAGGGGAGGTTGTGTAGGATTACGAAAGCTACCTACGTTTGGTTACTTATTTTGATATTTCACAGCATCAACACAACTGTCGAATTATTCTTCAAGTTTTTCACACCCCTTGCGATAATAATGCCAATATTAATAAATAACCTGTTGCATAGAATAATATAGATAGATATATGTCTTTATATTTGAAACTGTAAAAATGCTGTTCATAAAATCTTTTACAGTATATTTCTTCCGACGGGAATACGTACCCACGCTTCCATAGATGGAGAGTACTAAGTGCAAAGCGAGCTGCAGCTGTCTGCTGAGTTTAAAAAAACAAATGCCTAACGAATAGGCTTACCTGTTGACCTGAGTTGTGGGTAGCCCGCCCATTTTCTTCCCAGCCATCTTGGTTTGTGGTTGTCTGCTGAATTTCGTCTTGTGTAGCTGAGATTTGCTTTTGTGTGTGTCACGTGTTCGTGCCCTTTCTTTGTTCTCGCTGTAGCATCTTGCCATTCTATTGCCGTTTATGCCTCCAGTAGCCCTGTGCCCTAGTGTTTACAGTGTTCAATTCTTTTTAGCATAGAAGGGAGCCTCTTTGTTCAATTTCTTTTTGTGACCCAGCCACGTGTGTGATACCTGTGTGCATTCTCCGTCACTCCCCCTTTGGCTATGATGGAGATTACAAAACCCAAATTTCGTTGTTGTGTGGTCAAGGGCAAGCCCTGCAGTAATTTATATCTCCAATAGCTGTAGATCCTCATTCCATATGCATTTTGTGTTGGGGACAAGAATGTTCGAGAGAGGCCACGTGAAAGCCTTATGTTGGCTTTCCCCTAGTGGTCTCTCTATGAGGAAAGGCATGGAAAAAGGTAATTCTTCAAGAGAAACCTGCCCATAACCCATCACCCTACCCTCATGTGCTTCCACCTTCACCTAGGCCTCCCTTTAGAGTTAGTCCACCAGCAGCATCGTCAGTACCTCCCCCAGCTTCTTTGTCAGAGGAAGACCCTAAGCTGGAAGATATCCTGAAGAAGGTCATGGATGTCCTCTCCCCACAGCACCAGAGGAAAGGCAACCCTGTTAGTTGTTCCACCACAGTTACCCTAGCTTGGCCCTAGAGCAGAACAAGTAGACGTCAGAGTGGTTCCAGTGACAAGAAGTACAAGGTCTCTCCCCTTTCCAATCAGCAGTCATCCAAGCACTGGTCATCGGGACAGACCAGCAACAGACTGGAACAACCCACCCCACAGCAGGTTCTTACAGAGGTGCACCCCAAGGATAGGGTTTATAACAGCAGAGGCTCCACCAGCAGCCCCATCATCATCCAGCAGCTTGGCTACCTCCTTTGGAAGGGATGCCAGAGTGAAGGCAGCAAGGAATCCCAATGATTGAGACAGACTCAACAATCTCTCATAGCTAGAAGTCCCAGAAGAGAAGAAAGGTTTTGTTGATTTTGTAAGCCAATACAGACAACTTCTTGCCCTGACTGAACCACCTACGGCAGAACAGGGGACCTGAAACCACTTTCTTACTATGAACAGGAAGTGGAGACCCCCCAGAGACATGCCAGTCAGTGCATCTCCCTTGGTCCCCACCTAGCAGCAGTGAGGTCAAACAAACTCCTCCCCACAACTCTCCCAAGACAGGTCAAGCACTGTGTCCCAGAAGATGCCTTCACTGTGCTGAGAACCTTGGATCTGAATATCTGCAGGTTAGCGAGCAACACCCCATTAGAGAGGTTCAAGCAGGGCATCTGTCTTAGGAGCACAGAGTTTAACACATTTGAGATTATGTTAGTGAGGACCTTACGATCCATGTCCTGGCTGGACAGACAAAGGGAATATGGATTAAAGAGTTGAAGGAAGTCGTCTCTACAGAAGAGTGGTCGGGGTTCAGGAAGTTTCTGGGAGAAGTTGGCCGCCTTTGGGTCAACACTAGTTGAAGAGAAGATAGGCTTTCCTTTCACTGGTGCAGAAAAGAATTTCCATGGAGAGTTGGCTAAGCCTCCAGAACAGCCCCCTCTTTGACTGTCCTTTCTTCTCTCTGGATTTAGTTCAGCAGGCCATTGACATTGAGAAGGAAGACTCACGGGACTCCCTGTTCTCTCAACCCTCATCCCCAAATCCCACACCCCTGCCTCAAGAGCAACAAGAAGACACCTCCTACAACACAGGGCCTCTCCTCCAGCACAGATGCCAACATCAGAGTCAGGATGTACCACAGAGCAAAGCCTTGGACAACAACCAGTCTTTTTGGGGCCCTCAGCCCTCTCATGGCCATCGTAGAAACAGGACCAGGAAGAAGGGAGGTTCCAGGTGAGATGTCAGCAGCTCCCACCCTCTCCCAGTTGCCATCTAAGGGGAGGGTGCCTAGCAGCCAAGTAGAGCACCTGGAAGTATTATGGTGCAAAGGAGTGGACAATGTGGGTCTTCAGATGGGGATGCAAACTGCTCTTTGGAACTTCTCCTCTTTGTCCAGAACCCTGATTCCCCTCCCCTCCCCTCTTACAGGAACATCTCGCCCAATGGGAGGCACTGCAGCAGGATGTGGAGGTAATGCTAAAGAAGGAGGCAGTGGAGATTGTGAATGACTAGTCACCAGGCTTCTACAGACATCCTTCTCAATGGAGATGCCGCAGATGGCCTCCATCTGTGACAAGGATTATATGGTATCCATAGATCTGCAGGATGCATACCTGCACATCCCCATCCATGAGACATCCAGGAAGTTCCTGAGGTTCATCTCCCAGGGAGTAGTCTACCAATTCAAGGCCCTTTGCTTTGGGTTGGAGGCAGTGCTGCAAGTCGTCACCCAAGTGTTTAAGCTAGTCTCTGTTTGGGTGCACACCAAGGGAATAAGAAGGCAAAGATACTTAGATGACTGGCTGATCCTAGCATCCTCAGTCATCAAAGCAGAGCATCACAAGAAGCAGGCCCTGTCTCTTTGCCAAGTCAGACCTCTCTCCAGGGCAGACCATTAAGTACCTGAGGATGAGGATTGACACCACGGTGGTGAGGGTGTTCGAGGATTGCCAGCCTAATGAGGGTATTAGTGCTGTTCCTCTCCTTGACCCAGCAAACAGTGAAAACAATGGCAGATCATAATTAGGCACCTTGTCTCTGGAAAAATTAGTCCCCAGGGGCAAAGCCCATATCAAATTCCTCCAGTGACAGTTGAAAACGACCTGGAAGTAGGACATGAACCACCGTTGCAGCTAATTAAGACAAAGGCCAGGGTCAGAGAGGACCTCTGGTGGTGGTGAAGACCCCACGAACCACCAGCAGGGTATACCACTCTGCTGACCCTCACCAGAGTTGTAGGTATTCTCAGACACATCCTGGAGGAAGTAGATCACACATCTGAACAGAGTGCATTTCAGGAACATTATGGCCCATGGAGAGGGAGGAGTATATTAACCTGTTGGATATATGAGTAGTATGGCTGGAGTTCCAACACCTACTGGAGGAACTGGTGGAGAAGTCAGCAGTCACCATGACCAACAGTACCATGGTGGTAGCCTGCCTAAACAAGCAAAGGCAGCACCATCTCCCTGGAGTTGAATGACCAGGTGATGGAGATTCACAGATGGTCAGAGTCCCAGAGCCTAGACCTAATTGCCAGATACATCCTGGGAAAGAAGAACTTCATTGCCAACCAACTAAGCAAGGCAAATTAGGAATTGGGCATTGAGTGGTCCCTACACCAAAGGGTGGTCAGTGCCCTGTGGAGGGATCAACTTTCAACATATTTGCCACAGTGATGAATGCCAAGTTCCACCTGTACAGCTCCCCTTTTCCTGACCAGATGGCAGTGCTACAGGTTGCCTTCCAACGCCCATAGGACAACAGGGATGTACATTGTTTCCCTCCTTTCAGTCAGTTGAGGAAGATCATCAACAGGTTCTTAGTCTCCCAGGGATTCAGGACGATGTTAGTGGCGCCCCTGTGGCAGCAGGTGGCGTGGTATGCAGACCTCCTCCACCCTCCTAGTAGATGTCCCAAGGCAGATCCATAAAGCCACTGACCTTCTGGTTCAGGAGCACAACGTGAGATGCTACCAAGTGGTAGGCTCCTTTCATCTTCATAGCTGGAGACTATCCAGCAACCCATGTGTAAGAAGAGCTTTTCAGAATGGTCGGCTAGAGCAGTCACCAACATGCTACAGCCCTCAATGATCAGATGTACCAAAGAAAATGGACGATCTTCAGCAGTTGGTGCTGTGAGAGGGACTACAGTCCACTCAAGATCATGTGAGGGAAGTAGCAAACTTCCTGGTGTATCTGCAGGATGGGAAGAACCTTTCCATCACATTAGTGAGAGGCTACAGAGCCACCCTGGTCCATGTCTTCATGCCTAGAAGGGTAGACCTCTCGAATGCCTGGGAATTTTCTGCCATCATCAAGCACTTCAAGAAAAGATGCTCCCCAAGAGAGTTAAGTTCCCCTGAGTGGGATGTAACCAAGTTCTTTCCTTCCTGAGAAAGGCCTTATTTAAACCTCTTAAGAAGGCATCAGATAGAGATCTGATGTTAAAGAACATCTTCCTCCTCGCATGCAGTCCCAGACCAGAAATTTGAACATTTCTCCAATCCCCATTAAAGGATTTTGTAACGGGAGATAAGGACAAGATGGTTCTATGATCAGCCAGAGCCCTGAGACAATACCTGAAGCAGCTGGCTCCACACAGACCATCCTGCAGAAGGCTTCTTTATAAGTACTGGCTGTGAGAAGAGGTAGGTCTCCCAGAACACCATCTTCTGGTTGAGGGAAGTCATAGTCAGAGCACATTCCACAGTATAAGATGATGTACTTCTCCCAGCAAGAATTTGATATACGAGAAGAACCATTCCGTCCAGCACGCCCTGGAAGTGGGAACATGGATAAGACAACCGACATTCATGGCTTTCCATGTATATGGCCTTAGCCGAAATAAAAATTATTATTATTATTATTATTATTATTATTATTATTATTATTATTATTATTATTATTATTATTATTATTTCCTCTCTTTTTATTTCTATTGTTATTTTTTTTTTTATATTTCTTTTTCTTTTGATTTTCCAGCTATCTTTATGTTTTATTATTAATAGTCTTTATTTTATAGTATTTTGTACTTTCTTGTAATTTTTTTTATTTTGTTTTCTTTTTCATGCCTTGTGAATTTTTTTTTTACATTTTTAGCTTTATTATTTTATTCAGTTATGCTTTTTATTTTTTATTTTATTGCTGTTTTTTCATGGTTTTTATTTATTTCATTTTATTTGCATTACCTTTTCTTTATTTTGATTTATTTTTTTTTTTATTCTTTTTATTTTAACTTTGTTTTTATATTTTATCGTTACCTTATTTTTTTTTACTTATTTTATCGTTACCTTATTTTTTTATTATTCATTATTTTTACCATTTATTTTACAAGGAAATTTTTTTTTACTTTCGACTTTTGTTTATAACCAAAAGAATGAAAACAAATGAGCGAAAGTCGAAAAATTTTTGACTAGTGAATGAGCGAAAGTCGAAAATGAGAGAAAAGTAAGGTTTGTGTAACAACAGAGAAAACAACAAGTACACCACCACAATCGCAACAGCTAAAGAACAGAATCATTGTTTGTTTAATCTGATAGAACGCTGTCAAGTAAACCACGTATTTATAAACTGCTATGTAGGAAATGTGACAAGGTTTTATATTGGCAAATCTACGAATTTGGAAGGAAAAATGCGAGAAGATGAAAATAGCGACTTTTTTAGACATATGACTCCGGAAAAATCAGCATATAGATATTAATATTATTGATTAATTTGTAACCATACCTGATGCACGTAGTCAAAAATTTGTTGAGCCCATTTGAATATTTGAATATAAAAATTTTCACATTTATCAAAGAATTCTAGATTACACCCGATTCCCAATTGTCAAGAATAATGTAGCAAGACTACCGATAGTCTCGAAACAGTCGTTTCGAAACAAGCCATTTCGATATGCACAATGCCATGTCGATCCAAGTAATTCGAAGACTCAAATTTATTTCTTCACTCATATAAGAACTTTGTATTATAATTTCAGGATGTTAATAGCCATTAATCAGAGTGTTGTTCACAAACATTTATATCTCCCAACTAAACGAAGTTTACACAATTCAGATATCTTCTACATTATAGCTTACTTCCTCTCTCACCTCTCAGAGAAGTATACAGTGCAATTTGATATGGAAATAATTAAGAAAAGGGTATTAAAATAAATATAGCAAAAAGATCACGAACATACATAAGCCTAAAAGATTTGTACAAGTAAATATAATATTTTTAATTTACTTGAATTTTATTGCTTTTGCTCACTAAGTAAATATCAACGCTAAAACTAAGGCACTCGCTAAATTCTTGAGACATGTCATGGTTTCATATGAGAGTTCTCGCCTTTTTTTCACTCTCGTAGAGCCGTCTGTATCAATTTCGCTACTTTATTTTTTTCTTTACTCATAATGGTAAAACAACTATTTATTTCCACAATAATAACCACAGTGTAAAGGTATATGAAAATATTTACGTAGTTGTATCGAATCGACTTTTCAGTAGGCATTTTCCGCATATACTGTACAAGAACAACTACAAGAAATGTATTGTTCTTATGAAGGGACCAGTTCCAGTTCGCTTCAGAATACAAATTGTTTCCGTTCAGAAAAATGTAAAAAGGGAGGCTTGTATATAATAGGGGAAACAACGTAATTGCCATCATATAATTTGAAAACTGCAAAATCACCTGGTTATAGGCAGTTCAAAGGCTACTGACAGGCAATTAAGTTAAACACTTTGAAAAATTTTAGTAATAATTGCATAACACTGAATTTTTCTTTGATGCCGTGATGTCGCTTCCAGAAATTAATTTTCACTCGTAAAATACCCTGTTCATCCAAAAATAACTTAAGTTATGTTATGATAGAAGGAATTTCTTTCTTTGAACTTAAACTAGTTTGAAAATAAGATTATATCTCAGAAAAATATTTACTTTGTCCAACGTGTAAGTAATGGCTAAGAGATAAGGCAAAATGGTAACTGGAGAGCAAGGAATTCCTTCCTTCAATTTCCACTTGTGTAAAGCAAAAAATACTCTCCGATATACCACTAAGTCTCCTAAAACAAGAGCACGTGTCCACATCAACAAGGTGATTTAGATTTTCTGTTACACAAATAAAGGGAGACGATTGAACCTCGGTGGTAGCTCCAATTGCTGGAATGGCAAATGGCAATTCAGGGACTTCGGTTAAGCTAAAATCTGGTTCTGTAGAAATACATGACTTTTGGAGCTAATTATATGATACACTGTAGTGATTAAATCTGCAGGATTATTTTTTCCAGAGGTAAAATTGAACCTGACATGGTAAATTTCACCCAGTCTCTGTATATTATTAATTTTATATTCAAAACAAAAGGAGAATGTTATTTGTCTAACTTTAAAGATGCAGAATTTAACCAATGCAGGGCACAGAGAATCAGTATAAACAATATCATTGTCAGTTTCTAAGGTCCTTACGCAAGAAGGACCAGATAAATCTTTATAAATATCCAGAGCTCACTCAACACTTAGATTTATGGCATTTAGTTCAAGGGCAGGCATTGATTTATTCTTTTGCTGTTTACTAAATACATCGAAGACCAAAAGGTAATCTTAAGTTCTTGACAGTCACTAAAGAAAAATCACTTTGGCTGACATTCTTGTACCAAAAAAATACAAGTTTTGACAGGAAATAAGCAATTTCCTGTCAAATCTTAGGTTTAGAAAGGAAGAAGATAACTTGGTTGAATGTAAATCCAGAATTCATGCACTGATTATGTGACAAAGAACTACCATTTGCAGTCTTAAAGGTTGAATAAAGATACTACCCTGCATTTTGTAGTGTCTCTATCGAGTTTAAATATAGGCATATGAGGCAGAAAAGATTATTGAGAATTCTTAGCTTTAAAAATATCATGGATGGGCTCATGCTGATTAAGCTTGTAAGATCAGGCTTCAGTATTAATTTAGAAAGTCTTTCATTTTTAGACAACTAATGGGAGACTTTGCCATTCCATAATAAAGGAATCATAATTCGTCCATCAGACTCCCTCTGATGAATGTTTTTAATAGGAAAATCGACCAACTGATTATTAAGATTGAAGCTTTCATCATTGTACACATTTTGATCATAACTCAAATAATAACTGCATTCAGACACTAAAAGTTATTCAGTGGCCAGCTATAATTGCCTCTCCATCAATTTGCCTTTATTATTGATAACTGAAAAGGAACAGTTTACTTCAAAACCGTTATCATGGTTACAATCTGACAGAATATCGATTCTCGTGCTTAACAACAACGAGCTACTGCCAACATGCACAGGAGAAACAGACTCCAAGTTACTGTTAGGTACAAAATTCAGAGTTCCTAGTTTACCATCCAAACATGTTGCATTGTGCAGTGTCAAATCGATATTACCCTGTCATAAAATGCCAACCTGAGACTCAATGTATACGGAACGATCGACTTCTCCAAATATTACGTCTGTACCTGCTAAACATTGGAAAAAATTTGTACCCTACAATAGCTGAACATTATCAATAATTTGAGAGTATTTATTCATAAAACCTGTTAAATACAAAATTGTACAGTATCTTTCCATAGATGCTACGTTATATGGGTGTTACTTTATTTCAGGATCAGGTTATCCAGAATTTATATGGCTAAGTTTTTCCTGTCCTTGAGCTAGTTATATTTAAGGTACCAAATTTACTTACTCCTATATATAATTGCTTTTTGTAATATTCTTCACTTATATGTCAATAATCATTAAAATTCCAAGACTTTACCATTTATATGTATATTTTTCTTATTTACAATACAGGTATGGAGGAGAAGCTGAGCATTGAGAGGAAGAGCCCTGTGGTATGAACTTAATACTTGCAAATTATTACATTGTAACAAAAGTAGTATAATTTTTCAAATTGTATAAATTAACTATCTATAACAAGGTGATTGCCCAGTTTTCTGCTTCTCATAGTTTCAACAATTAATGAGCAACAGTTGTTTCGGAAGGTTTTCAACCTGTGCAAACTTATTACACGGATACAGCCGTTCGATACAAATTGTTTGAAAACAACTTTTATAGAAACTGCCTTGTATCCAAATGATCGTAAGGCCAATGAATAAGTATTTAGTTAGGTTATTAAAACATGTGCGTAAGCCTCACTGATTGTTTTCCTTTTTTGGCTAAGACTGCGCAGGTAATAACTTCGTTTCCTTTAGTGTTATGAAAACCTTTTTGTTCGTCTTTGAATAAGCTGCAATAATTGGATTTTGCAGTGGAAGGGACACTATCCCCCGATGTGGCTTAACTCAGTCGAGTATATACGCCAAACGTTTATTTGATAATACACGCACATACACACACACACACACACGTTCATATATATATATATATATATATATATATATATATATATATATATATATATATATATATATATATATATATATATATATATATATATATATATATATGAACATTTTGATTTTGATAATACTTCAAACGTTTATTGGAGTGATCACGTCGTACGGCCGTGAATTTTTAGTGAAAATTAGTCGAGTCTGTTTTCTTCTTCTTAGGTACTTAAGCTTCATATTAAGCTTATCCCTCTCGTTAGTTTCCTGTAAAAGAAAATTATTGTGTCGGCTTTGTCTGTCCGTCCGCACTTTCTTCTGTCCGCCCTCAGATCTTAAAAGCTACTGAGCCTAGAGGGCTGCAATTTAGTATGTTGATCATCTACCTTCCAATCATCAAACATACCAAATAAGGGCCCTCTAGCCTCATTAGTCTTTTTTATTTTATTTAAGGTTAAAGTTAGCCATAATCGTGCCTTCTGGCAACGATATAGGATAGGCCACCACTGGGTAGTGGTTAAGGTTTCATGGGCCGCGTTCATACAGCATTATACCGAGACCACTGAAAGATAGAACTATTTTCGGTGGCCTTGATTATACGATGTAGCGGCTGTACAGAAAAATCGATTGCGCCGAAGAAACTTCGGGGCATTTTTTACTTGTTTTTAATATTGAACTCGAATTTGGGATTCTTCATACTGTCTCATTAATGCTCTCGACATTAATAACATTTTGCACTTTCCTTTATTTTAGGTGAAATGTGACCTTAGTTTATCTGCTATGCATACGACTTTCTTCTTTCTTGCCAGTGGCACCGTAAATTCTTAGGAATACATTTATTAATTTATGCAAGCCTTTTTATGGAAAGTTTTCCCCTGCTAAAAATCTTCAGAGATGTCTGTATGGAACCCAAGGAAAGAGATTCTGGAGTTTGATTTCAATATTTTCGCTTTCTCAGAATGTAAATTTTTTTCCTGAGCTCAATCTGAAATTTGCACACATTTTCTCTAAAAATATCCTTTCATTGCATAAGTCTGTCGAGAAGAATTCCTTTCAAAATATTCGGTGACTTAGACGCATGCTGGGAAAAGAGAGAGAGAGAGAGAGAGAGAGAGAGAGAGAGAGAGAGAGAGAGAGAGAGAGAGAGAGAACTGTATATTATGGCTGTTTTGCTTTTAAAGGTAGCTAGACGAAAGAGATGCTAAGAGGAGTATAACGGGCGTTTTGTTTATAAGACGCTTAGTGCAGGATTTTCTAATAGACTCATAAATAAGTAATTTTCTTTCCTTACATGAAAAGATAATGTGAAACTTTGACTCGCGTCATTATTTCCTCTGTGTGATTCCAGTTCTGTATCTTTTCAAATATTGTTCTTTTAAAATCTACCCTGATTATGTCCTTTTTCATTTGTTACTTGCTCTTTTATAAATTTTGTTTCAGTTCCTTGAGGTTTTAGTCTTCTGCAAAAGAAAACTATTGTGCCGGCTTTGTCTGTCAGTCCGCACTTTTTTCTGTCCGCAAATTGCAGCCCTCTAGCCTTAGTAGTTTCTATATTATTTAAGGTTAAAGTTAGCCATAAACGTGCTTCTGGCAAGGGTATAGGACAGGCCACTACCAAGTCGTGGTTAAAGTCTCATGGGCCGCGGCGCACTCAGCATTATATACCTAGATCAGCGAAAGATAGACCTATTTTTCGGTGGCTTTGGTTATACGCTGTAGCGGCTGTGGAGAAAACTCGATTGCGCCGAAGTGTCTTCGGCGCATATTTTACTTGTTTTATTTTTATTTTAATCGATTTTGGGTACTCCTCCGTCTCCCTTCTCGAGGGACTTGAATCAAAGGCAGGTTCTCCGTCTTCGCTTTCTCCAGATCCTATTTACCTATACCTTGAGTTTTATTTTCCCCGTGCCGTTTTCCCTACGTCTGTTGTTTTGGTCACTGATAGAGAGAGAGAGAGAGAGAGAGAGAGAGAGAGAGAGAGAGAGAGAGAGAGAGAGAGAGAGAGAGAACTCCTCTCAGGGTCCTCTTAAACCCGTTGGGCAATCCTCTCCTAAACATCGTCTCACATTTACCAGGAATCCCCAGATATCATTCAATAACTGCTTCTGCTGAGTATAATCTCCCCGCTTTCAGCTGACCGTTCTCAATACCCCTTTTGCATAGGTAAAGGTTCTCACTCTCTTGTCCGCCAATGTTGTGCTAGGTAATGGCAAACGAGTGACAGTGCCATCGGCCTCTACAAAAAGAACTGTTTCCAGTCTGACATCTCAACTTTTGTCTCTTTTTTGTCCTGTAAATACTTTTTGTCAATAGTAGTGTCAACAGTTATTTTATTCTTGGACAAAATTATCCCTACACAAATAAATGTATCCTGGTTTTTCTCGTAATGTAAATATTGCATTCTAATTTGTAATTCAGAGAGAATTTTTTTTCCACAAAATGCTCTGTAATACCAAATGTTTGGTTCTACAGTCTTAATGATAATAGTAACACCCCATCTCTCCCTCTCTCTTCAATGATTGGTAATAATTGGAAAATTGCTTTTCTTTTATGGGAGAATTAATATCTATTAGTTTTCCGTCCATTAACATAATTTCCATTTTTTCTCTAACTTCATCTGCATCGAAAGGACGATTGTGGTAAACCATTATTATTTCAAATAATAGAATTTACTTTGTTATTCATAATCTTAATGTTATTATTTATTTATAACTGATTACCTCCGCATGGAGGTTATTATTTTGTAAATTTTTGTTTGTATACTTCCGTTAATTAAATGTTGAAATTAATGAGGGGATGATTACGAAATTTTAGTGGAAAGGATCACTGTTTTCCAAGTAATAGTTGATTAGAATAAATAAACCTTTATTGTTATTGTCACTGATGTACAGCCGCAGAACAAGGCAACATTCTGATGTTTGTAAAAGTAGACAAAAAGGACTCAAAAGTATTCAGACGACCATGATAATTACAGGGTTTGTTTTGATTATTTGAATGGTTAGTATGTTTTTCTCGGATTTATTGATTAAAATATTAACAGATGGAATTTTGTTTTCACTTTGAAGTTAAAAAAACAATTTAATGTAAATGTTAATTGTTATTAGACATAAAAAGGTTTCTAATTATGGCAAACATATCATCAGCAATAGGTAGGCTAAAAATGTTGTAAAGGCATTCTTCGAGCCATTTTCTCGCATGATAACCTGCGAATAGTTAAGCTTGAGAAGGATTGCCCATGGCAACTCCGTCGATGTACTACAAGGTTCATTATTAAACGTAATATATATATATATATATATATATATATATATATATATATATATATATATATATATATATATATATATATATATATATATATATATATATATATATATATATATATATATATATATATATATATATATATATATATATATATATATATATATATATATATATATATATATATATATAAAACTATAAAAGATATTTATTTCTATGGAATTTCTAAGAGATGTTTTCTGGTACATTTCCTTGATTGCTATTTCAGTTGCTTCATTTTTTATATTAGTGAACAAAATTAAAACCTTTTGATTATCCAGTTAACATTCTCATTTTTTTTTTGCACTTCCATAAGAACAGGAAATTGTCTACAGGTTAATTTCGAACATGCTACATGATGGAACATTTAAAGAGAGATAAAAGTATTTTCTTTAATATTATCAAATGTAATTTAAAAAAAAATCGTAATGTTTATTCGGTTTAATAAATGAGATAAATTGTTAAACTGCCCTTTTCCAATTTTATATCTTATAATGTATATTTTTTTCTTTTATTTTCTTTAATTATTTTGAACAAATCTTAATTTTTTTTCAGATATTTTATACAGCTTATGAGATCAGCAAATGAACATAGAGTAAAATCAATTCAATTGTACTATCAAAACAATAAAAATGGTATGAAACCGCAAGATTGTTATTAGCTGAATTTAACATCACAAGGATGCAAAGCACACAAATATCATTTGTATTGAACATTATTAAACCGAATAAGCATTATATTAATTTTGTTAATATATTATATTAATCTGTTAACCTGTATAATACATTCATGTTCGAAAAAATAATAGGATAATCAAAAAAACGCTTTAATTTTTTCCACTTAAACAAACTTTTTTGGGCGTTACTTATGCCGCACCCATATATACAACTTTTAAAAGAAAATTTATTTCTATGAAACTTCTAAAAGAGACGTTTCCTGGTACATTTCCTTGATTGTTGTTTCAGTTGCTTCATTTCGTGGTATATTAGTGAATAGATGTATCAAAACTACATATAAAATATTCACTTGTCCAGTTAACATTCTCATATATATTTTTTATATATTCCATATGTATATATGAACAGGAAATATGTCTAAATCTCTGTTTGTTTTTACACTTAATTTCGAACATGCTACATGATGGAGAGATAAAAGTGAAATTTTCTTTTATAGACAGTATTATCAAATGTAGTGTATTTAGAAAAAAAATCGTAATGTTTTTACCTCGAGCAGTGGCTTTTATAAATGAAAAATATAGCTTGTTAGTAAATCAGCCTGAGAACTGTTGGACAAGATGACTTTTATCATCTATCCAGCAGTTTCTAGTTATCTGCTTATCAGATAACTTGGTTTATTTATAATCCCTCTGTTTATATATATATATATAGTATATATATATATATATAATATATTGTATATATATATTTTTGCTGTCCAGTCTCTGATCTTCAGATTAAACCCGGTGTGTAAGTGCTTGATAATGAACGAAACTTACCATTTATTCGACAATTATAGTTACCTCACAACAGCCACACCTCATTTTTCCTCATACAAAACGACTTTTCCTAAAGGTAACAGTGATCCCTTTAATCAATCATCAAAGACAGCAAGTTTATTAAAATAGGTGCGAGGTAAAATCACATCACATAACATTACAAAAGTATTTTTATTTTATTTCTGGTTCTTACTTCAATTACTTGAAGGAAAACATCTCTCTTACCACTCTATCTCTAATTCAAATCAAAATACTGGTGGGTCAGTAAATGAAACTGATATAATAATTTTAAATACAAAAATTTCTTTCTAAATTCAAATATTATATATATTCATCTCATTTATTATTACTTGAAAAAAAACAAAATTGGATTAAATCTGAATTAATCATCAGTCAAAATTAAATCAGAAATTAATTTATTATTTATTCAAAATTTATTCAAGTAAAATTTAAGTTGTGTAACAAAATTTGATTGAAAGGAAATATATAAATTAATTCCCATTAAAAAAATAAGGCAATTAAATCAATCATATAAAAATGTGGATATATACTCTGCAAAAAATCAAATATCAAAAATGTAAATAAAAATTAAGGCAATAGCAAACACGCCACATAATTATATAATTCTTTAAAAGATAAAGCATAAAAACATACATGAAAAAAGTATTAAAAGGGAGAAAGTATCTTTGCGTATAGTCACTGTAAATATTATTTTTAGTGCACTAAAACCAATAATTATGTTACAAGACCTGTAGTGCTTCGTGTCTTTAATCAGGCGCCGTTACACACACTAATAAAATACACTGTTCATAACTATATTTACTACAGAATTAAACAGTTAAATTATGACCATATATATAAAATATCAATTACGTTACAACAGGACATTTGAAGTCCCAAAAGCGATATATATATAATACATATATAGGTCTCAGAATGATGTCCCTTTGTAAGAATTGTATGGTTGCCCATACGCTATAACAGGTTCTAGACAAAATCTTTCTTTTAAAAACTCTTTAAAAATAATTCAGAGAAAGTGTGGAATTACAGTTATAATAATATTTATCATAATTTTCAGAACAAAAGAATCTCTAGTTATTATAATAAGAATGAAAAATATCATCTCATGGAAAATTCCCAGAATGATGTTAGAACTTCCATGATACCTCCAACAACGTCTTGTACACTAATGGAGTCATACGAGAAAGGTGTTATCTCAGCAGTTTTGAATAGACAAACAAATCTTAGAACAATCAGCCTCTGTCCATGCAGTTCCTCAGGCTACAGGGATTTAACCTTCGACTTTACACTAACTCAATACAAAATTATAAAGTATTTTTCCATATACACACGGGGAGATTACTGCATTATGAAAAACCAGCATAAGAATATATATATTTTAATATATAATATTTGGACTTAATATTTACTGGTATAAATATAATATATGTAGGCCTATATATATATATATAAATATTATATATACATACACACACATATATATATATATATATATATATATATATATATATATATATATATATATATATATATATATATATATATATATATATATATATATATATATATATATATATATATATATATATATATACATATATATATATACATACATATATATACATATTTATATATGGCCAAATTAGAAGGAGACCACTCGGCAGTCACACTAAAGTAGATGATGGCGGGCAGGAACACACAGGTATTTGACATGTTAACAGGTTATTTCAACGTTTCGCAATACGTTATTGCATCCTCGATGAATTCTACAATAAATATAAATAAAAAGTCAAAAAAAAAATGTTTATTACAAAATTAAAATCAGTAGTTATCTATAAGTCAACTTAACAGGAAATTATACTTAAAACGCACAATAAGTTACATTAAAAGCTCTTATAATAAAATTGTTCAATAATTCAAAATTAAACAAGGTTTATTTTCAGGGTTTCCATTAAAAAAAAAATAAATAAGGGAAGAGAGGAGCTAACCTGCCAGAGCAAAGTCTAGTGTAAAACTAAGAGCATAATTGAAAAGTAAACAATAAAGAGCGTCTAGAACAACAAAAAGTTAGAATAAAAATGTTGAACAGTATTTAAAATAGGATCAAGTTGGTTTTTTTTTCGGTGTCTGCAAAATAAATAAGTCTTTCGAGTTGTTGACCTGTCCAACTATAGTAAAATCTTTGTATTCAATGATAGTTTTACATTTTAAAGAATGATCTCTTATATTAGATTCTTCTGGGTTGGACAGGCGACATCCCCTTTTGTGACTAACCCCCCTTTGAGAGTCGACTCGTACCTTAAGAAGACGCTTCGTGGATCCCACATAAGTTCCCCCATCACATCTGGAACATGTATGTTTGTAAACCAAATTAGACGTCATCAAAGGGCAGAGCCGGTCTTTTACTTTGAAAAGGAAGCCAATTGTCAGCGGATTTTCCGAAGCAAATTTACATCAAGGGCATTAAAATGCTCACTGATTATTTTAGTAAAGCCTGCACGGAAGTTGTCATTGTTTATGTAAGGTAAAATAGCATAGAATTTTTTCTTTGGAACACTCCAATACAAAGGGCTGTTAGAGAACTTTTTACCGAGTAATTTCTGTATGACCTTATTAATGATCTTGGTAGGGAAACAATTATCATTAAAATATATGTAGAGGAAGGTAATTTCATTGTAAAAACCTGCCAATCTCAAGTGAGTAATAGTGTCCGATGGATAAGGGTATAAATAGAATTTAACTTAAAGTTATAAAAACAAAAACTATAAAAAGTTGGAGCCCAGACCTGTAAACGTTTTCTTCCTAAAAATAGTGGTGTTAAAACGGTTATGCCTAGATACCAAAACCTCTAAAAACGGTAAACGGCACTCCTGCTCCTTTTCTATAGTAAACATGACATTAGGGTGGCGTGAGTTGGCAAATTCAAGGAACAGAGTGAAACTCCCGCCTGAAAAGGGAAAAAGTGTCGTCCACGTATCGAGCATAAAATAAAGGGCGGAAGGATAACGGACAGTCATCAAGCATGGATTCCCGCAGGGAGGACATGAAGATATTAGCGTATGCTGGGCCAAGAGGGGAACCCAAGGCCATCCCTTCCACCTGCCTATATAATTTCCCGTTAAAAATAAAAGCCGTGTCCAGCAAGGCCAGTTCTAAAAAGGTTTTAAAATATTACGATTAAAATTACAAGATTTAGAGTCGGGCTCAGAAAATAACTTATTTAAGACAATATTAATAATTTATTTAACAGGCACATTAGTGAATAGGGACTCAACATCAAGGCTGGCCATAAATAAGTCAGGGTCTTGCGGTAATATTAAATCTTTAAAATTTGTTACAGTTAGATAAAGTATAGTTGTTCCTAGTTAGAGATTCCAGTAATGGGACAAGGTACTTAGCTAATTTGTAATGAGGAGTTTTGTATGAGGCCAAGACAGGGAGAAGGGCAACATTAGCCTTATGAATTTTTGGAAGCCCATAAAGAATACCATAGGACGACCCAGTGCAAAAAAACTCTTCGTAAGTGTCTTCACAGACCACTGAGCTGATTAACAGCTCTCCTAGGGCTGGCCCGAAGGATCAGACTTATTTTACGTGGCTAAGAACCAATTGGTTATTTAGCAACGGAACCTACAGCTTATTGTGGAATCCGAACCACTTTATAGCCAGGAATTAACTTCTATCACCAGAAATAAATAACTCTAACTCTTCATCAGCCGGCCGGGGAATTGAACTCCGGCCCATCGAGTGACAGTCCGCAGCTCTACCGAATCAGTCTTGAAGATATTCTGGATATATTCTGGTAATCGGGATTACCAATCTCCTGAAATTTAGTATGATCATTCAAAATATCCTCCATTTTATTAACATAATTTGTTTATTGAGGATAACAGTTCCTCTTCCCTTATCTGGCCTCACAATAATATCTCTTTTTGAGAGGTTTCAGGACATCAAGATCAGCTTTTTTTTTTTTTAAAAAAGGTGCCCAATGTGTCCTGAGTTTTTGGAAGGCATTTTGTAACAAGTATGCTATTTTTTTTTTTTTTTTTTTTTACTTTTATTTATATCTATTGTAGAATTCTCTGAGGATGCAATAACATATTGAGAAACGTTGGAATAAACTGTCAAAATGTCAAATTCCTGCATGTTCCTTCCTTCATCTACTTTATATATATATCTATATATATATATATATATATATATATATATATATATATATATATATATATATATATATATATATATATATATATATATATATATATATATATATATATATATATATATATATATATATATATATATATATATATATATATTTTTTTTTTTTTTTTTTTTTTTGCCTAGTGAGGATGAGTCTATTCCAGCTCTAATAAATATATCTGAAAACGACAGGTATATGTATGTATGAGAAGTATTAGGCTTTTATCCTTCTTGTGGTCAGATCGGCAACGTTACCTCCTTGTGATTATGGTGACGCGGGTTCGTTTCCCGCGACCGGGCATCACAGCCACTGCAATTTCTTGCACTTGGATCTTACAGCTTTGTAGTGACAAGCGTATCCAAAAAAGCGCGAAAAATTCGAGAAGTTAAGAGGCATTGTGGCTATTACAATTACATATGTATCTGGTAAAAATGACCAGTAGATTATATATATATATATATATATATATATATATATATATATATATATATATATATATATATATATATATATATATATATATATATATATATATATATATATATATATTCTTGTAAACTTTCAAGGTTGCTTTTTTTAATTTGATGCACATGTGTTGGGTGCTCAAGATTCTGGATGAATATGTGTTTCTCCAATTTAAATTTCCACTTTGTGTTAATAGAATCACATATGTTAGACGTCTGGTTTAGGCTTTAAAAGTAATTTGGGGTTCATTATCTCTCGCTGTCCGTTTTTTTTTTTTAACATCATAAATTCCAATCCTGAATCAGTATTTGCTAGAGTCAGACTTTGTGAGATTAATTCGCTCGCTGAACTGTCGTTAGGAAACTGATTTTCAGGAAAATTATCCTTATTTCGATTTCAATTTACAGACTTTTTAACATCATGAGAATTTAGTCATATCTCCTGCCTGTTTATCAGCTTGTTTTAAGAGAGAGAGAAAATGGTGTGACAGGCTTAGGGTGGATCCTATGTAACTTTAAGTTATCGTTAAATATGATTCTTCTTCTATGGAATCTAAGGTTTCCCCTTGCCACCCGCTGTGTTACGGAATGCCGATGGAATAAACATTTTAGGTTTTTCATAGTGGTTTTGTTTTCCTTAGTATCTGAGTGATATCGAAGATGTAAATTTTTTCCATTTTGACCAGTTGGAATTTAATATTTATAGCTTACTACCATGGTCAGAAATGCTAGACATATAGCATTTATTAATATGATACTTATTCGAAAAAATTTAGAAATCGTCCTCATGCTTTTCTAGCGTATAGAAATTCACACAGTTTAGAACTATACATTTATATATGAAGAGTGGGCATTGAATAATGAAAATAATAAAGATGAAAGTCAATCATAAACAACTTTTGGAAAACGCAGGCGTGTTCAACGAATGTATATCATATCCTTTGAGCCAGAAGTAGCCACCTCTCAGAAATTCCAGTGCAGGAATTTTACCCACATCATCCTAGCAGTCAGTGGTAACCAGAAGTCTCTACCTGCTAGCGCCATATTTTCAGAAGATCAAGAATGTCATTTCTAAACGACCAGTGTTGACAGGTCATTCCAAAGTCTTTAGTTAGATGTTTAATCAGTTTTCAGAATTAGACAGTTCTCCATCTTACAGAAATACGGCTGTCATCCTAAGGAATAAACTAGAATAATTTCCTGAATTTCCTAATTTGCCAAGCCGTTATATTTTTTAATTGACACTGGGTCCTAAATTAACAAAAAGATTTCTTCCCTGTTCTTTGTTGTCTTCCCTTTCCTTTTCCATCAGGCACATTTGTACTGCCATCCAGCAATGTCAAGTTCATTAACATTACAGCAATAATAAGTTTGCTATGCTCTGATCGTTTGTTCATGGCAACATTCACTTCAGGCTGTGACGTCCCTGTCTGCACGAGTTACAGTAGAAGAGACTCTTTTTAGCTTTGTCAGGCAACTCTTTTAGGAGAAAGACACTGAAATCAAACCAGTGGATAGCAGGAACCCTTTAGCCTTGGTAGGCAACCCTTCTAAGAGAAGGTTAATCTGAATTCAAACCTTGTTCTCCAACCTTGAACTGTGCCATAGCCATTGTGCTGTGGCCTTCCATGGTCTTGGGTTTAACTTCCCTTGTCTGAGGGTACAACCAGGCGTTGATCCTCTTTTTCGGTTCACTCTCCTGTTTTTTTTAAAGTATGTAGGACAGGGTGATGAGAAAGCAAAAGTTGCTTGGTGGATTACCAGGAAAGTGACTTTTTCTTTAACTAGTCTATTTCTACTGAGCGGTTTATTTCTAAATCCATCCTGACTGCCCTCCCACCGTTGTTGTGGCAAACCTGGTGGATTTCATTTGCCATACAAGACGTGATGGCCCCACCTTATCGACCAGTTGCTTCCGGCACTTTTTTCAATGACGTATGGTGATGTTTCTATATACCTTCAAAAGAACTTTTATAAATAATATAGATAGTGTTATTGTTGAAGGCATTGTTGTTTATTGTTCTGTTGATTTTTACAATGCTACTGTTATTATGAGTCTATTTATTAGTTTTGATACTAATTTTATGTTGTTAATTTTAATTCTTTGGGTGACATTAAGCTGAACCCTGGGCCTGTTTCTCATTACGGTAAGAAAAATTGCTGAACTCTTTACTTAAATAGTCGGATCCTAAGGTCAAATTTTCTTGATCTCCAGAGTTGTGCCTGTAACTACGATTAGATGTTTTTATCTGAGACTCTTGTAAATAGTAACAAGTCAAAGGTTGAGTTTTTAATCCCGGGGTTTGATGGCCCTGACTTTATTTATTGTCATAACATTCCACATACGCTCAGACCAGACGACCTATTTATCGTCAGAAAAATTTGGAGTGTAGTTGCCATGAAGTTCTTTCAGTAGGTTCTACAATGTATACGTATTTGCTGTCTACCGCAATCCAAATATCGACGATTTTATAAATTATTGTCTCTTGGACAGATTAGCATGGCTCAGTCACAGGATTCAAAAACTTAATTCGTTATTTATGGAGACTGTAATGCAAAGCACAGTGAGTGGCTAAATTCAAATTCCACAGATCAACATGGCCGGTCTGCTCTTAAGTTTTGTGTATCCTCCGATTTTGTCCTGCTAACTGAGGAACCCGTGTACATTTCTGGTAATAGATTAGACCTCATACTCGCAGATGTTCCAGCTATTGTTAAGTCCAAGGTCTGTGAATATATATAGGCACTTCTGATCATTGCACCATTGAGATGGATAAATCTTTCAATTGGTATATTCTTAATGTCTCTATTGGAAAAATGGTCTGGCTAAAATCCAGAGCCAATTGGGATTGCATTATTGAAGCTTTTCAGGCACTTAATATTGCAAATGCTATATTAGATCCTGATCCCAAGAAGATGAATGAAATGCTGATGGCTATTTTAATAAGACATGTCCCTAGAAAGGTCATCAAATTTAGGATAAATGACCAGCCATGGTTGGATGATACATGTATATGAGCCTACCATGACAAACAGACCAAATTCAATGCATGGACAGGAAATCGTTCAAGTGAAAATTCCACCATTTTTGTTGAGTCTCGTCGTGCTGCGAATAGAACTTACTATACAGCCAAGAGAAATTACAGTAATTCCTTCAGGAGAAAGCTTGAAGGAATTGCTCAGCCTCATCTGTGGTGGACCAAATTGGCATCATCTATCTTTGGGTCATGCTTGTCTTCCATTACACCACTACTAACAGATAATGGTAGATTGGTTACCACCCACAGGGAAAATGTTGAACTGCTTCATCGAATGTTTGAATCTAGGCAATCAGCTGAGGATATCGCCTCTCCCTGATACTTGTCATCATGCTGATGGCTATTTTAATAAGATATGTCCCTAGAAAAGTCATCAAATTTAGGACAAATGACCAGCCATGGTTGGATGATACATGTAGACAAGCCTACCATGACAAACAGTCCAAATTCAATGCATGGACAGGAAATCGTTCAAATGAAAATTTTACCATTTTTGTTGAGTCCCATCGTGTTGTGAATAGAATTTACTAAACAGCCAAGAGAAATTACAATAATTCCTCCAAAAGGAAACTTGAGGGAATTACTCAGCCTCATCTGTGGTGGACCAATTTGACATCATGCTTTGGGTCATGTTTCTCTTCCATTCCACCACTACTAACAGATGATGGTAGATTGGTTACCAGCCCTAGGGAAAAGGTTGAACTGCTTCATCGAATGCTTGAATCTAGGCAATCAGCTGGGGATGTCCCTATCCCTGATACTTGTCATCCTGAACCTATTCTTACAAAATTTGCATTTTGCTCCAGGGATATTAAGAAAATTTTGGTTGATCTTGATAGCTGGGGTGGAGAATATCCTGATGGTTTCTTCCCTTTGTTTTTTAAAAAGTTTCTAGTTTGTTGTCTCCCAAGATAAGTAGATTCTGTAGTCGAGGTGTCTTTGCAGAGGAGCACAAGCTTAGTAATGCAGTGCCTGTTCCAAAGAGTGACATATCTGCGGACTGCAGTAATTGCAGGCCAATCTCTATTCTCCCTGTGCTCTCCGAAGTTGCTGAAAAACTTATTCTTAAGCCACTATATAAGTAAGTGAAAACTAAAGATTTATTACCTGACAGTCAATATGCATATAGGAAACAGTTAGGTACCTGTAATACTCTTTTAGACTTGACTTGCCATTTGCAAGGGAACCTTGATAAGGGTTTTGAGTGCAGATTAATTTGAATAGATTTTAATGCTGCTTTCGATTTAGTACATCACCAGGCCTTTATTTATTAACTTCAGAATCTTGGAGTGGGTGGACATGTTTTAGGATTACTTCAAGATTTCTATATAGGTGGGCAGCAGCTAGTTGCTGTGGACAGGATCTTTAGTGAACCAAGACCTGTTTTGTTTGGAGTTCCACAGGGTGGTGTTCTTGTTACACTGTTATTTTTAGTGTATATTAGTGATATGGTTGTTGCCCTGGAAAACAAGATTGTTCAGTATGCCGAGGATGCAACACTTGTAGGTGTAGTCAAGTCTCCACTTATGAGAAATGAAGCTGCCCTCAGCCTCAGTCGGGACATGGACCAGATCAGTGAATGGTGTGGTCAGTGGGTTATGAGGCTGAACTCCAGTAAAACAAAAACGCTATTGATTAGCAGATCTCGTACAGATTTCCCACCCCCATCCTCCCCTTCAGGTGGATGGAACTTTGCTGAATGAGTGAAGTTTTAACTATTCTAGGTGTAACTTTTGACTCACATCTAACTTTTGAGAAACATCTAATGAAAGTTTCAGCAAATGACCCACAAAAATTATTTATTGTTCGTAAGGCCTCATATATTTATAACAGTGACAAAATCAATGCAACCTGCCTTAGGTTTCATAAGCTGTATTTCAACAGAGATCTTTCACATTCACAACTGACCACTACCCTTTACCTGCCGATAGGAACCAGATTCGCTGAACAGCAGCAACAACATGCAGTAAATGTTCCTCGCTGTTGAACTTCTCGGTTCCAGAGGTCCTTTATTCCTCACACCATTGGACTGTGGAACAGCCTCTCAGAGGATTTCTTGCAGAAGTTCAAGCGAAGATGCATTGCATTACTACCCAATACTGTTCTCCTTACATTTTAATACATTTTTACTAAATAATAATTTATTTTTTTTAATAAGTGGGATCTCTTTTTTATGTATTTCCCTTTACCTCCTCTTACTTCTTCTTAATAGACACTATAATCTTTGGAAGCTTGAATTTCAAGTCAGTGGCCCCTGTGGGCTTGTTACATATGAAAAGGTTTCATCTTCTGAATAATAATAATAATAATAATAATAATAATAATAATAATAATAATAATAATAATAATAATTAAAACTGTGTTGTTAATGGTCAATACTTGGAAGGGTGATTGTTACACAGTGCCAGAGGCTATTAGCAAATAAACCCATAGATCTTTGCGGCAGAACGTGCCCAGTAGCCTCATTCCAAAAATATTTGCTGAAAACCGGAAGGGTAGCAGCTCTAGACCACTCTCTCCAGGTATGAAGAAGAAATAAAAGAATTACTTGGACCGATAATGAAATGTGAGGTTTAGCGAAAAAATATATATCATTTTTCGAAGGACATTAACACAAGAGAAGGAAAACATGTACAGTATAGGCACACAAGAGGATAATATAATCGGTGATAATGTTAGAAAGAAAAGTGTAAAATATATCGAATATTTATTTGCAAATCTGAAAAGTTTCATGGGAAGAGATTTGTACTGTAAGGAATTAAAAAGAGAACAAAAATGCGCCGAAGTTCCTTCGGTGCAGTCAAGTTTTCTGTACAGCTGCTACAGTGTATAATCAAGGCCACCCAAAATAGATCTATCTTTCGGTGGTTTAGGTATAATGTTGTATGAACCCCTTCCCATGAAACTTTGACCACGGCCCGGTGGTGGCGTAACATATATCGTTGCCAGAAGCGCGATCACGGCTAACTTTAACCTTAAATAAAACAAAAACTGCTAAGGATAGAGGTCTACAATTTAGTATGTTTGATGATTATATGGTGGATGATCAACATACCAAATTGCAGCCCTCTAGCCTCAGCAGTTTTTAAGCTTTGAGGGCGGAGAGAAAAAGTGCGGACAGAATAAAGTGCGGACGGACAGACAAACCGGCACAATAGTTTTCTTTTACAGAAAACTGAAAAGTTAAAAGAAAAGAAAGAATCCTTGGAGGAAGTGTAAAATGTTAGAATGCTGTCTGAAAAGAAGGCAGCTCTGCGTCCATGAAGTGAGCATTGCGTAAACTTTTAAGATGTACTGTAGCGGAAAAGAGAGGTAGTTCAGAATGATGTACGGTGGAAAGGGTTTGTAAATGTAAGAATGTTTGCAGAAATGACTGCTGCGGATATATGGAGGCAGCTGAAAAATTAGAGGATGGAAAAACGGGAGCAGTAAAGGAAATGCATGTGAGATGTTACATCATGGCAGAATATAGTGTGTATGGTGTCTCAGGAGGAGATGAGGGTTCAGATGAATGGGCGCGAAGAAAAATTGTTCATAGAAGAGAAAGGTAACTGTCCGTTTTAAAGATGCAAACTTTGCTTGGTTTATATAGGAAGGTGTGTATCAAAAAATCTTGACCTAGGACATGCGACTAATGACATAATGAATGATAGGTAAGAACAGTGTAGGTTAATACAATAAGTGAAAAGGACGTGTGGTCAGACTTTCATGAGATTTTTAAAAATTTTGAAAGTAAAGATGCCAAACTCTATGGTATAAATGGCAGAAGCTTGACTGAGAGTGTGATGACATAAGGAATGATAGGGAGTAATAGTTTGTTATACGAAGTAAAAGTGTTTGCTCAAGAATTTGTGAAACATTTGTGTTAGAAAATCTATATTAAAGATACAAAACTGTATATGATACAATACGCAAAATTTTCCGTGGGTAGAGTGCTGGGGATGTATGGAGCATAAGGTAATTTGTCGAGACAGAAGTTTTTACAGTGAAAGAAAAGCGAGTATTAGAAGACCTGTGTAGACGGGTGACTGACGATCATTTGTGGCATGGGGATGTCTGCAGATAATACTGTGTTCTTTGGTGGAGGTGCAAGGACGCTACAGAGACTAGTCAAAGTTTTTATGTTTGTTTTGGGAAAAAGTTGAAAGTGAATCTCATCGCAAATGAGTGATAACGGAAAATGGAAGACAGAGATGTCAGGGTGGACAGAAGAAAAATGGAAGTTTTTTTGTTTTTTTTTTTTACATACTGGATTAAATAAATATATGGTAGAATGAGAGATTTGGATTAAAAACTGGTGACGCAAGTGAGGCAAGAGGATTCTGACCCAGGGTGGGGAAGAGAACGTGAATAAATTAAGAAGCAAAAGTTTGGAGGTCTTAAGGGATTGTTAAGCCCTTCCTCTATCATGGACGTGAAGTGTGGGTGTTAAACATAAATGAAGAAGAAAAGTTGTGGCTGTCGAGACATTTCTGTATAGTATAGATTACGAAAAGGATGTGGTAAAAGACTAACGCTGGTTACATTTAGCATCACAGTGCTTTAGTTGGTTTCGTTACACAATGATAAAGATGGTCGGTTCTCACTCATTTCTTTGGGAGGTAGGAGTAAACAGAGACCAAATAAGTTCGGTTAGATGGGATGCCAGGGTTCTTGGAATAAAAGAGCCCTATTATTGATTAATACAGCGCGTTACGGAGGGTACGCAAAATAGGTGACAGTGGCCTAACATGTGCAGAATTGATGAGAGTGGTGCACTGGGTATGTGGGAATACAGTGGAATAGTGCGAATGTGTGTGTGTGTATGTGTGTGTGTGGTTGTGTGTGTGTACTAACTGTTGCCTTGCTGGTGATTTTCTCCCTGTTCACGTGAGTTTGATTTTGCCATTAAAGGATGAACATGGCAATGAGTGCCTTCTTGGTTTCAGCTAGAGCTACAACCTTAATAAGGAATTGCAGTGTGTGTATATATATATATATATATATATATATATATATATATATATATATATATATATATATATATATATATATATATATATATATATATATATATATATATATATATATATATATATATATATATATATATATATATATATATATATATTATTATATATATATATATATATATATATATATATATATATATATATATATATATATATATATATATATATATATATATATATATATATATATATATATATATATATATATATATATATATACATATATATATCATAAAATCACTGAAACATTGGGTAAAAAAAACAGGAATCACATGGAGCCTTCTTGGTAAGATAAACAGCACACAGTTGTCAAACAATGTAAATAACTAATAACCCATTTGTTTTGAAATACGCATCATAAATATTTCACCCACTTTATGTAAACCTGGCTGATATTTAAAAAAAATCATCGCACTCGTTTTCAATAATATGTAATTCCATTAAATTTCTTTTAGACAGATCCCTACAAATCGTAAGTTTCTATGGTTTTATACGATTAATACCGTGGCTGCCGTTATTCATAGGGACAAATAATACATTTGACATGCAACCTGTTCTTGCTATATTTATGGTGTTTTAATCGAGCTGCCAACGTTTTCCCACTCTGCCCTCCCGTCAGTTTGATTGTATTTCGTGCATGGAGTCGTATAAACAATCCAGGTGGAGAATTTCCTATTACCATATTCTTGAATATCCCTTTTGATTTATAAGTAACATTAATACCTCATATCTTGACCAGTCTTGGAATGATATCAAAGCAAATATAAGAAGAAAGCAATAGAAGGTTTCCGTTTTAAGATCTAACTTTTGAGTTTTCTCCAGGCCATAAAACGTTTTCCAGGTTCTTTGAAAAGTATTTTTGGTAAAACCGTCTAGATACCACAAGTTTTCTTCAATGTCGTCTGTCTTGTCAAGTTCTTGATCTCAAAATCCCCGGCTGCTGACGTGCAGCGGCCTTAGAAATATAAGATAAACAACAAGTCCTAGTTCTGTCAATGATCGAAATAAAAGTGAATGTAAGAAAAAATTTTGTTCGATCCGTGTATACCGAAAATTTTAACTTCCTCTCTGATCTGTGAACAAATACATAAAAGAAATACGTTTTCTTTTCTCTATATGGTAAAATTTATGGAGAGTAACCTGTTTATTTACTCTATTTAGAAATTAATAATATTCTTCTCAAGTATGTCACCTGGGTGATAGTGCCTTAGAAAAACAAAAGACGGAAATTTCCCCCTTTTAGCTATATAGTGCATTAACCAAATAGATATTTCATATTTTCGGTTTATAGAAACCGACGGACAGAGATCTGGTTATAAAAGATTCAGTAGAATTACGTATTACTGAAAAAGACAGTGATAATATATTAAATATCAGCCTGAGCTTAATCATAATATCAAAGGAAATTTTAAACAATGAACTCATGAGCCTGAGCACTTATAATTTTTTTCACCCTTCTCTTGAAGTATATTATATATATTATATATATATAAGTATATTTTAAATAATGAATATATATGACTATTTATCACATCACCAAATTCATATATACAATCAGAAAGTAGCTCGTAATACGTGGAAGTCGGCAACTGGTTAGTGTGCATTCCCCTGTCCGTCGCTGTTCGATCCCACGGGACGGTGGACTTATTATCACCCTTCTCTTGGCTGAAATATATAAAATATATTATATATAGAGTATATTAAATATTTGTAACTTTCTGATTATATATATATATATATATTATATATATATATATGTATATATATATATATATATATATATATATATATATATATATATATATATATATATATAATATATATATATATATATATATATATATATATATATATATATATATATAGGTTAACTTTGGATATTATTATTGAGGTCAAACCAGTGTCATTAAAAATATAACGAATGCACATTCACTTTCACCTCCAATACACAACTAATTTACTAGTAAAATTATGTACGCCAAATGGAAATCTCATTTCGATGAGCACTAGTCTCGTCCCCGAACCAGGGACATCAAACACAAGTGGCGTTAATTTCAATTTCCATCACATCCTTGAAGGTAAATGATAATTTGCCTGTCTGATCTCTCTCTCTCTCTCTCTCTCTCTCTCTCTCTCTCTCTCTCTCTCTCTCTCTCTCTCTTGTATAATATTGTATATATATATATATATATATATATATATATATATATATATATATATATGTGTGTGTGTGTGTGTGTGTGTGTGTGTGTGTGTGTGTGTGTGTGTGTGTATCTCTCACTCTCTAGAGAGAGAGAGAGAGAGAGAGAGAGAGAGAGAGAGAGAGAGAGAGAGAGAGAGAGATATCAGACAGGCAAATTATCATTTACCTTCAATGATGTGATGAGGGACGAGACTAGTGCTCATCGAAATGAGATTTCCATTTGGCGTACATAATTTTACTCGTAAATTAGTTGTGTATTGGAGGTGAAAGTGAATGTGCATTCGTTATATTTTAATGACACTGGTTTGACCTCAATAATAATATCCAAAGTTAACCTAATGTTTTTAGGTACATGGTATTTGTGACACAATCGCACGTGAAGGAAACTGTTAGTTATTAAATGGTATTTATTATTCAGTTTATTTGATCTTATATTTGAAGATATTTCGTAAAGCAAACTGATTTATCTGTATCGATTTCTAGCAGCTTGGTTTGACTGCGATCCTGTGAAAGAAAAGCACCCAAATCTTAAATACTAACGATTTTCTCTCTCTCTCTTCTTTTTTTCTTCAGATAGCCGATATTTGATTAGCCTGCCACTCCCTCTTGGAATAATGCAGCCTTTTCAAGAAGCATTTTAGTTTTCTAAAATGGGTCTGTTCTAATTAGTGTCTGATTGTTATTTTGCAAATCGCTCTTAGTCATTTTATTTGACAGGAATTCGTTATTTTTGCACTTTTGTGTTTGCACTGGCTTTCACATAGTGATTCATCAGCGAGGTGTGGTTCAGTTTTCAGTTTTTTACTTTTATATTTTCTCTTTGTATTCGCTTCCTCTGGAAACTCTGCGATGCGCAGTTGTTTTCATTTCCCCTCAGATATTCTTCATCATTCCTTTTCTTTTGCATTGAAATTTTTTTCTGGTATCCGAGGAATAATTCTTCAGTTTTTATACGGTGTTTGGAAATCTTTTACATGAGAGACAACTCTCTCTCTCTCTCTCTCTCTCTCTCTCTCTCTCTCTCTCTCTCTCTCTATAAAAAGTAAATTAGAAGGATTTTCATGTATTGCGTGGAATTTATTCGCAGCGTTAAGAGCATTTACTTAAGAATAATTTTCCAGATTTAGCGTCTAATTATAAGCTTTTTTAGAAATGCATTAGCTTCAGGCTGGCGGGAGTGTCGTTGATGGAAACCACTCTAGAATCAGTGTCCTTGTTCATAATTTATTATCGTGACATTATTTTACGTGAAAGTGGCGTTATTCCACATTTAAGTAATTTTTTAGTATTTGTTAAGTACGAATATTCCAGAGAAAACATATTCTTTGCTACACATCGTCACTTTTTTGCACAATTTTTTTCCTATTTTTGCGGTGTAACTGGTTATATGGAAGGAAATATTTGAGAAAGCATTTTTCAATTAAGTTTCCAGTACCTTACTTTTGAAAATTATTTTTAAATAGAAAACTGAAATGATGATCATTTCCTCATGTATTGTTTATACATGGGCATCTGAATTACTTGATGTAAGTAGGAGTTTTCAAAGACACACCCCTTGCGTCTCATTTCAGCCTCGAAATCCAAATGGTTGAAGGTTCGTCATCGCAAATCAACTTGGGATTTCAGGTTTCTTTCGTTCCCATTTGTTGAATTCAACCAATCCTGTGAAATGGATTCCATGTCCATTCTCAGGAAATTAATCTTCAAAACCTTGTAGTTATAAGGAAGGTTTTCTTTGAAATTCTGTTAGAAAATTTACTTCGCACATCTATGGATGTGATAATATTATCGTGTCCCAGTTTGTGTTTAGCTTTTCTGCCCTTCTGCTGGAGCGAATATCGCGAACGTTATTTGGCAATGATCGTTGGATACTGACTGCGTCTTTAGCATCTATCTATCTATCTATCTATCTCTCTATCTATCTAACTATCGACCTATCTATCTGTTTATTTATCTAGCTATCTATCTACCTATCTATCTATCTTGGAAAATGGGTCATATAGCTTCGGATTGGTATTATACACATTTGTTGTTGTTATATATGTATTTTATAATGAAGAACAAGTTTTTTGTTTTTTCCTTGTAATATTATATATAAATATATATACACATAAATATATATATATATATATATATATATATATATATATATATATATATATATATATATATATATACTGTATATCTAATGGAGTGTTTATTCAGAAAAGTTACAAGCTTTCCTGGACAAACAGTCACATTATCAAGCATCCGTACAATGATGATACTTGATAATGTGGACTGTTTGTCCAAGAAAAAGCTTGTAACTTTTTCTGAATAAATACCCATTAGACACCATCCAGTTTGAATGAGGTCCTTTTAGTAATATATATATATATATATATATATATATATATATATATATATATATATATATATATATATATATATATATATATATATATATATATATATATGTGTGTGTGTGTGTGTGTGTGTGTGCGCATATAGTCTATTTTGTCGGGATATATATATATATATATATATATATATATATATATATATATATATATATATATATATATATATATATATATATATATATATATATATATAATCAAAGACGCCCATAAAAACGCCAAAATGTAGAAAGTTAATGCTATATTTCAGAGAACAACTGCTGTCTAACCTTCGTCTCCTCACAACGGACCACATTTACAGGCATCTGGTTTCCTTTCGTTCTGACATTGCTGCTATAATAGCGCGACTCATTCCAATACTCTTTCCCGTAAGCTAAATAACTTAATAAATAATAGCGCTTGGAACAATCTTGAGCAACAAGATAAAATTTTAAATTGATCTAACACCCCCTTACCGTAAACCAACACTTAGTCTTTAACCTGGTTTTTCCTTTGAACTCATGCCGCACCGGAAAAAAAAATCTAGATTTTATAGTTGCTTTTGACAAATTTATATCTGATAAAAATTACAGCCGAGAAGAGATATGCTTAAAAGGCATTTTACTAAATGCATTAGGTGATCTTAACAAGAAATACCCTGTCCCCCGTAGATTTTTGAGAGCCATCAGAGGCAGCAAAAACCTGATCATGGACAAAGACTTTTACCTCGACAAAATCAACCAACTCCTTAGTAACACAAACACTTATGACAAATTAACGAAAAGTCCCTTCCAAAATGTCCCAACAGAATTTTTTTTTAGAAAATAAGTTTAATTGGCAAGGATAAAAATAGCATTGAACTACTGGAGAAATTTAAAGTTATTAACCCTAAACTACCTTACTTTTATGGCCTCCCCAAAACTCATAAAGATAATCTTCCATTCAGACCTGTTGTATCATGTTCCGGAGCTTTCAGTTACAAAATTTCTAAGTTGTTAGCCTGCCTCCTTTCCCCTTTCTTAGGCACATTTTCTCCTAGTCACATTAAACATGAAGATTTCTGTTACAGATTCAAAGAAGCACATATACCACTTCACAACATAAAACTTTTAAGCTTAGACATAATTCCCCATTCACAAAAGTACCAGTACAGGACGTTCTACAGTTTTGGGGAGAAAAATTAGCCCTCTTTTCAGATCATTTCCCACTAGCCCTAGATAAAATAATAAAGTTAGTTGAATTATGTGTATCGAATAACGTCTTTTCATTCGGGGAGTCATTCTATAAACAAAAATACGGGTGTAGCATGGGCACCCTTTAAGTCCTGGTTTAGACAATCTATACATGGAATATTTTGACACTATAATAATAAAACCAATAAAACCTAAAGACATGCTATGGATGAGATATGTAGATGATATCCTAACATTTTGGGATAATAGGTGGGGCAATTTCAACGAATTTCTTTCAAAATTAAACCCATCAGTACCCAGCATCAAATTAAAGTTGAATGGGAAACAGACAACAAAATTCCTTTTCTTAAAAAAATTAATAATTAGAGACACAACAGAATACAAATTTACCGTATACAGAAAACCAACATTTTCACTCTCATACATTCACTATTTTAGTTATCATGATGTTTCTATCACTTTTGGCATAGCTAGCAATTTATTCTTAAGACCCTTATGGATTTGCTTCCTGGATTTCCTAGAAAAGGAAATTGAACTAATCCGTAAAGAGCTGCCATCTTTAAAGTAGCCTGACCATGTAACTGAGGATGCGATCCATAAAACTAATGTAATCTTCTACCATCCCCCTCAAAAAAAGGCTAGGGAGACGCCC
>NC_089750.1:46194026-46199026 GCF_040412425.1 Macrobrachium rosenbergii | reverse complement strand
TTTACATAAATGATATCAGTACGGGAAAGAGGAACTCAAGTAGATTACTATCCTGAAGGAGATTCCTACGGATTGAATGAAACTTGGGGATTCCAGACACAGTCCGAGAAGCTTCCACGAAATAGGATCCTCTCTGAAATGAGAGATATGCACATTATACGCCAGTAATGAAAATAGACAAAAGAATAATGAATTCGAGGCTGCACTGAGGGTGCCAAAGGAGTAATAAAGACTTAATACTGCCGATGCAAGAGGCGCACAGACATTAGACAAGGGAGATTTCTGGCTTTCTCCTTAAGAAAATATTACGAGACAAAAGCGTGACTGAAATGGGGCTCTTCCAGGGCACTTTACCTTAGCAGATTTTCCGAGGGCGCGTAGAAGGCAGTCCGTGGATGACTTGCGATTTCGAGGGCGGGTTTCTTCCACGTGGTGAGATGCAAGGGCTTCCGTAAAGGGGCAAGGCGATGGGGACTCCTCGAACCTCCAAGCAATGGCGTGTGGGCTCGAGGCAGGCCAGCGGTGGAGAGAACACCTGGAATACGGTCGAAGGGCACGAGGAAAAGTATACTTTGGAAAGGGCCACGTGGTTAGGATGCAAGGGCATCGGTGGGGCCAGGTGTTGGGGACGTCTTCATTCCATATCTTCCAGCCCGCGTGTGTCGAGACCTCGTGGGCTTTGCTTTATCCCCTCCTATGGGGCAGGGGTGCGCCCAACACAGATGTTTTGACTCATTGCACCTGCTGCCTGCAGGGGAGGTTTTGGCCTGTAGGAGAAACACACCAAGCCAGATTACTTTTTGCCTCGAAGGAAAGATCTTTATCAAAAATGGGAGCGCCTTTAATCTTTTAAACCCTGTTTTTTTAGTCGATAGGCAGATGGTCTATCGATCGGCCGGCTGGCCGTAAATGAAACACAACAGAACAACCAACAAACACAAAGGAGGGGGAGGCAGTTTGCTAGCGAATTCTTGCTAATCATAATAATAATATATATATATATATATATATATATATATATATATATATATATATATATATATACTGTATATATATATAAGGAATATCAAAAGAAAGGATAAGAGAGCTATGTGACTTTTAAGAACGCCTTAGTTTCGACGCTTGGAAGCGGGAGTGTTTCGGATAAACAGAAGCTGGGAGGCTGTCTGTTCGTGAACCTCCTTATTTTTATTCCAACCGTTACCTGTTGTGCAGCCACTCTGGAAAGTCCTGGCGCACTTTTCAGAGAATTTCGTTCACCAGTAGATATTTTTTTAAATCACACGGAAACCAAACTGTACAATCGGAATAAGATTAATATGCATGCAAACAATGTTATATATAAAACTGGCAGAAAAGTAACATGAATTAACAAAATTTAACGAAACATTTTGAAACCCAAAACTATCGTTCGACGAAATTAGAGGATTGTAGTACGGAGCACGTTGATCTTCAAAATCTCAATAACGGTGACCAGTTAATTGTGTTATTGCATCTGAATATTTATATTTAAGACTCAGATAATTAGATTAATGTTGATTTCTGTAGAAATTTGTTTCAATCTAAAATAAGGGATAAGATTTCCTCTGTATTTGAGTGACACTGTTCGTCATGACGTCACTCATCGTGCCGGCGGTAAAACAAACCTTTTAACATAAATAAATCGGTCGACTGTCATCTTTATCGAGATGGGTCTTTACTGTTGGCGTCCCAGGAAAACACGGAAAGCTTTATATAAATTACGTGAAGCAAGGGTTATGTAGGTAAAAGTTGAATAATAAAAACTATGTGGAATTTAAAATGAGTAGGACTAATGTCCAAATAATGTGTCACTAAAGATGAATTTTAGCTTGCTTTTTTTAATTGTCAGTCTGTTATAACAATCATATTCCTTTATTTCTTAATGTCCCGTTCATAAGAATGAAGGCTTTATTGGGAATTTATATTATCATTGGCCTGTTATAAAGATGAGGCCGTTAGACGTCTCTCTATAGTAGGCTATAGGCCTATTATGAAAATGACACTTTATCATTATAGGTCTATATATGGACATATAGGTCTATTATATAGTCTATAATATGGATAGACCTATCATATGAATTAGATATTTGTATCAGCATAGGTCTATTATACGAATCACGGTTATATTTCGTTATAGGGTTATTGTATTCAGTGGATATTTTAGAGAAACTTTGTTTTATTCTAGTATATCTTTCCTTTGATAATGATCCATCTACTTCAGACAAATGTTAAATGTAAATTGTTATATGAATACTTTTCTATATACAGAGATAGAGAGTAGGCCTAGGATCTATGCTCTTGTCTTCTTCATCTTAATTATAATTTTCATCATCTTTTACAATCGTTTGATCACTTATAGCTCTTATCCTGAAAACATCCAACCATCACGGAAGAGCGGAAGAATTACTGCAGCAGCTATATGGGATGGATGGCTACCAGTGATCCAGGGGAGCTTATAGAAATAGACGCACAACTGAACAGTTCCCAATATATTAGCGTTCTAGAGGAAGTTATGGTGCCATCATTGAGATCCCTGATATTCCCCGAGCCAGAACCTATGTAGTCATGGACAACTCTTCTGTCCATAATGCCCAGATTGTAAAAGAATGGTTCAGAGAACATCTACGCGTAATCAGACTCGAATGGCCAGCAAAGTCACCTGACTTAAACGCCAATGAAAGTATTTGGGGTTTTATATATATAATAATTAATAAAGGGGATACAAGTGATGCCAAGACCGGGAAGCACGTAATAAGACTTACCAAGTCAGTCTGGGGGTCACCTAATCCTAAACGGAACGAAATAAACATTTATGAAGTAATAGAGTTCAATGTCTAAGAGATTATATGTTAAGTGACAATAGGGGTTCATACTTGAGGTGTAGGGGGCGCCCCACAGATCTTTAAGCTCTACTATATTTTGTATTTTCATGTAGTAATGGTTTGACTATGCACTGCACTATTGGTTTATTTATCTACTTATTTATTTACATTTATTTCTCTAGAAGAAACATAAAGGTCTATGTGAAAAGTGTTATACTGATTGTAAATATACTGTAGAGTACGGGTAAATATACTTATTCATATTATATTCATTATAACATTTACGTAATATCTTAAAGGACAGTGTTGCAGTTAATTGCAGCGATGCTGAGCAAACAAATACATATGATTATGGTCAAAGAATGGGAATTTATTTTAAGAGAATCAAGCAGCGAAGCTTACACACCACTAAACTCTCTCTCTCTCTCTCTCTCTCTCTCTCTCTCTCTCTCTCTCTCTCTCTCTCTCTCTCTTTATTATAATATTAGCATCTGCTAAAACCAGCTAAGAACAAAAGGAAAAACATTAGAAAGAAATTTGGTGATAAAAAAAAAAACACTTCACTCATTATCTCCTCTGAGTCTACTTTTTCCTGTAGTAGGCTACAATAAACCGCTCCGGGATCCTGGAGTCTTTAAATTTAGGAATGCTTCAGGAGCTGAAGACTGTTTCAAAGGATCATGGAGTCTTGAAAACGTCTTCAGGCCTTTCATCTCCAAGAACACTGACTTCCCCCATTCTTGCACAACACTAAAGAACATAGTTTCATGGAGAAGAAATAGGAGACGAAAGCCTTCGGAATTCCCAGAAGCCTCTTGAGCGGATTCACAGGATCCTGAAGTCTTTAAGAATTCAAGATGTTATAATCCAATGAGTGTTTCTCCACGAATGCTTCATGACCTGAAGACCGCTTCAAAGGATCCTGGAGTTGTGAAGACTTCTTCAAGAATATATTTACTATATTAATTTCCTTGGCTGGGCCTCTGTTTGCGTGTACGGAGGCTTCTGGGGCTTCCGAAGGCTTCAAGACAATCTCCAGGCTCTTCGAAGCCATTCGGCTCCATTTTATTCCCGATAAAACTGTTCTTTAGTATTGTGCAAGAACGGTCTAACTGGAATAATATTTTTCAACAAAGATAAGAGAATATTGTGTAAAAATTTGTGAGTAATTGCTTAGCAATATAGTTTTCATTTCATACATTACAAATAAATATTACTTACACTTCAAATGAAAAAAAACCCTCTTAGGAATCCGAGAATGAGGACTACCTCTCGCTTTGGGGTTCTGAGACAGGGCAGGTCTCTGACGTCCCCCACCAATCCGGGATTCCACATATAATACTAAAACTCTGCCTCTCGCACATGCATGTACCTGTCATTTTCAGATATATATATTAGAGCTGGAATAGACCCATCCTCACCATCGTAGCAAGGTTCTGATTAGGTGACCCGGGTTCGTTTCCTGCTACTGGACATCATAATTTCTTCATATTTCTTGCACTTTGATCTGAAGGCTTTGTAGTGACAAGCATATCTAAAAAAGTGCGAAGAATTCGAGAAGTTAAGAGGGCATTGTGGCTATTGCAATTACATATGTATCTGGTAAAAGGTGGCCAATTGATTCTACATATATATTTCAGCCTAAAAAGAAATAAAAATCGATTGTCCACCTGGCTACGATGGTGAGGATGGGTCTATTCCAGCTCTAGTATATACGTCTGAAAACGAAGGTATATGTATGTACTAGAGTCCATAGACTTTTATCCTTCTCGTGGTCAGGTCGACAATGGTACCTCATTCTGATTAGGGGACCTGAGTTCGTTTCCCACTGTTGGACATCATAATTTCTTCATGTTTCTTGCACTTGGATCTTAGGCTTTGTAGTGACAAGAGCATCCAAAAAGCGTGAAGAATTCGAGAAGTTAAAAGGGCATGGTGGCTATTACAATTACGCATTTAGCTGGTAAAAAAAAAAAAAAAGCAATAAAAATCAATTGTACACCTGGCTACGATGGTGAGGAGGGATCTATCCCAGCTATAACATATATCTGAAAATGACAGGTATACATATGTGCAAGAGGCAATAGACTTTTATCCTTCTCGTGGTCAGGTCGACACTGGTACCTTGTTCTGATTAGGGACCTGGGTTCGTTTCAG
>NC_089750.1:46184026-46191526 GCF_040412425.1 Macrobrachium rosenbergii | reverse complement strand
AGATAGATAGATATATGTGTGTGTTTGTATAAATATATATATATATATATATATATATATATATATATATATATATATATATATATATGTGTGTGTGTGTGTGTGTGTGTGTGTGTGTGTGTATGTGTGTGTGTGTGAAGACAATTGCCTGCATGAATTAATAAAGCAAAGATTAACATCCTTTTTCAGAAAGTAGTGATTTTTGTAGCGCAATGGCGCTTAATTTTTAAAAAGAAATCTTTAAATAGCAGGTAATTAGTGTATATTATTCCGTTAAGTTCCGGCCAGTCGCTGAGGATAAGCAAAGTTGATCTTCTAGAAAAGAGGATCGGAGAAGATAATCCGATCTTTTTTCCATTACCCTTCCGATACTCATGTTATTAATCTTACTTAAAGCAGCTGCAAGCACATAGCCTTTAATACGTGTCATGCATCCATAAACGTTCTGTGATTCATTTCGGTTTATAAATTAGCCGGTACTTCTTATATGATTAGAAATAGCCAGACTTTGATATGTATCCCTTTGATCGTTGGTATGCCAATTTTCCTCGGAAATTTTTTTTTTCGTGAAACCCACACGAAAGATATTGCAGCTTATGAAAACACGCCATTATTGTTAGGTGTTTATTTTATCTTTAACATCGCTGACTACTGAATTAATCATTAGTGGGAGCGGAAATTATGACGGTTATTAATCCCTTAGAGTTTCACTGATCTTCGTAATATCATCTACAGATGGAACTACGATTTTATTGCTGTGTTATTTGAGGTATAAAAAAACTGATTAGCTTTATAAACCCCCTTTCTATCCCGTTGTCAGAGTATTTTAGGAAAGAGGGTTTATCACCAATTATTTTAAATTCTGATTTCTTACATTAGAGGAACAAAACCCAAGACACGTTTGGTTAACCAAACTTTTATTGAAATACGGTAACTATAAAAATTAACGTATGGTAACGAAAAATATAATTTTTTTGTTCAGAGTCTGTGACTCCAGTTGTCGTCTATCTCTAGTTTTTAATACATCCAGTAGACTATCGTTATCCTTTTACACTCAACTTATTAGCTGATGCGTAGTGAGAATTGTTTCATTGTGATATAGAGCGTAGTGAAATTCCCGTAGGCTGGATTCCGAAATGTCAACATGTCATCTACATACATCGCCCACCTTCGAAATATCCCATATAAAAACTTGTTGGAACAGGGCTGATTAGACTATCCATGATACACCTGAGTACATGCTTATGAAAGCCACCGCTACATGAGGACGTGATTGGGAACGCTTACAGCTACTGGTATTAAGGTCTTGTAAACCAAGCGAAAAATGGTCAGCATATACTCGTAGTGACAATTGTCGGACAGAATTTTATATATGAAAGAAAACGCCAAATATGTGGAAAGGAAAATTGTTGGGCCTCATTAATATTATACATAAAAAATCCAGCACTTTAAATGGCAGGTGTTAACGTAATATCATTTTATTTTTATTTTTTGAGCTGCCGCAATATACGGAAGTTTGGGTAAATTGTTTTGAATTTTCATATAATTTCTGTACGTTTTCTGTCCAGAGCTGTTTTCGAAACCTTCCTGTAAATGCAGTCTGAAACTTACTGAGAGAATTACGTTTCAGGTTCTCTTACTTATCGTTATCACTGTGTAATTTACTTAGTGTATTATATTATTAAGATGAAAAATGCTCCAGCTCTTGCCCGATTATGTTTTTTTTTTTTTTACTTAACTTTCTTATGAATTTATGGCAGTTTAGTCCTCATGAGGGGCAGAGTATTTTTACAAGTTCAACTACCTCGTGTCTTAAAAGCTAATGTCTCGCCTTAAATCATTTTTATCCGTAATGAATTGGCAAAAGTCACTTTATAATCCAGTTTGTTCTTTTATTCAAGTAGCAGTGCAAATGAAATATAATGCTAAGTTTAACATGAATGTTGCTCCACGTTAGTATAGTACCCAATTGTCATCTACATAATTGTTTGTAGTCTAATTTGATGTTTTACAGACATGTTGTCATTGTTTTTTTAAATGTTTTCTTTCAGTCTTCTCACTTCTACTGCTAGGGTGGGTTCTCGTGTGTAGTTGAATGTCGAATCTCTTTTCCTATTTATCTTTTATCTCATGCTTTTTATTGATTTCCTGTGTTTTTGTTTTTTTCAATGTAATTCATATGAGTGTTTTTAACTGTAAAGTTAAAATATTATAGTGTCTAAAATTGTGTCAGCCTTGAAAATGCGGCTGGAAAGTACGTCGCGAAACGTCGACCAATATATTGTTTTATGTACAAGATGCCTGTCCTTCGCTTCACCTTGTATGTGTGTGTATACTGCATATATATGTATATATGTATATATATATATATATATATATATATATATATATATATATATATATATATATATATATATATATATATATATATATATATATATATATATATATATATATTATACATACATATATATATATATATATATATATATATATATATATATATATATATATATATATATATATATATATATACACATACATAAACCTCCTTCCTTAGAAATTCAAACCACGGACTGCTGAAGTGGCAGGTCGAAAGCTTAGTCCACTCGATACCGAGGGCATAATAGGAGGGGACCCAGATTCGCAACTGCATAACCGAAATTCTGGTAAACCTCTAAGTATGATTTCGCCCAAGATGGATTTGCATATCTGGTTCCACTCCTTTTTGCCTTCACTAGCAAATTTGACTAAGTATCAATCTGCTGCTTCAGCGGTTAATGGTACGAATCCCAAAAGAGGGAACCTATCCTTGGCATTATTTTTTGGGTGATAATAATGCCTGTTCATATTATACACACACACACACATACATACATACATATATATATATATATATATATATATATATATATATATATATATATATATATATATATATATATATATATATATGGGTGTGTGTGTGTATGTATGTATGTATATGTATGTGTGTGTGTATTAGAATTCACACATGAAAATTTTGAATTCTTGCCTTAGCGTAAATATAGTTTATTTTCAAATGTTTCACAGGTTTCTTTGCTATATACATGTATGAAACACGTTCAGTCATGGCTGCTTTCATACTTTTGGGTCTTTTGAAGACTGCTGTGCAGAATATTAGATTTAATATGCGCATGAGCGCTTTTGTGAGTGGCTAGCGCTCAAATTCAGCCGAATTTTCTAGATCCAAGCTCTCTCTTTATCTTTCGTTTCCCATATGGAAAAGGGTTTGGTAATCGACTTGGGCACCGTACTATCACAGTGAATTAGGTTAATTTTGTCGATATTGTATGCTGACTTTTTAAGTAACTCGAATTACGTGAATAACCTTTCTTTGTTGAAGTATTAGGGGACAGAAAACCGTAATTGCATTTCATTCACGCTAGCATGGTCAGTCTGTCAAATTTTCTATTCGCCTCATTGTCAATAGTTTTTCGAACCTTTTAGCCATTTTATGCTGTTTGTGCCATTGTTGCGCCATATGAATTCACTAACAATTGAATACTGTCATACAAATTAATCTTGTATTCATATTAAAACATTTACGTCTCTAAGAAAACAGTAAATATTGTATTAACAAGCAAGCTGAGCTTTAATATGATTATTTACTGCAAAAGATAGAAGATTAATAAACCTATTACACAGTAAACCATAAAAAACACTTCAATCATATAATATACACATATATATAAGTATACACATGCGCATATATATATATATATATATATATATATATATATATATATATATATATATATATATATACACACACAACACACATACACACAATCATATATATACAAACATACACAATCACACACACATGCATATATGTGTGTTTATATATATATATATATATATATATATATATATATATATATATATATATATATATATATATATATATATATATATATATATATATATATACACATATACATATATGTGTATATATATACATATATATATATATATATATATATATATATATATATATATATATATATATATATATATATATATATATATATATATATATGTATATATATATATATTGTCACAAGTGATCAAGCACATGGTTATTACACAAATAATAATACCAAAAGTTACCTCACATCGACCAGATACTTGAAACCTCATAACAAACATATTAAGACTGAATACTCTAAAGGTACAGTGATCCCATAAAACTTGCTTATCACTTGAGAAAATCAATGTAACTCTATCAAGTTATGGGTGAGGTAACAATTAATAAGTTATAAACAGACTAGTGGAAAATGGGCATCATTTCAACAAACACTATAACTGTTTCTCTGGTTCTATTTTACCTAGATAAGTTTCAGGTGAACAAACAGATATATCACTTACCTTGTACACATTCATTAATTTCTCTAATTACTGGTGGTCAAAATGAAACATGCTGTGCTTTTAAAACTTTAAACAAACAGGTTTATTTCTAAGTTCAAAAGTTATATGCAGAGTTCACAATCTCAAAAAGATTTACTATTAATTGATAACAGTGTAAGATTTAAGTATTTCTTAATCAAGTTTAATTCACAAAACTTTGATTTATTAAGAAAGCAATTTGGTTAAGTAAGATTCAAACCATTAACTATCACTCAAGTTTTAAACATATACCTGATTAATTAATTTCAACACAAATGTTCACCAAAATATTACTGACTGGAATCCATATAAATATTCTCTGAAATCTCGATAATGAGTATGCACTAACAAAATGCTAAGTAATCACCAGCACAAAACTTTGTAACCCACTAATTATAAAATTAGAGTAATATGATAGCACAGACATATAAGAATGAAATATGCAAAAATGGAAATATACTAACAACCATTTCTAAGACAAAAATATGCTTAAAGATTACACAAATCTTTCAAAAGGTTACCTTCACTTTTAAAAAAGGTTAAACTCACGTCTTTCTAAGACTTTCTCAAAGACAACACTGCCAAGTCACAATGACATACACAATGATATACAATTAGCAGCAGGAAACATTAGAACTCACAATAAGAGATATTGTTCACCTCCTATCAAAATAATGATTCTCTTTTACCTAGAACATCACCATAGCTCTTAACATAACAAAAACCAGTAAGCATCACTTTACCTTTTGTAATTATTACACCATTACACACCTTCCACAATGCTTGCACAATATAAACACTTTAGATCACCTCTTACAAAATGAACACACTTCTTGGGTGAATTTAACAAAACTTTTACAAATATGAGAGCAGCCAGTATAACACCCTTTTATATATGAATGATATTATTGAGAGAGAGAGAGAGAGAGAGAGAGAGAGAGAGAGAGAGAGAGAGAGAGAGAGAGAGAGAGAGAGAGAGAGAGAGAGAGAGGACCTATTGCCAGCAGCCCCTGTTCCTGACTGAGTGATTCTGGATCAGCACTGCACTTTTAACTCCAAGCTCTCCCAGAATACATGATACATAAAGTGTACATACATTATACATACAGGTATACATGTATGGTAACCATACAGGGATTCTAAGGCTCAGAAGGAAATATGCCAGAGCTCTTATCAATGACTGACATCGTCCACTGGACACTCAAACACTTGAACAAACAAAAGGGAGGTATTTGCGACTCAAAACTGGCCTGCTGTCAGCATGTCAACTTCAACTCTCTCTCTTACTCATTCTCTCTTTCTAAGTTTACAAAAAAGAATAAGCATAGACACAGATAATAACCATGGGTTAGACACACATGATAAATGTATAACAGGCATTTTGCCGATTGGCTGTCAAGTCATGATAACCAAAGAGGGCCATCCTTTCTCCAAACATGACTTCGTCCAAACTCTTGAGTAAATACAGGATGTACCTAAGTAATCTGATAAGAATCTCACCCTCTCTCTCTCTCTACAACATGTTAAGAATTCGAGTTAATAACACTCAGTATACGTATTAATATAACAAACAAATGGAAAAAGCATATCAAGACATTTTAAGACTACATGATACACAATTTATCTGTAAGAAAAAGTCATTTTAAAATCATATTACTACAACAAATGACGAATCTACAAGCAAAACATCAAAAATTTCACAGACACATATAATATTTGTAGAATGGTTTTATATATTATAACACATATAATATTATATATATAGAATGGTTTTATATATTATAACACCATTATATATACATATATATATATATATATATATATATATATATATATATATATATATATATATATATGTGTGTGTGTGTGTGTGTGTGTGTGTGTGTGTGTGTGTGTGTGTGTGTATTACTTCCAAAATGTCCGATGTCCCCCCACAAATGGTCCATCATAGTCATTAGTAACGTATATTCTGTCTAATAAATCAGTATTGAATTCCTCTTAAAATAACCATTGAATAGAGAAGCAAAGTCAGTATAATAAGTATATTTTATAACTACGCATGAACATATGCTAATAATGCATATTAAAAGAGTATCCTGATCATGTCAAAGTGAAAACAGCTTTGTTTCTTTTAAAATTATTTTGAGAATGTAACATTTATCATTTAATTGCGATTTATTAAAACAGTTATTAAAATAAATGTGTAATGAGTGTTCAGACTGAATAACTCATTTTAACTAACGAATTTTTCAGCCTGGCTTAATCACTCAAAATATATTTGAATCGCAGTTATGAATAAAATGCAATATCTGTCACTACTCCCATTAAAAAAAAGTTTAAAAAACATCAAAAGATACAAACACATAAATTTTCAAAGTTGTGTGAAACAACTGGTGTCCATCTCCATGTACGTGCGTACGTCTGTTCATATGAAAGTCTATTATCGTAGTCATCCCGATTTCACTAACTCAAGGCCAGAACAAGTGTTTGAATATCATCCAGTTGGTATGATGGCCTGAAAGATAATCTTTCAAATTATACGTAGCTGCAAATTCTTTGCGCAAGTTGCTTATTTCGACCAGTTTGTAATTACTTAGGTACAGCAGTAACTGAAGAATTTTTGTGGCAAGATAAAGCCAGTGCATGATAAGCAATGGGTTCCCAAAGCTAATTTGACCAAGATTCCTTGACATTTTTCAAAGCGTGTCCAGAAAAAATGTTTAAATTTTGTAGGTTTTTTCTTATAATGGAAGTCATCTTGGTCTTTATCTCGTAAAATAAATCAGTCCATTCACATTATGTACGAATTTACTATGATTAAAATCTATAGGTTAATTTAAAATGTATCATCACAATAGCGCTAGCAAAATGCACCATTAGGCAAAAGGATTTAAGTTTTAAAAACTCCATGCAGGGGGACACTTTTTATTAAGATTAAAATTAGTCTTTCATGCAATGTTTAAACAACTAATTGCTTTACTGAATGTATAGGCACAGGGAGAAAATGGGAAGATACGCAGAAGGTGAAAGGATGGATCATAGATATTGACATGATTTAGACGTGTGAAAATA
>NC_089750.1:46174026-46179026 GCF_040412425.1 Macrobrachium rosenbergii | reverse complement strand
TGCGTGCGCATTTTAGGAAGAACGTATGGTTTGCAGTATAACAATATCAACTTGAAGTATATCAAGTAGGTATTACTAAAGGTGTTTTCAGCTCCCCCAAAACCCCCAAGTCCCTCGCTGCCTCAAATATTTAGCCTTTTGCTTTATCTCCATTCCCTCTTCCTTCCTGAAACCTTGGTGTCCAACCACTCTAATTATTATAAAGTGCAAATGTGGCATTTTCTCCCGGGCCTCCTTTGGATCCTTGTATTCTATGTCCTTTATTTTCTGGAACTTTTTATCTAGCTGTCCAATAACTCCAACTCCCCTTTTTTTCCTGCCTTAGACGCTGAATAGGCGACAGTGTTCCAGAACTTTAGTTAACAGCCAGAAATTCATATATTCATACCCTGTAAAGCTGAATGTAGGCGTTTCCATGAAATCGCGATTTTCTGTATACATGGGAATGTTTCAATGGAACAAAAATAAGGACTTAGAGGAGGGATTAGAAAGCTTTTGTAAAATCGACTAGTAAAATCCTCGGCGTTAAAATCAAAAGAGCAATGTCATTTTTGATCCATTTACATCGGGAAATGTCATGAAAATACTCAAGTAAAGGATCATAAAAAGGTATCTCATGGCTAGGACCTTGCAGAAATGTTAAAGTTAAAATTATTTCAGCTATTAGAGATAATTATGATAAAGTTAATGACACTGAAATGATTTTACCGAGCTGATTCAGAGACGAGAGGCTTTTAATGCAGAGAAATGTACAATTAATGAATTCCCAGTCATTCGTTTTAGGGGAAATGAGTCGGTATCGCCAAAACGATGTAACCAGATTGCTACGATTATGCACTGCAACTGATCTTACCCTTTGACCTCACTCGGTTAACGGAACTAAGGAAAAAGAATTTCAAATTTCAGGTACTCGTATCAAGAGCTGAAGACCCTCCGATATATATTGTCATGACTTAACAACCTTCTTAACTTTTTTTACTAAGGCAGGCTCTTTCTAATTTTGACTAAAGCCGTTACATAAAAAAAAACTTAATATTTAGGACTCGATAACCAGCTACAGTATGACATTACTTAAGTAACCAATGATGGTAAAGGACAGTGAGGGAGTGTGATACAAAAAAAATTATATATAAACATTTATTAGAAAAATTATATATATATATATATATATATATATATATATATATATATATATATATATATATATATATATATACATACTAATTGAATAACAGTTGACAGAAGTATCAGGCCACCGCAGAGAGAACTGAATACACCTTTGCAATTGAATGCTGCCGCGGCTCTAAAATGGAGGACAGTGGCTAATTCCAATACTTAAATCCTTGAGAGGTCATACAAATGGAGTTGCAGTTGCAGTAGCAGCAGCGAGGCTCCAAGGTGATTAAAATGAAGATCCTTTAGTTGCTGACATCCTTTCCCGAGTTTGCCATGTGTCAATCGTAGATGAACTGATATTCCAATCGTCCAGTTGAGGAACGAAGGTGGTACTGGGAATGCGATGAAACCGTGGCTGCACCTCAAAGTCAAAAGTCCATACACTAGCAGATGAAGAATGTCGAAAGGGCGAGACAGTAGCAATGTGTAGAAAACTCCACAAGCAGGCGGTGGCGGCGAGTAAAGACAGACACTACAAACGCACCATTGCATCGATCCTGGGGAAATCTGTTACCCTCAGTAGATAAATTCCTCTCAGAGGTGATCCCTACCCTCTTTAGCATTCAGAGGATCACTAACTCGGCAAAGTTATGCTGGTTCCGAAAGTCTCTTTCTTTGCCTCCATGTCACAATGTCAAGGGAAAAGTCATTGGATTAGAACTATCCTCCTCAATTGCCGCAAAACACTCGAACAAGCAAACAGCACCCAGTTACCAACAAGCAGTAATCATACAACTGCGTGACCTGAAATAAATAAATAAATAAACGAATGAAAATACCTTCGGGCGTGACCAAGGAATTGTCATTTATATTCCCGTTGTATGTAATTAAACTGAATTGCATATTAAACGATGTATATGGCGTAAATTTGTGAGTATGAAAATGTCACCGTATATGTGACAAAAATTCATATATATATAAATATATACTGTATATATATATATATATATATATATATATATATATATATATATATATATATATATATATATATATATATATATATATATATATATATATATATATATATATATATATATATATATATATATATATATATATATATATATATATATATATATATATATATATATATATATATATATATATATATATATATATATATATATATATATATATACACATATATTATATATATATAAATATAAATATATATATATATATATATATATATATATATATATATATATATATATATATATATATATATATATATATATATATATATATATATATATATATATATATATATATATATATATATATATATATATATATATATATATTTATATATATATATATATATGTGTATATATATATATATATATATATATATATATATATATATTTATATATATATATATATATATATATATATATATATATATATATATATATATATATATATAAATTCTCAGTCGTTCCGGCTCACTTGGAAATCAAATCTGTGATATTTTGCTGGTGAATTGATTGTCTTAGTCAAGTGTACTGTTAAACAGAGATTTCTGTGCTTCAAGGGCACTTTTAAATCATTATTTTGAATTCATTGCCGGATTCCGTTGTAACCTCACCACTGACTTTGTTTGAGCTTTCATATTAAAAGTATTATGTATAAATGCAATGGATTTGGGCTCGATATATGGTGAGTTTTGTAAACTCTACAGATGTTATATTTCATTTGACATCAAAGAATGGAGACAGCACAGAAGGAATAAAATTGCCTGGTTATAATATATATATATATATATATATATATATATATATATATATATATATATATATATATATATATATATATATATATATATACACTTATGCGCATATGCATGGATTGCACAGGAGAAAATGAAGCACAGGGTATAAATCCTGACCGGTTTCATCTCCAGCTTTCTAAGACAACTTCGAGAGGACTGATACATAGTGGTAGAGGTTTACATTATGTGTGCTGAGTGACAATACGAACGAACATAAAGACAATCAGAAAAAATATTCACACCTGATAAGTAGGGAAAAGTAGGAGCAATAAACTCATTAGCATCTGCTCCAATTGCAAATCTTGGTTTTTCTATGTAGGCGGGATCACACCTTTGCTGTTAGTCCCAGAAAAACTGTCTTCCTTAAAAGCTTTACATTTTGGATATTTCGTCTTAAATGAACGGATCGAATTTATACTTTCCTCAGTTGATATTCATGTTCTTACTGAAGCTTTCTTTTGCAAAACTGGATTTGATAACATTCTGACCTATATATTAAAGGAATAAACTATCATGCGTGCCCACGTCCACTTGAGGGCATGGTTGTTTTCACAGACTTGAAAGAAAATTGCACTGTTCTTTTGTACACATATCATATATTTATTTATGATACTCAGTTGTCAGCTCTAATCGTGTTTCCAGTTAACCAATATAAGAATTATCGTATGACTTATAAGGGATATGAAATACACCTCCTTCAGTATTGGCATAAGAGTTCTTAATAACTGTTCTTCAATGCTACATTAGCTCTTGAGTTCTTACAGAGATGAGGGATATCTGTAAGATTGTAACTGAATGATGGTATAAGCGGGTTTTTGTGTTGTATATTTCCCTGCAGCTGTAATTATGAAAAGTTCTTTTTGCTGCTTCTAATGAATTGTCTAATACAGAGTCAACACATTTTTGTAGTTTAATGTTTGTTAGTATAAAAGGTCTTTTGTAAATAAAGGATAAAACTATCATAAATAAAAACTCAGCCATCAGTTATTATGGTGGAGATGGATCCATTTCAGTTCTAAATGCAGAACCCGAATTCGACTGGAATATGTGCAGCCGAGTCGAAATCAACTTTTTTCCTTTCTTATTAGCCAAATGGATAACCCTTTGTTTCTTCTGTATCACATCCAAAAGGTATAGGTTCGAATCCTGGCCAAGGCAGATGCACTCATCACATATAATTAATTACTTTTTGGTGTAAGTTTCTTTCAAGGTATAATTAATTCCATATTGAGAGGGTATTTGTGGCTCAATATTTTGGAGTATAAAAAAAAGTCATATATTAGTGACAAGTTTGTCAGTCATATATATATATATATATATATATATATATATATATATATATATATATATATATATATATATATATATATATATATATATATATATATATATATATATATATATATATATATATATATATATATATATATATATATATATATATATATATATATATATAAAATATATATATATATACTTACATACACACATACACACACACGCGCACACACACACACACACACACACACATATATATATATATATATATATATATATATATATATATATCTATATATATATATATATATATATATATATATATATATATATATATATATATGTATATATATGCATATCTGTAAATATGTATATGCATGTGTGTGCATATAAAATGTTGATTCATCACTAGTTCCGTACACCATACTTTTAAGCCTCAAATGTTAAAGCACAAATGACTAATTAATATAGAATTTACTGTACCTTGGAAACATCTTCACCAAAATGGACAAATAATGTTTACCGCACTTACCATTAATTGGATTCAAACCCATGCCTCTTCGGACTTCATTCACCCAAGTTCCTTTCGAATTCGAGTCCTGTACTTAGTATTGGAATCAAGCAATTTTTCCGATGATAGTTTATTACTAAATAGCTAAAACATACCTACCTACGTACAAAAGTTTGCTCACTATTTATAAATGTGACATTTTTGTACTTTCGAATATTAAGCCACAAATAGATGATTAAATATCGAATATTAAGCCACAA
>NC_089750.1:46154026-46171526 GCF_040412425.1 Macrobrachium rosenbergii | reverse complement strand
CATGTAATCAACAGATAGGTTTGCTGAAAGCAAATGGGTGCTACAGACTAATGCACACATAAACAAAGCCACTCCAACATCTTCTAAAAACATAACAGACACCTCACACGTCTCGAACTGTCGACCTAACCGCCCAGTTCTCCTCACTGCTGGGAGAAAGGGAGCTGGGGATTTGGTACAATACATGTACACATTCTTTACCAGGGTCTAAGCGATGTCAGGCAGGGCAGCCGATCGAGGCTACGGCTTACCTCACCGCCAAATCAAAGTCCTTCAAAAGAAGGCATCATGCTTACCCCATATAAAAATGGAAAAAGCATAAAAATGGAAAAAGCATGTTAAAATATATAATAATATATATATATATATATATATATATATATATATATATATATATATATATATATATATATATATATATATATATATATATATATATATATGTATATATATATATATATATATATATATATATATATATATATATATATATATATATACTATATACTGTATATATATGGCTAGAAAGAAAAAACAATGGAGTATATGATCTTTCACCTTTACTTCAATGAATTTTCAGGCCAAGATCTTGCACACCGTTATTTCTATTTTCACGTGTCCATGTGCTCTGTTTACATTTTATATCACGATGTTCCCGTTATGAAATGCCTTTCAGGACAGTAATGAATAATTATTTTGCGGTGACGAATGGGAAGGTACGTGGTGTTAACCGTAATGATATGAAATATTGTAATGAACATGTTTATCTGAATATAAAAAGGTTGTTTAGGAAATCCTGAATGCAGTGATGAACTCCGAATGTCTATGAAAATGGGATATGAGTATTAATACCGCTCATATAATTAATTCAGCCTGGTTAGCTTTAAAACCATTTCAATCCGTCCAAGTCATAATTCAAAAGTAATTGCAGATTGGTCAGACACATGCCAAGGACATCAATATCCGCGATAAAACTTTCGATCACCTTTCCCAAAGGGCAACGGAAAACGGACCATTGAAGAAGAGTAACAGCAATAATTTATTCGATTCCGGCGATAAACTCGATTTGTTCTCCCGACTGGTCCTAGTTATCAAAGTATTTCTTCCTACTTTGACATACCTCCTTTTTTTTAAGCAGATGGTCTTTAATTATGAATCTGCCTACCATATCAAACGGTGTCACTTATTACTGGAGGGAATGGCTGAGAAATGATCGTCCGAGATCGTTGAGCAAATATAATTGTACGAACTTCTTCCGATGTAGGGCACCTCAGACGAATGGCAATACCTTGAAACCCTTTAGTGTATTTTAGAAGAGAAGGATAAAAGAGATGCTGGATGAATAGCCGAGTGCTAGAATTGACCCACACGTTTAACTTGACCGTATCCAAATGCAGAAACTTTCGGCAACGTCAGTTGCCGCTGGTTGACACTTGTAAAGATTGTTACTTCGAGACTGTGAGGCTTTAAAGTCTGGACATGTGTGTGGAGACCCCTGCTCCAAAAAACAATGTTAGCAAGAAAAGTACCAATTATTTATTAAGAAATACACAGCATATTCATCCATTTTGGATCCACATATTCCTTTTTCACTAAATTTGATGTAAAGGAATCAACTACTGAAAATTGTTCAGTTTTCTTGGGTGCGTGGAATGCATATTCATTTAGCTACCGTCTACAATAAGGCAAAAATAAGAGATGATGAAAATAGGAACTACGAGGGGGACCATATCACTATCAATATATTTCTCTGGGAAATGAAAAGTGAGAAAACGAACTTTTTTTTTGGCTTGGGTTATTTTTAGTATTTAAACAAAACTGAGATTATTATACAATAACGGTATCTACCTCCGAGTCAGATAGTTTGCTTGACAAATTCAAAACAAACCAGGGAATTCAGTTATCCTTTTAAAACAAAATCATTAAAGTATTATATATATATATATATATATATATATATATATATATATATATATATATATATATATATATATGTATATATATGTATAATGTGTGTGTGGGTGTGTTTATATTTTGAACATCGATATATTACCCATAGCTCCAGGTAACATAGAACATAAGGGTCGTTGCCATATTCATACTTGACCTGTTAAATCGACGATAAACTTTGTGCAGAGACTTTTCAACGTAAACCTCTTCATACAACTACAAAGTAGGATCATCATTATTATTCTGTCGAACCCCTTTCAACACACTGTACCACTCACCTCTGTATTGCATGCATTCTCTTACTGATAGATGTTAAGGCCCTATGTTCGACCCAGTGACTCCCCCACTCCATCTATCTAGTACTTACTTATTCTCCGTCCCAGCCATTCCGATTTATTCACTTTTTTGCCAACCTAATATCCTCCATTCTCTTAGCGTGATGAAAAACCCCAAAACATCTTGATAACTGAGCTAACCTTTTCACACATCCTTCTAAGCATCATGGCACTTGTCACCCTTTCAGTCCTGACAATTACTATGCAGACAGTTCATCTCAATGACTTCAATCTATTTTCTGTCATTTGCATTCAGCTTTCATATTCCGCTTCCTTAAAAAAGATTTATTTCCACAATCTCTTACACTCCAATTTGGCTTCCATAAACATCCCTTTTCCCTTTCTTATATTTTGCATACTAATAAATCACCTAAATTCTTCCACCATCCATAATAACATCCATTATGAATATCATTTTGTTTCCATTTATCCTTGTATCCTTTATCTTGCTCATATTTATTCCCAAGTGTTTTCTCATAAAGTATGTTCTGACTCTTTCATCGCTTTCAGCAGTTCTCATAACTGTCCTAATTATCAATATATATATATATATATATATATATATATATATATATATATATATATATATATATATATATATATATATATATATATATATATATATATATATATATATATATATATATATATATCAGTAGAGCAGCAACTTTCAGACCTATATTATTCAAGATCTTCGAATTTTGTTTTCGAGAACATACTAACTGCAGAGTAGGAATCAAGGTCATTGGAGACTAGCGCAGACAGTTATCACACATAAAAGTAATTCACATGACTCATTTTCAGAATGTGCTACACTTACTGTAAATTGCAGCCCGCAATATACTTTGGTTCCAGAGGCGCATCGGTAATATTTTCTTCGAATTACCTAATTAATGTTGGTGTTGCTTATGATAATGGTTATATTTGACTTTGTGTTCGTTGGGTTTGAAATTGAGCATTGTAATTTCGCCGGGATCTGTGACGATTTTCATCGATATGTATCCAGACCTTCGTAAGTAGGTTACCTATATTATATAAAGACACGATGCAGTTGCGTTGTGTGCCCATTAGAGCAGAAAATTTTTATCTATCCGATGAGATTCCAGCGTTTGCTATAAGTATGATCAATCTTTACAGAAAAATGTAGTTATCAGCTTAATTTTTGAGAGAGGATATAAATTCATTATTGTCGTGTAATTAAAGTGGTATTAGTTATATCCGAGTTACACAGACTTGGATTCCGATGTTACTTTTGTCATACATCAAGATATCTATTAATTAAAATAACGAGGACGTTAGGGAAGTATGATACGACTTGGTGTAGTCATCAACGTTTAGTATTCTGTGACACATTTGGTTTTGGGAATTTTGGCAGATGTTCTCTGCGGTGCATCTTATTATACCACCTACCTCATGTAGTCCTGGATGTGGGAATTGCTAGATATCTTGCGACCCGTCGTATTGAGTGAATATTTAGTGATAGTTATGTATTTGTAAGAATGAATTTATAATGAAATACTAAGGAAGAGTGAAATATCCCCTCTGTCAAGGCCGAACTTCGGAATATAGCTTGTAGTTTATTAATACTACGAAATATATGTATGTTTAGTGTTTATGTTTTTATATATGCATACACTTGTAACTATATCTATATTGTTATGCGAATTTAAGAATATATTTTTATATATTGCGTAGAGTATATGAACATGCACTGTTTGCATACGGATGTAAACGTGTGCAAGTTGTGGAAGAGGATTTCACAGTGACATTTTACTTCCTTGAAACTACCTGAAGACGACGAGGTAATCTCCTGGCTTCGAGACAGGTAACGTCAACGGAAGTACGTTGTTGTGGTAAATGTAGAGGAAGTAAGGATTTCTCACGAGCACCATAAAAAAAACTCATAAGAATTGCTTTCGCAATTCTTATAAAAATCAGAGACTGCATCAGTGACGCCATGTTGCAAGCTATTTATAAGTGCAGGAAGCTCTTCCTGTTCAAGTTTTTTCTTATGCAACCTTAACATTTTCTTGCTTCTAACCGTAATGACAGTCAATTCAACGGATGTGAAAATAATTCGTTGGAATGCTGGTTCTGTTAGCTTTGAATTCTTCGAAATAATCCTATCGACAAGTTTTATCTAGTTACAGAATTACTGTAAAATGTATGTGAAAACATTTTAAGAGGTTTGATGTCAGTGCCTGAAGCACGGCTGAGCCCCTGGCCATTTAGTTTACCGCACTAATTGGTTAATGTTGAGGTTTCTCTGCCACCCTTTGTGAGCATTTGTGTATTTTACATACACCTATTATATTTTAAGCAACCTCTTCCCTTTGTGCTGTTTGAGTGGATATAAAAAATGTTTGCTAGGTTTAGTTTGAAAATTGATATTATCTGTTTTTTTTATATATTTGCTTTGCTTTTGTTTATAAAATCCTTATCATATGATTTACTTCCGAAATGATGGTCAACTGACTTCTTGTTAACCACTGCCTATACGGCTTCGCGTCATGAAGAAATTGAAACTCAGGTCGGGAAATCGACTTCCGAAATCATTTATACAGCCACAGTAAATATTCTGCTATCGGGTGAAGATTTTCTGTATTATTAATTCAGTTTTACCTTTGTTTTCTTATTTGTAAAACATTTGGGCATTCTATTTTGCGGAAAGGTACTGTGGAGGGTCGTGGTCTTTCTTCTTCTTCCATAAGAATGATGGCATAAAAATAATGAACATTAATAATGATACCATGAGGGTAAAGGGGAGAGCTCCCCACAACAAATCCGTTTAAGAAAATGGTGTTTTGATGGCGAAATGGGCCTCATTTCGGAACCGATACATCCTGTGTCATTTGTTATGAATATTTTCCCCAGCATGACCCGCTGACCCAGTTACACACAAAAAGAAATTCGTTGAACAGAAAACTGAAAACAGAATTTCCAGGGATATTGCGATTGGGGTTGTTGAGCCAGGCAGAGACTTTTCAAATTGGCCTAATATGAAAGCAATTTGGTTTTTGTACTTTTGTTCATTTATATTATGTAATGTATTATTAAAAGCTCATCTTTTATGCTACAGAATGCAGCTGTAAAAATTTATCTATAAACAACAATCTGGGGCTTTTGAAATAATTAAATCTCTGCAAATCTGGCTTACCCCATCTCCAAGAAAATAGTCCGATATTTGTCTCTCCTACTGAGAAAAATAAAAATAACTATTTTGACTCCCTGGTCTCCTTGAACGCATCTTTAGTTTACTCCATCACTGATAACCCCGTTATCCAGCCTTTTACGAACCAAATGCCACCTTTTGCTATTTTTATACAAAAATTCTGCTTAGCATGATGGCATGCATACTTGGTTTGTTAGCCGTTTGTGGACATCTTATGATTAACTGGAGAAGCGCTCGTTTGTCCAACCTGTTCTCAAGAAAGATGACCACTCTGCCTCACCTAATTATCATTGTATTGAACATACTTCTCCTATATTAGAGATAGTTAAAAGTCTTACCTAGTGATATTTTTTTATACTGCGTTCGTTCTGAGCCTTCTCTGATCATTAGTAAGGCTTTTTTGAGGCAAGATCAAAAAGATCAAAAAGATCTCCTTTCCTTTTCTCACATCTGGCAGTCCTTTCTAAACAATTTGGGGGATTTGTTGTTGCTCTGGATAGCTCGAGGATTGTTTAAATGGTTTAATATTGCTCCTGTTACCTAAACTGTCTGCTTAAGGTTTATTTGCCTTCGTTCTGTAAACCAAACTCAGGTTTCTTGTTGGATCAGTCAATTTCTGTTATTGTTGACGCTGTTATATCTGAACCTGTCCGATTCCATTGATCTCACCTAACCTTTATCTTCTTTTGATCATTGGTCTCCTTGAAGTCCTCTGTCCTCTGTCCTCTGTCCTCTGTCCTCTTCTGTCTCACTCATTCCGTTTTTGACGACTCTATAGCTGGCCACAGATGCTCTTTCTCGATCTGTTTCAGAGTGTGGGATTTTATTATTGCTGATTTACAAAGTATCTTTAAATGGGGTACATCATTTTCTTGATTCCAAGACCACTTTTCTTCTCTCTTTGTCATAAACTCCCACTTACAAGCGTAATGACAGAATATCTTGAAAAGATCGCCATGGAGGTCCTGGTTAACTCTTTTTCTTTAAAGTATCACACATACTTTTCATAGCAGCCTTTTCATACTTATGGAGGAATTCTCCGTCCTTTTACGGAGAATTGTTCCCGTTCTCTGTTTAATTGTATTTTGCCTAATTGTTCACGGTATCCATCCCACTGCTTTTAGCTGCTGGCTCATCTCAGATGCCATATTTATTAGTAACCTTATAACCTGTGCTCTCAAACTTGCGAGTATGTCAGTCTTATCATCTGTACCAAGGTTTTCTACAGTCTTGGATCCAAGTTTCGTTGCCTGAGGGTACCATCAATTACATTTGTACTGTGAACTCATTAACTTGTTAGTTATTAGCTCATATATATATATATATATATATATATATATATATATATATATATATATATATATATATATATATATATATATATATATATATATATATATATATATATATATATATATATATATATATATATGTGTGTGTGTGTGTGTGTGTGTGTGTGTACAGTATATAGTAGATGACCAACTTGGTGCTGCCCTGGTAAACTCTGAATGACAGCTGATAAACTCTCTCTCTCTCTCTCTCTCTCTCTCTCTCTCTCTCTCTCTCTCTCTCTCTCTCTCTCTCTCTCCCTCTCTCTCTCCTCCAACACCCCCTCTACTGTCTCTCTCTCTCTCACTTCCTTTCACTCCCCTTTCCTATTGAGAGTGAACTTGGACTTAAAGGACAACGGGAGCATCACTATTCATCTAAGTGACCTCGAAAACTGTGGATTAGACAATAATATCTGTCATTTTTTACTTTTAATTTTAATTTTTTTTTTTTACATGTCATCACCTTCCCACCCTTTCTCACCCCACCTTCCTGTCAGGACTGAACTTGATTTAAAGGGCATCGGGGGTGTCACTATTCATCTCAGCGACCTCGTAAACTATGGATTAGACACTAATATCTGTCGTTTTCTGTTATTTTTACCTATCACCCCTTCCCACCCCTTTCTCATCCCGCTTCCTATCGGGGCCGAAGTTGGACTTAAAGGGGATCAGGAATGTCACTATTTATCTCAGCAACCTCTAAAACTATGGATTAGACACTAATATCAGTCATTTTCAGTTTTTGTTACATTTCACCCCTTCCCACCCCCTTCTCATCCCCCCTTACTATCGGGGCTGAAATTGTACTCAGCGACCTCAAAAACATTGGATTAGACACTAATATCTGTCGTTTTCTGTTATTTTTATATGTCACCCCCTTCCCACCCCTCCTCACCCCCCTTCCTTCGGGCTGAACTTGGACTTAAAGGGTATCGGCAATGTCACTATTCATCCCAGCAACCTCGAAAACTATGGATTAGACACTAATATCCGTCGTTTTCTGTTATTTTTGCATGTCACCCCCTTCATGCCCCTTGTCACCCCCAGCCCCCTTCCTATTGGGGCTAAACTTGGACTTAAAGGGCATAGGGAGTGCCACTATTCATCTCGTCGACCTGAAAACTATGGATTAGACACTAATATCTGTGGTTTTCTGCTATTCCTACATGTCACCCCCTTCCCACAACCCGAACCCCACCTCCACCTTTGGTGCCACTGATGTCTTACCCAAAGTATTCTTTTCCAGATAGTAAGTCATATGCATACCAAGTTGGTTATTCTGGCACATATACAGTCACACACACCACACATCCATTTTTATTACTACATATACAGTATATGTATATATATATATATATATATATATATATATATATATATATATATATATATATATATATAGAGAGAGAGAGAGAGAGAGAGAGAGAGAGAGAGAGAGAGAGAGAGAGAGAGAGAGAGAGAGATTACTCATTTGCCTTCTTTTTTAACATATATATACATTCTGTTCTACAGAAGAATGTTATGCAAGTTATTGTTTTTATGTCATTGTTACATGAGAGTGTATTACCATCCTGAATAATACCCTACAGGTACGTATGTGAGGCGCAAACTCAAACTTAGTTTGTTTAGCCAGACATTCTTAGATACCATTCTTTTCCAGGATGTGGAATTCTCCATCTCCTTCAGTGTTTTCTTCTTCTTTTAAAATGCCTTTTTTTTATAAGGCAGATCTGTCATCAGTTACGGAATGAGTAACGTCCATTGGAACATTTTTCTTTCAAGGCCTGGCTAGCTTTGGCAGCAGTGGCCGTTACTGCATCATCAAGAAAATCGTGATTAACCGGATGTTTGGCTAAGGAATAAAGTTTCATGTACATACTAATAGATATATTTGCTGTATCCGAAGCACTATTATATATTTATCCTTTTACATCACATTCTTCTAGTGAGGAAACTGTCATTTGCATTGGGAAAAAAATAGTAATTTAAATTTCTTAAGATTTTCCTGTCAAGGTTGTCTAAGGCAGCGGCGTTTTTTAATCTTATAAATGACACACACACTTGATCATGATGAAAGTTGTCGCCTTAAGAAAAATGCTTGGGAGAATTTCAATAATAGTTTTTGACGTTACTTTAAAGACACTTAGTTCATTACCTTTTTATGCTGCAGAGGGGGAGGACGCTGGATATTCATGCGTCATTCTTCTCCCTCACCCCGTCCCTGGTTTTGCTGGTAGTTTCGTCACGCAGTGAAAACTTCATCCTTTAAAATGTAAATTGCAAAGAATTGTATATATATACAGTATATATATATATATATTAGAATTATATATATATATATATATATATATATATATATATATATATATATATATATATATATATATATATACAATATATATATATATATATATATATATATATATATATATATAACAATTCTAAAATTGCCGTATAACCAATTTACATTTTGTCTTTATATACAGTATGTATATATATATACAGTATATACATACATACATACATATATAAATATATATATATATATATATATATATATATATATGTGTGTGTGTGTGTGTGTGTGTGTGTGTGTGTATATGTGTATACTTGTATATATATATATATATATATATATATATATATATATATATATATATATATATATATATATATATATATATATATATATATATATATATATATATATATATATATATATATATATATATATATATATATATATATATATATATATATATATATATATATATATATATATATATATATATATAAAGACAAGATCCAAGAGAAACAATGGAGTGCTGCGAGGCCTTTCGGCTTGTTGTCCTTTACTTAGCAGACTGAAGAAATATACAAATAAGTTTACAAAGAAACCTAATATAAATGACAGATGGGGATTACAAAGGAAAAATATGTACCTGGAGTCCAACCCAATTGAAGAATTAGAACTGCCAAAACAGGGTTAAATACTTAAGAGGTTTTTCAAAGGACTAGGATCAACCGTTCAGAAGCAGGGACCGGACAGTTAATAAAAGGTTATACAGAGGTGACTGGCCACCAAAAAATTTTATAAAAATACAACTCAATAATTCTCTTTTTTGTAAACAATAAAAATTTTTTGCAAGATGAAAATTTTTACAAATAAGAAATTATATTAAACATACGAATGCATAGAAAATATATATAAGTATCTAATTTGTAATTAAGTCAGTGATTTTATCTTTTAGGTCATTCTTAAACATTTTTCTAATACAGGGGTCCAAATAACACATGCCAGGGCTAAGGTTAAAATTACAGCTTGAAATAAAATGTATAATAGCAGATTCCAAAAGATTTCTTGAAGAGAAATCTTTCGATCTAGCAATCACTGAACTTTCAGTTCAATTTATCCTGTGAGAGTTTTCACTTAGATGAATGAATATAGCACTGGATGTTTGTCCAGTTTTGACTGAATACTTATGTTTCTTAATACATATATCTAAATCTTTGCTAGACTGGCCAATATAAAAAGAGGTGCAGTCCAAACATGGAATTTTATATATTATGTTGTTGTTTTCTTTAGCGCTATTTTTTTTTTATTAAAATTCCTTTTAGTGTGTTATTATAGGAAAAAATAAGGTTGACATTAAAAGTTTAACAACGATTTTATGTTTTCAAAACCACGATAAAAAGGCAAACTAAGAATGTCCTTATGGGTTTCTTTCTCCATGTTACTTTCACTATAAAACTTTTTGTGGGCTTTATCATAACAAATTGTCATGGGTAGATGCAATAATGACAAAATATATTGAAAAAGAAATATCTCTTTTCCAAGACGTGACTGCTTCCTGTGTTTGCTCACCAGTCAGTTACTGTTGTCAACGTGTCGTGGACAAGTGGAGATTCGATGAAAACCCTTTCCTGTGGAAACGACACCACGTGGTATCTCATGCCATGGCTTTGTAAAATGGCGCAATATTCGATCCACATTGCATCAGAAAATTTGATCTGGAATCTTCTATGGCGTGGCCGGAAAGGGGCGGTTATTAGGAACCAATCATTGTGCAGAAAATAAAAAAACTTCTTATATGGGAATGACGATTATCTGTCGTCATTAGCCCCGCCCATATAGTGGTATATAAGCTTCCAGAAGAGACTTCTCAAGACAGAGATGTAGACAGACAGAGACATAGATGGCACTCAGAGGTCGGACAAAGCAAGGGTTCTGACGGCATATCCCCTTCAAACGACCCTTCCTCTTCTCCATAAAATCTTGTCCTGCCCGAAACGAAGAGAAGCAGCCAGCCCTCCCTACTTGTGATGAGAAGTCCCTAAGCCCTCCATGTTCAAGACGAGGTGAAGCAGCGAGCCTACATACCAGTAACGAAGAAAAGTAGTCAGCCCTTCCTGCTTATGTGGAGGAGTAGTCACTAAGCCCCTCCTGCCTGTGACAACGTGAAGTAGTCAGCCCTTCCTGCCTGTAGCGAGGACGAGTCTCCAGCCCTTCCTGCCTTCCATTTGCACAGTCTCCAGATTCTTGGAGAAACAGCACTTGCTGCCTCATCTTAAATGCATTCATTTTTGTGACATCTACGAGCCCGTGGTCATCGTACCAGCAACATCTCTGCCGAGTTCCCAGCCGCCCTTCTGTGACGTCTTCAAGCCTGAGGTCATCGTGACAGTATCATCTCTTCAGCTGAAACCCCAGCCACGAAAGGATAACTCACCAACTCACCATTTAAAGTATTAAGGTTGCTCTACATTGCAACCTGTTCCCCCTATCTATAACTGCTTAGATTTATTTTGTTTAGTGTTACAATGAATGAGAGCAAAGGGGAAACAACATTTAATTTTCTTTGTAAATAAGGTTGTGAATAAATGTGTTGTAGTGTTGTGAAAGTTTCTTTTTATATTCATTTCCCATATTTCAATTGCTGGTGTTGAAACGTTATTGTTTAGAGTTTTAAAGAACCTGCGACGATCCTTGGATAGTGACACAAATATCTAGTATATGTGAAGGATAGCATAAATCTGTCCCTATTTTTCTTATTTATTCGATTTCTTGATCCAAATACTGGGGACTGACAATGCGCAAACATCGCAAAAACATAAAAGAAAAAAATTGATATTTTGATATCAAGGTGATGGCCTGAATAAAAATGGACATAAGTTAAGTTGTTGGTTGGTTTCCTGTAAATATTGAATTTGCTTTGAAATGGTCCTCTGAGTATTAAAACATCCAAGAAAGGCAGCCAATTGTCTTTTTCTAATTCTAAAGTAAACTTAATGGATGGTACCTGATTATTCAAATTAAAGAGTAAATCATTTACATCAATACCAGTAGGCAAAACAGCTAAAACATCGTCAACATATCTATACCACTTTAAAGGAGTATAAATGACATTAGGTAAATATCTTTTTTCAAAGAATTCCATATGCAAGTTTGAGAGGAGTGGGGATAAAGGGTTGCCCATTGCCATACCAAATATTTGTTGGTAAAATTCACCATTGAATATAAACACAACTTAGTGAGTGAAATAATATGACTTGCCGGTCGTGGTAATTCATAAAGGATTAGTTCATTACTAAGATACTCTAAAATAGAATCTACAGGGACTTCAGTAAAAAGAGAACAAACATCAAAACTGACGAATCTATCAGTGGGGCAAAAAGTGATTTTGTTTAATTTATTAACTAAATCTAGACAATTATATATGTGAGAATCAGAGATAGTTCCAGGTAACGGGGACAAGAGCTTGGTAATATATTTCGCAAGTTTATATGATAATGAGCCAACAGTACTGATAACAGGACCACATAGGATTACAGTATTTTCTTTGTGCGTTTTTACAAATCAAGGGATTTTTTTTAGTTTTTTGTAAGTCGCATCATCATCCAGCAGGGCTTGCATACGTGATATGTAGTCAGCTTTATCTATAATTATAAAACTATTCAACTTAACAGCTTTTGTGATGTGGATTGTATTGTCTTTTTTAAAATCGGTCAAACTTTTCTTATAGCGAGCAGGGAAATTACTTTCACGCCTAACATTTGCAGCTCCATAAACATTACCTTTAATTATGTCAACATGATTTTGAGGAAGATCACAATATTTTTCAAATATACATAGGGACGACGCAATCGTTAAAGCAGAGGGTTTATTCGATATAAAGAAGGATAAACCATATCCGAGTGCACTTACAACATTTTCACTTATCAGTTTACTTGATAAGTTTGTAACATAGTCATTACGTGCACTATTAGTCCAGTCGCTGCTATCAGTAAGATTTTTTAGCTTTCTGACGAGTTTTCTTGTTAGGGCATCTATAGTCCTACGAAGTTTTCCATAAATTTCTTTTCGCAGCGAGTCCTTCCAATCAGCCGGGATAGAATGATTGAATGAAATTCTGGCTTTTTCTAATTCCTGAAATTTTTCTTTCTCCTCTCGTTATGGCTGTTTTGCCCGCTGGTATTGATATAAATGATTTACTCTCTAATTTGAATAACCAGTTACCATCCATTAAGTTTACTATAGAATCAGAAAAAGACAGTTACTTCCCTTTCTTAGATGTTTTAATACATAGAGAACCATTTCAATGCAAATTCAGTGTTTATAGGAAACCAACAAACAACTTAACTTATGTCGTTTTTTTATTCAGGCCATCACCTTAATTTCGAAATATCTATTTTTTTCTTTTATGTTTTTACGAGCTTTGCGCATTGTCAGTCCCCAGTATTTGGATCAAGAAATCAAATACATAAGAAAAATAGGATAGATTTATGTTATCCTTCACATATACTAGATATTTGTTATAATGAAGCCCACAAAAAGTTTTACAGTGAAAGTAACATGGAGAAAGAAACCCCTAGGAACATTCTTAGTTTGCCTTATTTTCGTGGTTTTGAAAACATAAAATCATTGTTCAAATCTTTGAATGTCAACCTCATATTTTCCTATAATAACTCACTGAAATGAATATTAATAAAAATAGCCCTAAAGAAAACAACAACATATACTATATAAAATTCCACCTCTTTTTATATTGGCCAGTCTAGCAAAGATTTAGATGTATGTATTAAGCAACATAAGTATTCACTCAAAACTGGACAAACATCCAATGCTATATTCATTCATTTAAGTGAAAACTCTCGCAGGATAAATTAGACTGAAAGTTCAGTGATTGCCAGATTGAGAAAGATTTCTCTTCAAGAAATCTTTTGGAGTCTGCTATTATACAGCTTACTTCTAGCTGTAATTTTAACCTTAGCCCTGGCATGTATTATTTGAAGCCCTGTCTTAAAAAAAATGTTAAAGAATGACTTAAAAGATAAAATCACTTACTTAATTACAAATCATTTACCTTATGCATATTTTCGATGTATTTGTATGTTTAATATAATTTTTAATTTGTAAAAAATTTTCATCTTGCAAAAGTTGTTATTGTTTACAAAAAAAGAGAATTATTGAATTGTACTTTTATAACATTTTTTGGTGGTCAGTCACCTTCTTGTATAATCTTTTAATTGTTCTGTCCCTGCTTCTGAACGGTTGATCCTAATCCTTCATAAAGCCTCTTAAAAATTTAACACTGCTTTGGCAGTTCCACTAATTCTTCAGTTGTGTTGGATTCCAGTTACATATTTTTTTCCTTCGTAATCCCCATCTGTCATTTATATGAGCTTTCTCTGTAAACTTATTTTTATATTTCTTCAGTCTGCTAAGCAATGTAGGTCAAGTCAGAAAGCCCTCGCAGCAGTTCATTGTTTCACTTTCCTTTGTGGATTTTGTCTTTATTTATATATTCATCACATTCCACATTTTCGTGATTCATATTCATATATATATATATATATATATATATATATATATATATATATATATATATATATATATATATATATATATATATATATATATATATATATATATATATATATATGTATATATATATATATAGATATATATATATATATATATATATATATATATATATAAATATATATATATATACATATATATATATATATATATATATATATATATATATACAGTATATAAATACATATATATATATATATATATATATATATATATATATATATATATATATATATATATATATATATATATATATATATATATATATATATATATATATATATATATATATATATATATATATATATATATATATGTATATATGTGTATATATATATATATATATATATATGTGTGTATATATATGGAGCTGCCTACCATATGTCCCTGGTATTTTGAGTATTTCACATCATCATAAATAAATAAGATGCTATACTTTTTATCTTTTAGTTTCCTAAAGAAGCATTAAATGTTTTGTTGCCGTTAGTCTCATTAGAAGCTGTTCCATCACGTACGGGGCATTTCCCCAAATCATGGTGTCCACAACTCTCCCATCTGCTTTAGGACACGTGTTTGCATCCCAGGTCATTGATTATAGCCGCAATGTCCAGGTTGTACCACTTACTGCCACTGTTGGATGTTATAGAACTTAATGAAGTAGAAATGGAAATGGAAATGCAGAACTGGAAATGACAAAGAACTGAGTATTTGTGCTGTGGCTGAAAATGCAAAGAGAATAGATGAAGAAAATAGTTTGTAAGTATATTCTGTTAATAAAGAGTATATGTAAGGTAACTGATGCAATGAGAACATCATTATATTGAAGAAAATTGAAAATATAACTTCCAGTTAGCAAAGAAGGTTTGTAAGTGTAGGTAGTTATGACAAGTGTGTTATGTAAGAGAAGCATGTAATGAGAAGATGGATGGGCAATGTGTTAAAATCACTGCAACTGAAGCAGTATAAGAGGAGTATGAAATTCATGAAGGGTCCTAAAATCAACAAATAGTTATTGCAGTTGCCAGTGGCAAGAAAGATGGAACGAGAGTAGGAAGTTGAAGGGCCCTGAAAGTGGATAATTAGCTATGTAAACAAAATATGATTTTTTTGAAGTGCAATTTTCAGGTGAAAAACATGATGATGTAGCTTTATCTAAGAAAATGAATGAGATAATAATGACCTAGAAGGTGAAAAGGAGGGGTGAGAAGAAGCGTTAGGGGTAAATCTGAGTGAATAAGAATTAACTTTGTTTCACATGAATGCAGCTGTGGAGATGAAGGCTAAAGAACCTTGAATCTTATGACAAAAGATGCAAATAGAGAGTTTGTGAATAAAAATGGTGATACAGAGATAGATCTTAGTGACGTAGGGGAAGTTGCGGTAATGTAAATTCATGAATTCTTGTGGAAGTGACTGTAAAGGTCGTAATAAGTATAATTAAAAAGCTGAAGAATGGAAAGGCATGAGGATCACACTGAATTATTAGTGAAATGCCACAGTGTAGTGATGAAAGTGTGATTGAATGGTTGGTCAAGATGTGTAATTGTCTGGATGAGGGGCAAGGATCCAAGAGATTGCCTGTGAGAAATAGTTTTACTTTCGTTTAAGAGTAGAAGTGATAGAAGTAATTATAAGAATTATACGTGAACAACGTTACTTAATTGAAAAGAGAAACTGTATGTTAGGACAGATGACAAATGGCTAGTTCTAGTTTAAACAAGGAAGAGGGTGGGGATCAGGTACAAAATCATGAAACAGATACTAGAGAGTTTAAGAATAAAGAGAAAAAAATTGTATATTGCTTTCACAGAGATATGAAATGACACCGATATTGGGTAGGGGCTGGGGCTGAGGTTGTATGGTTTACAAGGTAATTATTTGAGAGAAATTATAAAATTTTATGTTGAACGTAAAGTAAATGTTAGAATAAGCAGATGGGAGAGTTACTGGTTTGGAGTAAAATTGGGTCAGAGGAAAGGCTATGTTATGTCTCCTTGGCTGTTCAGCATCCTTTAGAATGGGGTTTTAGAGGCCAGAGAAAGCACATTGAATGGAAGTAAAAGTTGTAGAATAAGAAAATGAAACTTGAATAGACTATTCAGTTACTAGTGTTTGCTTGCAAATGTTATGGTGGTAATTGGAGATAATGAAGAGAACATTGTAAGAATTTAGCAGTGTTTGCAAGAGGAAAAAGTTGTTAGTGATTGTAGGCAAGAGTAAGATTCTAAGGGTAAATACAAACCAGGAAGATGGATCATCGACTAGATACGGATTTCAATAGAATGGAAGCAGTTGTTTGTTATACAGTATTTGGCAGTAAATATAAAAAAATGGTAAGATGAAAGAGGAAGTCACACAATAGGTCAAGCAAGAAAGGTACCAAATACTAGCAAAAGATTTGGAAACCACGGTAGAAACAAATAAGGGACCGTTTATCCCTCTCTCTTTTATTATAAGGAAAGAAGAGGAAGGTTGGGGTCGAAGAGATAAATTCATTAAGCCTTATATGAGGGTAAGAGTGGTGAGTGGTGAAAAGGCGAATCCGAGTTTTTCGAGTGTTTTGGTCACATGGAAAAAATGGAAGGTCTATCGGTTAGTGAAAAATGTTGGGAAGACGGAAAAAAGTAAGATTTAGATAGTCCAAGACAGATGGGTTGAAAGTAGTACTTGAATGGAAAAGCTTCAATATCCAGGAGGTGGGAAGGGTTTTTGATGTTAGAGGTCATCGGTGCAGTGTGTTAGAAGGGAGGGAAGTTTGATATTCTGGTGAAGAGCTGTCTTGGTAGGTATACAAAGCATCTAGTGTTGTGGGAGTTTCTATTTAGTAGTA
>NC_089750.1:46124026-46149026 GCF_040412425.1 Macrobrachium rosenbergii | reverse complement strand
CCTAGAATATTCTGTTATTCTTGTATTATTGTTCTTGTGTTCTAATTTTTCTAGGTTTTTCAAGTAAGAATATTCGATTTGCTCTGGTAATTATTGGGAATCTAGACTACATCAGTATTTCTTATGTCTTAGCTACATATGTTCTTATAATTTCATAGGCAGTCGTAGTTGTTGTCGTTTGCTGAGTAATTGAATTATACTAGTTTATTATATCACGTTATCTACGACCCACAATCTCAATCACTGTCATAAAATTAGAAGGATAAGCTAATACATTTAACTTTGTAGACCTTGCTGAAAACAGAAAAAATGTGGCTCAGAAGTGAGGCCTACCATTGAAGCCATTTATGGAAAAGATTAACATTTTAATAAAGATACTTGGACATAATAAAATCGAATGAGTTCCGCTTCAACTCGTGAGCCTTTTCATAAAAGCCATATACAGTAGATTATGATTATATATATATATATATATATATATATATATATATATATATATATATATATATATATATATATATATATATATATATATATATATTACTGTATATATATAAGATTACATAATTGTGATGTTATTTTAGCTGTTGCTACGGAAAATTTTGATTATTCTTTGGAGCCACTACCTATATGGGTGTAATATGTACAAAGTCGAAAAAAATACGACGATTTTCACGCGAGATATTTATTGACAGAAAAAAAAATTTTCCGCGACTGTTTTCAAGAGAGAAACTCTTGACTAGAAGACGAAAGGCAAATAAAAGATATCTCATGAGTCTTAAAATTATCAGACTTGCACTCAAGCTTCAGAGGGACGTGACAATAGAAATCGCTTTTTTTTATCAGAGTGGTTTCAGTAACTGGATATATAGCATTCTGTGACTAGATATAGAAGTAACTGAAATGACCAAGAATTTATATTCTTTAGTTCAGAACTTGACGTAAAGTTTAAACATTTCCTAACATTTGCTGCGGACTAAATCTTAGTATATTGACTCATCTCTTGATATTTTAACACCTACGAGATTAATATTTTAGCTACCTGTCGACTAGTGTTTCTCAAGGCGTAAGGATGGTGTCGTTGTTTTAGGCGTGAAGATATTTCAAACATGAATATTAGAAAAAGAAATTTAGACTTATTAACGTTTGGTTTGCAGGAGACTGCACCTTACTTAAACCAAGGCACTCATCAGTTATATTTTCCTTTGGTGTAAGGTATTCCCAAGGCAGAGTTAATTCGATATTATATGATATTTGTTTATATATATACATATATATATATATATATATATATATATATATATATATATATATATGTATATATATATATATGAAATTTGTTATCATATATATATGAAAATTGTTATCACACCTACCTGATAATTATATAAAGGGGAATCATGAAGTGATAAATGGACTGCTACTGCCGAGGTAGCGTGAATTTGATATTAAGCAAATTGTATATGTATATACACACACACACATATATATATATATTAATATCATATTCACGCTACCCTGGGAATATCCCCTGATGGGGAATTATCACCAAAGGGGAATTTACAGTGTAAGTGATAAATGGACTGCTACCTGATTCCTCGTCCGTCGCTGGTGATCCTTTGATATTAAAATTCGAACATTTAGCTTATTACATGAATTGATATTAAATGTGTTTGTAGTATTATATATATATACATACACACACATATATATACACATATATATATATATATATATATATATATATATATATATATATATATATATATATAGTTGTATGTATAGTATTGCCTCAGATTTACTTCTTTACAGAAAATAAAAGCATTGTGAACAGAAGAGAAATGACCTACAGTACATCCCTTGCTGCCCAACAACTACCGGCACAGATGAAAGAAGAGACACTCTTACTGATCGTCTTAAAAGCTTACCACTGTACTCTTTCCCCATCTTAAGCATTCTCTTTTCCATCCATCAACATAAAGCGCCTCATCTGTGAGAGCGAAGAAAACACAACTGCAGACACAATGATGCACATGCAAATTGAGAAGTGGAGATGCATCTCGTGTCTATCAGCCAGTCAAAACATACAATGTACATTCCACCCCACCTATGTTATCTTTATGGTTTTGCTTAAGATATCTTGCCAGTAAGACACTGGATCTATCTGAGATCCATCTTCATGGGTATGGTGACCTGGCCAATGAGATACGTGGCCCACCTTAGACTCTCTTTCACAGATATTCGCATAAGTCTAGATGGAGGAAATTCATAGAGGAGAAATCAGTTGGCAGTAACATGAGCTAGCCAAACCAGCAGTCAGAGATGAATGGGTTGCAACCACACTTGAAGGACTGGCCCTTAGTGAGCTTAGCACATTAGACTAAGAAGTGTGATGTAAAAATTCCACTTGCTCAAAAAAGGCATCCTTAAACCTCTCTCTCTCTCTCTCTCTCTCTCTCTCTCTCTCTCTCTCTCTCTCTCTCTCTCCCACGAGAAACGGAGTGTTCCCAGGTAGTCTATCCCTCCTACCATATGCCCACTCATCCAGATGTGGAAGGCCTATGCTTCGCTGAACTGCCACAACACTGCCTGAAGCCACACAAGCCTAAAAGTTAAGAAACCCATCTGACACAATTAGGGCAAGATGGGAATGAAAATGTGTAATTAAGTGAGTGTTTGGTCTAGAATAGGTGAAGAATAAATATATATTGTACTGTAAAACACAAAGTGCAATATGTTTGCAAACAGAAAAGTTACTTGAATACATAAAAGTGAGTATAATAATGATAACTTGAAATATCTCTATAACTGAGAACATCCAGAGTAAGTGTCTGATTAATTAATGTTATTACATCTGATTGTGCCTTATTGGATCACAAATCGCAAGTGATTTGCGAATGCTTTGTATAAGTTAGACACGAAGTTGAATATCTGGTAGGAACATAAATAGTCAAGTGTACTCGTATATCACTTTAAGTGTATAATCACTCATCTGTACGTTATTGTCTATATTCTGCTATTAAAAATAACCCCCAGTGAACTGCTGTTACTGTTATAAACGTAATTAGTGAAAATTTAGAAAATCCGTGGAAGTAGTGAGAATGACCTCCCCCCCCCATACGATATACTAATTTGAGACTGAATACATTATTACAAGTTACCGTTTTTTAAGTGTCATATATTCAAACTGGGTTATGGTAACGTTTTATTACCTTATACATTGACTGATAGTAAAGAATTACGGGATGAACTGAGTGAATGAGTATACATGCTGAGACTAACCTTGATATTCTGGACATCCAAAATGTTTTCATATAGAAAACTGTATTCCTGAGAGAGTTCCTATGTTTTAATGTAAAAGAATGTCCTTTCCACTTTGTATCAATTTTTAATTCTGCGGACACGGATGTGATTATCCAGTGCTTTTAAATCCTTTATGTGTTAGTGAGCTCATCGTAATAGTCTTTTTTCTTTATCCTTTTGGATTAGCATTAATTTCTAAGGGAGTTTCATATATTTAATTTCAGTTACGTTTATTTGTTATTTGCACCAAGATTTTGTTCCAAATGCTTGTCCATTTTGTTACTGGTATAAAACAATCTGGTGATCGTTAATGACAGTATATTTGAAATAGTGTGAAGTGACGGAGTCAAAAGAAATATGGAGACGCATCTCTTTGGACACCCTCTAGAATTTACTACCAAGATACAGAGAGAGTGAATAAAATGAACAGGAGTTTTGTGTTATGGAAATCGTTGTGGACCTAGTATGTGGCAAATAAATTTTATTTCATTCAAAATTAATTATTTATGTTGGCATGAGAGTCGATGGAGATGCAGCCTTGGGAACTTTGGTTTGAATCTCAGATTTGAATAAGAGATAACCTCGCTGTAGATGTTACTCCACTTTTAAGAGCTCTGCTTGCGGCAGATCTAGCACCAGACAAGGCCAACACATGCCTCAAGCTCTATACACACACACACACACACACACACACACACACACACACACACACACACACACACATATATATATATATATATATATATATATATATATATATATATATATATATATATATATATATATATATATATATATATATATATATATATATATATATATATATATATATATATATATATATATATATATATATATATAATATATATATATATATATATATATATATATATATATATATATTGTATATATTGTATATATATATACATATATATATATATATATATATACATATATATGTGTATATATATATACATATACATATATATATATATATATATATATATATATATATATATATATATATATATATATATATATATATATATATATACATATATATGTATATATATATATATATACATATACACACAAACACTAAAAAGTAACTGATAGATTCAATATACATATACATACACATATACATATATATGCATATATATATATATGCATACATATGTATATATACTCTATGTATATGTATGTAAAGGTCACAAAGCTTCAGAGATGTGTGACGCTTGAATTCAAACGAAAGCCACAACACAGGAACCGCGGTGACACATACGTAGACACAAAATGAGTTAGAGACCGCTTGCATCATTTCTTGAGGGACATGCGCTCATTTTCCTGGGGAAGGCAACGTTCATTTCGGCCAGAGAACAATCTTTCCAAGGAAGAATTAAAAAAAAAAATTATTGGCTTTTCTCCAGCAGAAGCCAAGGAGGATTTTTCATAATCCAACCAGGACAAAATGCTCTCAGTAGGTCCCCTTTAAGGAAATTTTTGCAGGCGTTTATTTTATCGTAATAAAATAAACAGGGGATGTTCGTTCGTTCCGGATGCACCATAATTTTCATCTTTATAACTCTCAGTTAATGTTAAGTAGAGTGATTACGAGTAATTATAGTTATAGTCCAGTAAATCTAAGCCCAAAATTGGCCAAACCCACCACTAATTGCAAGAAAAATGAAACCTCCTGTATTTTGTTCCTCTGGATATGCTCTATCTCTGATTAAAAATCCCAAGAAATCAAAGTAGTGGAACATGGTGAAATTTGAGGTTGATTATATGGTATCGGGTGTTATCGGCATCATATGTGCTATGAATAAAATATATCATTTCCCCACCTTTTTCAAACAATATACTGTGAAATCTTATGTTTTTTGAGCCAATCGTTAAGATGAGAATCATTAAAAGTACCTAGAATTACCCCTTGTACCTCTAACTAGGGTACCCCTACCTCCGGACTGCGATTTTGATGGTTTTGGACAACGATCTTTTCCACTGGCAAGCAAAAAAGTCTAGCAATCAGGGTAATATTACTCATTTTATATTGGTATGGGTCCAATCAATGACATATCCAAAGAAATGTTCAGTTGCACTTGTTTCAGGGCATCTGACTCTGTAGTAAGTTGTTCAGAGGAGTTCCAACATCCCGTGTTAACAGTGCTTGCTGAAATGTATGACCAGTTTGTGGCAGGTGATATTACCCCAGAAGTCATTGAATCATCAGAAGCATTTGCCACTATCAAGGACTTGATAGGTGCAAAAATCAGTCAAGAAAGAGAAAGAACCAGTCAATTATGGCTTATGTACATGAAGATGATTTCTATCATTTGAAAGTTTATCACATCAGAAAGAACCAGTAACTGGGCTCTCCATTTACAAGCACTGTATGACATGCTACCTCACCTTGCAGCAACAGGCCACAACCTCTGTACCAAATCCGTCCATATTTATTTACAGAAAATGTGTTCCCTTCCAGCAACCAACCCTGTTGCCTATGAACATTTTGTGAATGGCCTTCATGCAGTCAGGAGGACAGACAGGTATTGGGCAGGTCTTTCTGCAGACTTGGTTATTGAGCAAGTGCTGATGAGAAGTTTGAAGACTACAGGAGGACTTACAAGAGGAAGGGGAATGACAGAAACTTAAAGAATTATTTGGGCCTTGGCCAGTCTTGTTTGTGCTGAAGTGAATGAGGCGATGCAGAAGCTGACATCACTTGAGTACAGTACTAGTGAACAACACAAAGACTTATCAGTGGCACGTCAGACAAGAGATGCAGATGATGTGAATAAGCTTGTCTCATTCATTCAGGACAAGTCTCCTTTTGGAAATGATGAAAATCTCCGAAACATAGTCAATGGTGTGGTAGCAACAGAATATGTGAATGCTGAGAAAGCAGAGAAAATTGGGTGCAAAATCTTGGAGGGGATGGTGGGGAAACAGGTTGTGAACTATGCATTTAAGAAAAAGGACCAGGCTATAATAATGGATTCAAAATTAAAGATGTCAATTATTGATGGTGAGGAAGTAAGCATTGATCCTCTTCTCCTCTTCCAAAGACTCGTCATGGTTAGCACGCAGAAAGAAAGTCTCCAGGAAGCATTTTGGTATGAACTCTGTGTTCGATGATTACCAGCTGGTCCAACTTGAAAAATGAAATGCCCGATGCACAGCTGAAGTCAACCCTGAGCATTCAGTTCAATGAAAACGTGCCTCTTCAAATGAAAAGGATGAATTCTTGGCAAACAAAGAAAATAAGCAACGCTTTATTTACCTTCTTGGGAAACACCTAGAAATAGCAGGGTTTGAAGTCCTGCATGCAAAAGGAGATGCTGATATTTTGATTGTCAAGACTGCATTGACGTGGCAAGGAAGAATGAGACCATATTAGTTGGCAGTGACACAGACCTCCTTAGTGTTGTTAATCCATTACCAACAAAGAAACATAAGAAGATATATTTCATGCCACCACAATGCCGTTACTTTGACATTCAAAAGCCAAGAGGTCCTATGTTTGCATTAATATCTTGTTATCCATGCAAGTTGGTAAACCAAGATTGTTCGGATATTCGTGTTCCCAAGAGAGCTGTTAGAGTGGTCCAACTCTTCGATTTTTATGAATATTTTTGGAAAAAAATGGTTAAATGGCCGTAAGACATGAGCAACACCTTCGTTATCACGTGACCAGCATTTTTTCAAATATTAAAATTGATGGGCCCCGAACGTTAGGGCTGACGTTTGGGTCCTAATGACTTGTCATTTTTTCCTTTATTCAATTAATTATTTTGGTTTTTATATCACCTGATCTCCTTGGTCTGGCAGTGTCTGGCAACAACAATGGCTTGTTCACCGGTGAATGCGGGAAACACAGGGTTGACCCCAAACACTGAAAGTGGGTGGTTGAAGTTTTACTAGCATTTTTTTCGCAAAAGGAGATCCAGTAACTCTAAATATTTACTTGTCAAAAGACTGCATTGATGAAATGAATAAAGGATGATGAAAAGTGAGACCATGGTAGACAAGTTCATTATATCAAACCTCATTAGTGAAATTGTTAATCCATTTGCAGAGGTAAAGTTCAAAGAAACATAGACGGGATATTGATATTTTAATGAAGTGCCAATCGTGTAGGTTTACAGTTAGTGCCCCAGCAAAGTGAATTAGCAATGGAAAATCTCAGCACCATCAACTGAGTGACATAAATATTGAGGAAATTGAACAAACTTTGGCTAGAGAAATCCTTACTAACACATCTGTTTGCATTAAAGTATCTTGTTTATCCAAAAAGGCTTGAAAATCAAACTGACCAAAAGGACCAAACAAGTGAAAAAAATGACTGAAAACGAGTCAAGAATATCAGCCTGGTAGCTACTAAGCTCAGTGGTCTGGTAAAACTAAGGTATACCTAACCCCTCTAGGCCTTTCACTGGTGAAGGACAAGTCTTTTGTTGAGGCAGCTGAGGCATTCAACAGAGCAGGAGCTTCCCAAAAAGGCATAATTGAAGCTGGAGAAAAGGCACTAATGTCCATATACAAGAAGGGAATGGCAGATGAAAACCTGAACAAACTTCGACATAGAAAATATATTGAACTCTCGGCAATCAGGAAACAAGTTATTCATCCAAAATCACTCCCGCCAATGCAGGCGGCAGCCAAGTATCATTCACTAAGGGTGTTTCATCAGGTACAGACTTGGCAGGGTGTTGCACTAAATCCTCAGGGATGGGGTTGGAAGGTACAAGGAGGGGCACTAGTTCCAGTAGCAACTGATTTGGACTATGAGCCGAAAGAATTGCAGAAATTAGTCAGATGCAATTGCAAATCTGGCTGTCAACCGAACCACTGTGGGTGTCGGCAACTTAGAGTACCTTGTAATCCAGCCTGTGGGGAATGCAGGGGTGTTTGTGAAAACATGTCTGATAGGATGGAAAAAGAAAATACTGACGTTTCTTATTGATAATAACCTAGTGAATTGTGCTGTTTACAACAATGCTCATCCTAGAAAAGGCAACCTTGGCTGAATTACCAATTGATGCTACTACAGGGGTCGGCAACCCCCTAGTTTGACCCCCAGGAATCTGGTGAACATAGATAACTGACAATTAGTGAGAATAAAAATCAATAAATTGTCAGATTTAATAATTAACTTTAACATCATGGATGACATAATGGTTCTTGAGGGTGTATATCTATCGTACCTAATTCGCCAGGTCCCTAATTATGCGAAATTGAGGATCATTAAAAAAACCATGTACCACTGAGAAATTTTTTGGGGATTTTTAATATGTTATTTGGTGTACATAAAGTAGCAAAATAACACTGGTTTCATTATTCTTGCAATTAGTGGTGGGTCTAACTATATTTTTACTGGACTATTAATGAAGACATTACTTAAAGAAGACTCAGGTTCAATTTGGGTAATTATATTCAACGATGAAAGTTGGCCCAGTGTTCGACTCTCCGAGCGGCCAATGAAGAATTAGTGGAATTTATTTCTGGTGATAGAGAAATTCATTTCTCTTCATAATGTGGTTCAGATTCACAATAAGCTGTAGGTCCCGTTGCTAGGTAACCAGTTGTTTCTTAGCCACGTAAAATAAATCTAATCCTTCGGGCCAGCCCTAGGAGAGCTGTTAACCAGCTCAGTGGTCTGGTTAAACTAAGATATACTTAATTTTTTTTCAACGATGATTTTTTCAGGGTTAAGCCTCACAATTTTACCTTGCACCTTCATTTCCAGTCAGGACTCGCTCAGTTAAGGCTATTAGTCAACCGTTCCAGAGGACCAGGTTCAAAGAGTTAAATATTATTCGTCAGCAGAGAACGAAAGCTAGGCATGGAATCGCCGGCAAAGACCAGGATAGATTAAATTACTCGTACGGATAAGGGATTCACATTTCGATTCCTCATTTTTCTGATATATTCACAGAATTCTTCCCAAAAATTAGTAAAATCAAAACAGCGATTTCACTATGCAGTTTAAATATTTGGATAACACTGCACAAAAATTCTCTCAACCACGCTTTGTACTGGATGAAACAAATGATATTGGAACACGATACGTTATTTCACTATTAGGGAACAATGCCAGTTAAGTTGACTCCTATTTTCCCTTTTCTTTTTTTGCTAAAAACAAACTTTTTTAAAACCTGGGTATTAAAAGTCATTGACTAGCACACATCTATTTATATATATATATTTATATATATATATATATATATATATATATATATATATATATATATATATATATATATATATATATATATATATATATATATATATATATATATATATGGTTTCAACGTTTAAATAGTGTTTTATGGGCCTTCTTATATTCATATTACACTGTAGTATTACAGGAAAAGACGTTCATATATATATATATATATATATATATATATATATATATATATATATATATATATATATATATATATATATATATATATATATATATATATATATATATATATATATATATATATATTGTTATGTGTGGGCTTTGGCTAATGAGTTTTTATTTAATTGCTGTAATTTATGTAGCCCTGCTCCACTGCAGCCACACGTAAACTATCAATTGAAGCTAAAAGTCACCCCCAAAAGACAGATTATTTCTGTAACAAATGAATTACATCAAACCCCTTCATTACCCACCTAGTCCCAACAAAGAAGGAATGTGCTGTTGTAATGAGGGAATTTACATGAACCACTTAGTCAACGTTGGACAGAGTCAGTTTTCCCTGCTTCAGTTAAAGTATAACGCAACGGGCTCATACATCTGCAGCTACCGTACGAAGTTTTAGTATTGGTAAATGCTATTTCTTTTCCAAACAATGGTGATGTCAGGATCCAAGGCTTGCCTGAAATTTTACTTACACTTGATTTTTCCTAATTCCTACTTACTGCACGGGAATAACTTATGCAATTTCACTAGGTAATGATCATTATTCATATACTAGATTTCATAAAAGATATACGGTTATACCAGGTTCTCTAGTAAATGGTGGAGGAAGGGGAAAAAATGGAAAAATAAGTACAGAGGAAGAGTTACCAGCAATCAGCAATACTTGTCAATTCCAGACTTACCGTTTACGTAGGCTGCCTGAGTGCTGCAACTGACGATCGGAATTCTCGAACAACGCGTATCGTCAATTCACTTAGTAAAAATAAACAACCAGGAGGAATAACAAAGGACAAAGTCCACCTGAGCACGACGCATGCTCTTCATCTGAAGGTTGGTCTCTCTCTATTTTCATGGGTCAGACCAGGGCGTTGTGCTGTAGTGACCAACGGCTCTTCCATAGCCTCTGGCAGTCTGAAAAATTGACAGAAACATCGCCGAACGCATAGGACAGGGTAAAAGGCTGAAGACCACATTCACTATGGGTGACCTGTTGAAAAACCTCCCTGTTGATTAGGTCCCTAATACTAGCTTCTGGGCCATTAGAAATGGTTAAACTTTGTAAACACGACACTACCTCCATACCCACCTTCCCTTAGCTTCGACAGAGAAGCTATCCTATCCTTGTTAGGATTATATCCCTACTACAATAATGGAGAGAGGGTAAACTGCAGAACGTTTATAAAAAATATATATGTAATTACACGATGCTGCCTTGTAATACATATATCCTCCTATAATTCTGACATATTTACTCTTTTATTTATCATGTATTATGTGTAATAATAATAATTATTGAAATATCATAACAGATCTCAAAAGAATCAATGTTTTAGATGACTTAATAACATAGTTTAGAACGAATAATATCTTTCTTGATAAAAGCATAGTATATGAACACGTGTGTGTTCAACAAAGACCTGTTTCATTTCAGTTGTCATCAGTTGAGATAAGAGAGAACGCTTTGTTTTGGGTTAACTTGATGACAGGTTGGAATAACAATTACCAATTCGTCCCGTACAATCATAAGATGAGTGATTTTGCATCGTTGCATGCATTGCTCTGATCACGTATGCCACTTTGAGAGAAAGAATACATGTCTTGATCAGTTACACCATGTTTTGTAAGAATGCATTCAAAATGTTTTGCTGGGATGACGTCACTTTCCTTCTAGAAATTTCTCTTTTGGTATCTCGCACCCAAAATTCTTTAATGACATCACCTCCCTGCTTCTAGAACTTCTCTTTTGTATCCCATAACCAAAATGCTTTAATGACGTCATGTAATTGCTTCACATGCTGCTGGAATTCTGAAATCTGTTTCATTCTGATTTCTGAAACCGATTAGTTTGGTTCCTCTCTCTCTCTCTCTCTCTCTCTCTCTCTCTCTCTCTCTCTCTCTCTCTCTCTCTCTCTCTCTCTCTCTCTCATTCTTAAAAAGAGGTTACTTTTAACGTACTGTACTTGTGGTCTTGTATTAGCATTAACTTTTGAGATCTCAATTTAGTAAAATTATTTAATTTGTGACGGTGCCTGGTAAAAATAAGTGTGTTTTGTGAAATTAGCGCAGCTGCAAAGGAATTTTTACAGAGGTTTTCACAAGTTTGTGTAAGGTAACGTGAATTTTACTTATTAATACCATGGTATAATAAGTTAGGAAATTTTGCCTTATTGAAATTGTTATTGAAAAATCTTGTGTATTTTTTGTGTTTTCTCTGATTGCAATCTCTTCATATTTTCACATTTTTTTATGTTTGTGATGTAACATTTATCTACATAGCATTTTAAATATTTCTTGGTAATTTAACATTGCATACTTGATTTAATTTTTCATTTATTAAGATTTTCTTTTCAAATTCTGAATAATTCTTGATAGCTTAAATTTTGCTTGATTAATTTAAATTCCTGAAAAATTTAAGTTTTTGTGAATTACTGTTGTTTCATAATTTAATTCAAGAATTAATTAAGTTTTGTGTTATTTTCAAGTAGTGATAAATTTTTCAGATTGTGAATTCTAGTTATAAACTGAATTTAAAAATAATTTTTTTTATTTAATATTTTTAGAAAAACAGTGTTTCATTTATTGACCACCAGTGAATAGGATTAATTGTGTGTGCATAAAGCAAAGTGATAAATATGTTTTGTTCTTTTAGTTTTGCTAAAGTGAATTAAGACCAGGGAAACAGTTAAAGTTGTGTGATGGAGTGATGATCTTTTACTCTAGAATATTTTTTTTTTAATTCTTGATACCTCACACATATTCTGATAAACTTAGTTGGATTTTTCAAGTGATTAATAAGTTTTTTAAGGTATCACTGTTACCTTTAGAGTACTCAGTCGTAATTCCTTTTGTTATGAGAGTTCAGGTATCTGGCTGAAGTGAGGTATATTTTTTAATTTTGTGATTAGTTGTGTAATAACCAGGTACGTGGTACGCATCGTGACAATATATATATATATATATATATATATATATATATATATATATATATATATATATATATATATATATATATATATATATATATATATATATATATATATATATATATATATATATATATATATATATATATATATATATATATATATATATATATATATATATATATATATATATATATATATATATATATATATATACATATATACATACATATATATATATATATATATATATATATATATATATATATATATATATATATATATATATATATATATATATATATATATATATATATGTATATATATATACATATATATATATATATATATATATATATATATATATATATATATATATATCATTGAATATAATTACCCAAATTGAACCTGAGACTTCTGAAAGTGATGTCTTCATTAACTATAATTACTCGTAATCACTCTACTTAACATTAACTGAGAGTTATAAAGATGAAAATTATGGTGCATCCGGAACGAACGATCATCCCCTGTTTATTAGGGAAAATTTGATTATGATAAAATAAACGCCTGCAATAATTTCCTTAAAGGGGACCTACTAAGAGCTTTTGTCCCGGTTGGATTATGAAAAATCCTCCTTGGCTTCTGCTGGAGAAAAGCCAATAATTATTTTCTTTTTTTATTCTTTCTTGGAAAGATTGTCCTCGGGCCGAAAGGAACTTTGCTTTCCCCGGGAAAATGAGCGCATGTCCCTCGAGAAGTGATGCAAGCGGTCTCTAACTCATTTTGTGTCTACGCATGTGTCACCGCGGTTTCTGTGTTGTGGCTTTCGTTTGAATTCAAGCGTCACACATCTCTGAAGCTTTGTGACCTTTAAGAATCGTTTTTACAAGGACAAACTTTATTGGTTTGTTTGAATGTTCGTGGCATTCAATGCTTGTGTCATATGAATATCACTGGCAAAAAAGTGATGAAATCACAAAAGGGGTAGTAAAGCCCAACCATCAGAGACAGATATGGAGGTCAGGGGATACAAAGGAATGGGTAGGGCTTTACTCCGCAATCTGATAAATTATGAAGAAAGCGAAAAGTAGAAGTAGGAGCCTTTTCTCAATCAGTGCAGAAAGCGAGTGCCATTATAATGCGCATGCGCACAGCGCTAACCATACCTGAAGAGATAGACACTGGCACTTCTTCAGGAATACAATTTGAAGACATATAGCAAATGCATCCACTCAGAAACGCGCGATCATATAAATGCAACACTTCTTTGTGGGTAACATTTCTTTTTTCTTCTTTTTCTTCTTTGTCATCGAAATAAAGGTTAAGTATACCTTAGTTTAACCAGACAACTGACCTGATTAACAGATCTCCTAGGGCTGGCCCAAAGGATTAGATTTATTTTACGTGGCTAAGAACCAACTGGTTACCTAGCAACGGGACCTACATCTTACTGTGGAATCCGAACCACATTGTAACAAGAAATGAATTTCTATCAATAGAAACAAATTTCTCTAATTCTTCATTGGCCGGTCGGAGAATCAAACGCGGGCCCAGCAGAACACTATCCGGGAACGATACCAACCCGTCCAATGAGGAACTTAGAATAATATAGCGAACTCATCCCGATTGTTGCTGTTGCGGAGACTAGGGTAATATTCAAGAAAAAGCTGCGCCGGGTCAGTGTTGGGTGGTACTTGAAGGGGAGGGAAGAGGGAAGGGAGGGGAAGGGGGAGTATGAGGGTGAGGGGAAGGGAGGGGAAGGGGGAATGGGAGGGGAGGGAAGAGGGAAGCGAGAGGGGAGGCGGAGGAGAAGGTGAGGGGAGTAGGAATGGTTAGGAAAGGAAAAGGTTAGAGGATGGGAGGGGAAGGGGAGGTGGAAGGGTGAGGGGAGGAGAAGGGAAGTTGGAAGGGGAGGGGGAAGACACATCTAAAGCTAAATTAACATTTGATCGTGTGCTTCGGTGTGCAAACAAACAAACAGTTTCAGAGTTTTAGTATTATTTAGATAGACAGATAGATAACTGGCAGTAAGTCAGCCAGCTTCTCCTAACACCACTTGTTATTCACACACATTAATGGCGTCTCTTCTAGTGTTGCGAGCAGTCCGTACCTGAGCATCAGGAAATTTGAATTTTGGTGGCTAATTTGATTGGCATTCTGTAACTTTAAACTTTCATTATTTCAAAAAACAAACCCCAAAAGGCACCCCTCCAGAATACGAGCTTTCAGAAAAACTAAGTATCGTGGCTATCTTTTACCGTTATTGCTCCACTGATATGTTAGGACCCTCACCCACCCACTCACTCACCCCCTACCACATCCCCTGAATGCCAAAATTCGATATCTGAATCTCCGAAACGGCTTAACGGATTTCGATGAAATTTGGCACAATTAGAGACCTTAGTGGGAAACCTCTAAAACCAGAATTTCATCCCAATCGGTTGAATATTTCCAGAGTTATAAAGGGCCAAAGTCAGGGTTTTTGCGTACTCTTGGTGGCTGGGCTTTACTAACCGCCCAACACTTACAATAATAATATGGCCCAAGATTCTTAGTAAACTTTATCATACCATAGAATGTTCGTGTTGCTTCAAAGGTCAGTTACCCTTCAGTGTAACAGCAATTTGAAATTTTGGTTAGACTGCAATTGAAATTGGCCTTTGTCATCGGAGGCACATCTCATGGCCGAACGCTGTTTAATAGCACAAACATCATTGCTCCTGAGCTTCTGTTTATCGATAACCTTGGAAAGTGGATGTACACTACTTGCGCAATCTGCCATTCTGGAGAAATGCCCCAGTGCTTTGAGGTATTATAAATGAAATTAGAAATTTGTTTGAAACCACTGTGTTTTTCTCATTTTGAGATCTAGTGGCTTCGGCGTTAGCTCAATATTAAATTCCTTTGGGTTAAATAATCAGGACCCTTGGAATCTGCTTCAGAATAACCGATAAAAATCCTAATGGGATTTTTCTTTAAGGATATTAATCCTTCCTTTGAACAATCGTCCTCGGGTCGTAAGGAACTTTGCTTTCTCCAGGATTTTGAAATTACCCTGAAACTGTGCGCATATCCTTCGCAAAATACTGCAAGCAAACTCTGGCTCACTTTGTGTCCACGTGTGTGTCACTTTAGCTCCCGTGTTGTGGTTCTCATTTGGATAAAAGCTTTGTTATCTTTAAAAGCATCTTTATTTGGACCAGTATTATTAGTTTGTTGTATCTTGTTGGTATTTAACTTGTGAATGTTTACAGTTTATGAAAACTACACTTAATAATAATAATAATAATAATAATAATAATAATAATAATAATAATAATAATAATAATAATAATAATAATAATAATAATAATAATGTGTACATGGTTCTTATAAACTTTGTAATGCCAGAGAATCTTCGTATTGCTTCCAAGGTCAGTTACTACTCAGTGTAACAATAATTTGATATATTCAGTAAAATTGCAGATAAATTTGGCTTTAGATTGACTTTGGCCTTAGGTACCTGTGGCACGTCTCATTTTCATTTCAGCACATGTGATTGAACACTGATAAGCAAGGGAAAGAAGCGTAAATTTTTTGTTTGAAACCATAATATTTTTTTCTAATTTGTTAGATTTTGAGACCTTGTCACTTTGGCTGCAGCTCATTATTATAATACTTTGGGTCAACTAATCAGGGGGACCATCCTGTCAACTTTTATAAAGGTACCAATAAAACTAAAATAGACACTGGCGAAAACTTTGAATTTGATCTTAATGGTAGAGTTTATTTAAAGTAATTTATTTCCATTTCAGAACATTTCCTCAAATCTTCTATAATAAAACTGATCGCTCCCGTGTACTGAAAGGCAAAATTTTTTCAGAGGCCACGTGTTTAGCAAATTGGTCCGTTCCATTTATATGTTCCTGAGTTAAAAATATAATTTTCCTTACCCGTCCCTTGCCTTCAGACAGCAATGACTTTAACCAAGCGGCTGGTTTTGACCAACGTCAGTAAACCTCAACTTTAGGTTCCAAAAGGTAAAATTATTTCTTGACAGTTATGACTAACTTGAATTTAAACTACATCCCTTCGATCGCTAGATTTTTAAACCTGTGAATATAGGGAAACACAATTTGTTGAACATTTTTTTTTTTATTTACCTTTAGTTTTTCTTGCTTAAAATGACAATTTTAATAAAACTTAGTTACTTTAGTTACTTGTATTTTATCTGCTTAACATTAACCGAGAGCAGTATAAATGACAATTACTGAGTATCCCGACCGACCATCCCTTGTTTCTTAAGGAAAATCTAAATACGATAAAATGAAAGTCTGAAGAAAATTTCTTAAAGGGGGCGTCTGAAAGCCTTTTATCCAACGCCGATTATGAAAAATATCTTTAATTTTTACTGCAGAAAAGCCAATAAAAGCCTAACTATTTTTTTTTTCTTAAGGATATGAGTTCTTCCTTTGGAGAATTGCCCTTGCGTCATAAGGACTTGACTCTCCCCAGGATTTCGAAATTGCCCGGAAAATGGGCGCATGTCCTTCGTGAAGTGGTGCAAGCAAACTCTGAGTCATTCCTGTTTGCGTCTGCTTGTGTCAACTTTGTTCCCCTGTTGTGGTTCTCATCTCGATAGAAGCTTCACACTTCTCCAAGCTTTGTTATCTTTAGTAAGCATCCTTATACCTCAGTTTGAAGTTCTCAAAGGTAAAGTACTTCTTGATAATTATTACTATCTTGAATTTAGTTTCATAGCCCTTGGATCGCTAGAATTTTTCAACTGAAATTTGCTAAATATTTTTTGGGAAGGTGGGATGGGAAAATAGACTGAAGGAGATTAATTTCAAACTCTATAGACATACATACATGCATATATATATATATATATATATATATATATATATATATATATATATATATATATATATATATATATATATATATATATATATATATATATATATATATATATATATATATGTATATATGTGTATGTATGTGTGTATGAGTGTGTATGTATAACCTAACCGGTTTTTCCATTAATGATATTAATTCTTCCTTTGAAAAATCGTCTTCGGGTCGTAAGAAACTTTGCCTTCGCTAGGATTTTGAGATTGCTAGGAAAAATGTGCGCCTGTCCTTCGAGATGTGATGCCAGCTAACTCTCTCTCTCTCTCTCTCTCTCTCTCTCTCTCTCTCTCTCTCTCTCTCTCTCTCTCTCTCTCTCTCTCTTTGTGTTCATGTGTGTAAAGTTCGTTCCCTTGTTGTGGTTCGCATTTGGATAAAATTTTCATTCCTCTCCAAAGCTTTACTATCTTTAGTAAGCATATTTATATATCAGTTTGGAGGTTCCAAGGGTAGATTACCTCTTGTTAATTATTAATAACTTGAATTTAGACAATGTCCTTCGAACTCTAGATTTTTAGAATTAAACTTTGCTGAATATATATATATATATATATATATATATATATATATATATATATATATATATATATATATATATATATATATATATATATATATATATATTTGGGTGGTAGGGCCTAGCATGAAAGAAACTAATTTCAAGTTATTTTAAGAAATCCGTTACATATGCTTACAAAAAAGGGCAGTTTCATAGGAGAAACTATGTACCTTATTCTGTGCATGTTATTCTATAAGTAATATTACCTTGACACATGCACCGCAGCGCATCACCTGCGAAACCAAAATTTCTTATGTTTTCTTCAGTTTAATACCTTTTTTCTGTCGCCTTACTCTCTTATTTCTTCGCAAGAGGACACTCATGTCCCTTATCTGTAATAGTTCCCCAAGTAATCATTCCAGCTTGTTCTAGACTCTACAGTGATGGAACAGCTCACAGCAGAAATCAATCATTTTGGCATCCTGTCTCTTACCAGCATACGAAAATATGTAAATACTTAGATAATTCCTTACTTAATTTCAACACTCTCTCTCTCTCTTTCTCTCTCTCTCTCTCTCTCTCTCTCTCTCTCTCTCTCTCTCTCTCTCTCTCTCTCTCTCTCTCTCTCTCTCAGCAAAGGCGATATTTCCTAAATGCCTGATGAACCCGACATGGGTAACATTGAAAATAAATAAATGAAAGAAGGAAACAGATATTGTAAATGTGCTCAGCAAACTTCGATTCGGGTAAAAATATCTTAGAACAAGAATCGCCTTCCTTTACCCTTCGAAGAGCAAGTTTCCTAAGGAATACAAGTGAACCATGCTAGAAGTTACTCATGTTTGTTTGGCTACCTAATGCAGTTGGAAAGGAGTTAGTCAGACGGATCAATATTTCGGAGCCACCGTTGTGGTGACTTTGCTTATTTCTTTGGGGGAGAAGAAACAAAACACACCATACTTTCCATATTTATTCACAAATATTCATATATTTACGCACTTACATACATCACCAATATTCACACGCGTGCACTTGAAATTAATACTTAACATAACATGTGACCTTTAAACTTAGCCTTTAGGCAACTTCATCGCAAATGCTAATATACAGTATATATCATTGCTACCTTTAAAAACAAACGGTTTCTAGTTTTAATTAGAGATCACTCAACAATAATTCACTGTCTCTTTCAGTTTAACACGGCAATGGTAAAAATTGCAAAAGGTGGGAATGTGGACCACTTTTTGTTATGAACAAAAATCTTCTGTTTAAATTGCAAAAATTAACTAAATGACTATCAGAGATACTGCAAAATTTATCATTGTAAACCATTCAGGCCAATAAGAATAAAAAAGGTAAACTATTGAATTACTGCGAATTTTTATTCAAACACATGCAAAAAAAGGAGTTTTTGAAAATGTGGTTGAGATTAAATAAATCCTAAATTACCAAAATTCGTGACTTTTTTGAGAAAAAATAATATTGCAAAACTTGAAATCTATGACACAAAATTGAGACGAAACAAAAACATAGTTTTGTTGTAAATAAAATAATATTCTGTAACTTGAAACCTATGTGTATGAACAGAAGCCGCAAATGAAACTTCGTTGTGCAACGAGTACACTAAACTTGATCCCATCCCTGGCATACTACGCACTGAACCCACTGTTCTCCAGAATTGAAATTTTTTAACATCTCTGAACAAAACAAACATTCGACAACATCTCTCCCAAGATTTCTTTTTCCGACAATTTCTTCTGGCCAGTTTGAATTTCCAGAGGAAAAGCTAACTCTTTCTTCCTTTCCCTCACTAGAGCTTTCATCACCATCTCTCCTTTTCTGCCAAAAAAAAATATAGTTTAACTTTTCCCACTCTTTCTGTCTTTTCCCTATTTTCCTTTTGCACAGGCCTCTGAAGATTTACGCATCCCTGACAAATCTCTTATCCGACTGTTATCTTTGAATAATGCCTTTTGGCCATGCTCTTTCCTCTGATTTGTTCCTTTTACTTTCTGTTATGCTGAAGCCTGCAAAGTTCCTTGTATGAAAATCATGCCAAGAAGATGCTCTGAGGGGTTTTCGACCCCTGTTTAACACTTCTTTGCATTTGGGACTGGAGAAATGATGTTGGATGGATAAAATCAAGTTCTGCCTCTTCATCAGCATCCTTTCCTTCCTCTTGCTGAGCTGCAACAAAATCCTCATCAGTGAAAACACCCCTGTTTACAGGATGAATTTCAAGCATTAACAGATATTGCTCCTGTCTGCACTATGAAATATGCTTTTCAAAAGATTATGCAGTGCCGTAGGTGTTCGTGCCACTTGTTTTCAGTGCCTGCCTAAATTCTTCGCTATAATATGACTTTAAAGGACCCATCATGAATGTTACGTCAAGTGGTTGGAGCCTGTGGGTTATGTGAAGTGGCAGACAAACAAGGACCACACGGTGCTCTCTTGCTTTTAAAATTACATCGAGGTTCCTACTGTGGGAATAATGCCCGTCTAGAATAAGCAAAACTGGAGATTCAGCCGAAGGTTTAGTGTAGTTACTTAAGCGTGGGCTGACGGATGACATCTTCCTATAGCTCCAGGAGGTGCGCCCTTCAACAGTCTTTCAGTCCAGTTAGTATGGGGGAAAATCATCATAGGAGGCACAAATTCCCCTCCTGCGCTCACACGCGCGATGATAGTGGCAAGATCTCTTCTCTCCGCTGCAGTAAGAGCACTAATTTGTTTTTGTTTTTTTTTTCTTTTCAGTCCAACAATCTTTAACAGTTTAGACTGAACAATACTGAGACCCGTTTCACCAATGTTAAAAATGCTACTGGGTGGATAGTTGCGTACTATGTATTCGTATTCCAAAAGATCTAAAGAGCTCATCACACACTCTGATCAAACCAACAGCAAGAGCAAGTGAAGTCCCTTCGGGTTTTTTGGTTGAAAGCTTATTCTTGTGCCTATGTGTGAAGTGGTCAAACCATGCTCTGCCATCCATATCTTCACTAAATGGACTGGGGATCCCATTTCCGTCTGCCAGCTAAAAAGCCTTGTGCCTTATATCGTTATGAGTCAGTCAAAAGAATCTTTTTTTCCATTAGTAGAAATATTCTACCAGTTGCTTATTCTCTGGAGAAAGGGTGAGTTTTCTTCTAACTCTTGGTTTGCCAAAATAATTGGATGAACACCACTCACACATTTTGCCACCATTCTTGATATGGTAGCATTGGGGACTTGAAAACAAATTGTAGATTCATTACGTTTTTTGTTTTATCCTAAACTGTTTTAATAGTATTTATCATGGCTTCTGGTGCCCATTTCTATCTCAGTCCATATTTTCTTGCCCTAGTTTCTTTCTAGGCATTACGGTCTGTAAATAATACTGAATTGTGGCAATATGGAACATGGTAAAATGCAATGGTTGTCATAAGGAACAAGGAGTTCACAACCCTCTTTCATAATCCCTTCTTTTCTCATACTTATTTCCAAAACCTTGATGCCAGAAATTGGTTAAGCGGAGCACTTAAATCTGACTTGATAGCAGCATTCATAAAATCTCATGTAGGATTCAATCCGTCAAAAAATAGGCTATGCTAACTCTGAAAGGTTGATATTTAAAAAACAAAATTGAATTCAGTGACCCGTAGGGTACATCATTCACCCCATACACGTGGAAAAGACAGAATTATTGGAAAACAATAATGAAGGGCAAAACATACAAAAAAAAAAAAATAAGTAAATAAATAAACTATTACACCTTGTCTTGTTACAGATAGTTCGACTACTGTTCGAGTAAACCGTAGTGCTCAGCAGGGAGTGGCGTGGGAAAGTATTATGTAAAGTTGGATGGTAAGAAATGTAACTCGTCAAAAGATTGACGGAAGTTATATTTAGTCACCGTCACCCCAACAGTAATTGCAATTGTAACGGAGAACTTTGCTTACGAATTGATGCTGAACATAAACAGTAGTCAGACAGAGGTTGTTATAAGCAAATCATTCGAAGCTATAAACAGCGGAAGTCAGTAAACACACTTAAGACTGATTATAGTAATAATTCAAACATTCAGGAATTCTGGGAAGGCTCCGTAACTGTTGGAGGACACCTCTCAAGTAACTAGTATATGCATTTGGGCACCCAAAAGATTTTAACCTTAAGTGAGGCACATTTTGACTTCTCACATGTCACTTAATTTCAGTTGCCATTTCCATATCGATTAAAAAATTTATATTATAATTAAGGTAATAATTACCTATCTACCTATCTATCTATCTGTATATCACACACACACACACACACACACACACACACATATATATATATATATATATATATATATATATATATATATATATATATATATATATATGTGTGTGTGTGTGTGTATATGTGTGTGTGTGTGTGTGTGTGTGTGTGTGCATGTATGTATATTCATAAATGTGTATAATTAATACTAGCTTTGGCCAACAACGCTCTGTTCGAAGACAGCAGATCGCTGGCAGAAGATTATAAACAGCTTGAAGAGATGAAAACTTGTGAATTTGGGATAAGTCTAATTCTCTTGGTGGCAATTAGCAATCTCAAACGTCTCAAATGATTGCTACAATGGTGGTAGTAAGTGGTGCAATTTGGGCACTGCTGACCATGAAGGTGCTGGTGGCTTGGGATATACATGAATTGCCCTTTAAGGCAGAGGAGCTCGTAGTAGAAGTCATTTAGCCCTTCTGTAACATTCCAAAATTAAATATGATGTTAGCGATGTGGAACCGCTAAATAGCAGGGTGGACGTGGTTTGAAGCTCCTTACTACGAACTATTTGTCGCCCAAAATATTGTTGAAAAATATAATTGTGAGGGATTTTGAATGTGTGTAATTTGTACAAAAGAGAGGGATGCACAAGACAGGTGATCCGTGGAAGGAGCAAAAGTAATCAGTAATATACAGCTGAAAGTTGTAGTGAAGATGCGGTGAAAACTTGATTGTTGAATTTGTTGCATACTGGGAATAAGAAGGGTTGAAAGGATAAGAAATACCGAAATACCGCGAAGTGGTAAACAGGTTCGTGAGGGATTTTGTGTAGTAGCACTAGAAAGGGAGGCACTAGATTAAGGTGGACAGCGCAATCTGCCTACTGGGAGGTTTCATGCAATTCTTTAACTATGTGAAACAGTTAATAATGTAGGTGTCTTTTGCACTAGGGTGTGTCAATTATATTATATATATATATATATATATATATATATATATATATATATATATATATATATATATATATATATATATATATATATATATATATATATATATATATATATATATGTATACATATATATATGACTTTTTATCACATCACCGTGATTCATATACAATCAGTAAGCTACAAACGTCCTTTAATATTCAATTCGCTCTACCTCGGAAATAATATATTTTCATATATGTTGCCGAAGGGGAATTTTTTAGTTGATAATAAGTTCGTCGTCCCGTGGGGCCGTGTGGATTAAAGCGTCCACTGTAGTCCTGAGTTCTTGTCCTTCGTTGGTTCGAGGCCACGGGACGACGAACTTATTATCAACTAAAAAATTCCCCTTCGGTAACATATATGAAAATATATTATTTCCGGAGGTAGAGCGAACTGGATATTAAAGGACGTTTAGCTTACTGATTATATATATATATATATATATATATATATATATATATATATATATATATATATATATATATATATATATATATATATATATATATATATATATATATATATATATATATATATATATTTATATACCTACTAAAAGTTCGAGTTAATTGTCACAGACGCATCAGCCATCGAACTGGTGTCCCGGTATCCAGTCCAGAATTTTTCTAATATTCGTGAGCATGCAAAAAGTGCAAATTAAATATTAAAATTAATCATTATAAGTTTCTGTCAAGGGTTTCTCCTCCCCAACGATTGACAGTCCTCGAGTTTCTCGGTATAAAACAGGCGGCTTCGAAGTTGAACGATCAAACTCCCGCCACCCGTCTTTTCTCAGTAAGAGTTTACCCAAGAGTTTTAACGTTTCTCGGTGACACTTGTCTTCTTTCATTCTAGTTTGATGGAAATTCCTTTCTCCTGGTATTTTATATACTTATTTTTTTTATCGTTTTCAGTATATTGTTTTAGTTCGAGTCTTTTGTAGTATATTGATGTATATTTTAATAACTACGATAATGAGACTAGGCCTCAAAACGTCAGCAATTAAGCGATGCAAATGCTTGAAATGTCTTCGAGAGATATATATGTATATATATATATATATATATATATATATATATATATATATATAATATATACACACACACACACACACACACACACACACACACACACACACACACATATATATATATATATATATATATATATATATATATATATATATATATATATATATATATATATATATATATATATATATATATATATATATATATATATATATATATATATATATATATTATATATATATATATATATATATATATATATATATATATATATATATATATTTATATATTTACTTCTCACCTGGCCTACTTACTGTTTTCCTTTTCAGGGGTCCAATCTGGGGTTTGCTCTTGAACAGGGAGGCTTGCTTGTGCACCTTGAAAAATCTGACTGCAATTGCTAGGTCATGCAGGAAACGTAATAGAAAAACAGTTGGGCTGAGGGCCATACTTCAACAAGGGGCTTGCTAATAAACACTTAGGTCTATTACAAATGGAATATATTTACAACTAAACACATCAATCAGAAGACTGGGGAATGACAGGCAGATCCAACAGCGGCTGCCACGTAGTTAGTTATACTCTCACTGTTAAAAAATTGAATTGCGCATAATTAATCCTCTTGAAAGGGATAGGCCTACTGAAGAACTGATTGCAGTGGCCCTTTCACTGCAAGAAGCACAAGACAAGTCGATGTTT